>NC_045139.1:1620703-1944869 GCF_008831285.2 Nymphaea colorata
GAAACTGCACACTGAAATGTGAATCAGATGGATAATCAGATTTTTTTTTCTTTTATGAGATCCAATCCATTTGTATATCAAATCCATTTGCATCCCCAGCCTCCTACATCAGAGGGACATAGACATTTTCCAGTCATTTTCTTGCCTTTATTTTGGTTCAACGTTGAAGGGGACATTGTAAAAGTTACAGAGGCAGGAATGCCTTGACTTCAAAGGGAAAAAGGCAAAGAAAGGAAGGAAAAGAACGCCGAGACTTACTTGTTCCTTTGATGCAACCAAGTTAGGGCAATGTCCAAATCATGCAGTTGTAAGATAAGGAGGAGCTCCTGTCATTGGTTGGGGGAGTAGAAACTTCACCTGTTGCCTGTCAAGTTTGAAGGAAATGTTGGCAATACTTGAGTTGATGCGACTTGACATGTTAGTGCATATAAGACTGTATATATTCAATTTATTTCACAAGTTTTCTAGAAATTCTTCCATTCAAACTTACGAAAATGATATCTAGGTCATGGAAACTCTTTATTTGTTTTATTTTACCAACTCAAACAAACAAATATGCGTACACACACACATACATACATACATATATATATATATATATATATATATAGAGAGAGAGAGACAGAGAGAGAGAGAGAGAGAGAGAGAGAGAGAGAGAGAGATTTTGAGTGGTTGTCATTTGCAAGGTATCTCTGAATGGAGGGGTATCGTGGTTCTTTAGAAGAAATTTCAAGGTTTTCCTTCTTTACGACTTTACAAAAAGTGACTGGCAACATTTTGAGATTTCTTAATACAAGCTTCACCTATTGTGAAGATTGTCAAATAAGGGCATGAAGTTAATTTTCTTGACTTCAAAACCCAAAGAATTTTAGCAACTGCAATTTTTTTCAAGAGTACTTTTTGTTACTAAATAATGCTCATATTGGTTCAGGTTGTCATATATAGATACCTAATAAATGTCAACTAATATATTAGTATAGATACCTAATAAATGTCAGCTAATATATTAGTGTCTTTTCATTAGGGAAGAACTAAACGAGCTAGCTGCCTACCATTTGCTTGAGGTGGTAATGTCCCTTAATGAAAGGGTACTTTAGGTTCTTATTTGACAGTTGTTTAGTTTTTATAAAATGTGTTGCCCATAGTTTAAAAAAATGCAAAAGATATTTTCCTTCTCAAAACTATGGGCAAAAGGTATGACCAGAAAAAACAATTCCCTTCCTTTGAGATAAACATTACACTTAATGCACGGTTACTACTCCGGGGCATCTGAGAGAGGTACCAATGGTTTTTTGCTAAAACAAGAAATGAAAGATAATGAGGCAAATGCAACATTATTGTTCGGCATGTGATCTTGTCATAATAAATTAAAGAAAGATGCTTATTAGAGAATGAACGTTTAGCTAACACAATAAAAGCAATTGTTTCCTAATCTTACTCAAATCGAATTATATTTTATTGCTGAGTACATGACGTGCATGCTTCATGCCCATGAGAGAGAGGAAAGAGAAAGTTTTTCTAACAAAACACACCTGCATGTATGCGCACAAGCACTTCACACACACACATACACACACAAAGTTTGCCAAATCTACAACTCCGATTTGGATTTCCATTTATGTAGATGTTATGTGCGAAATGATCTGGCCCTCACAACGTAGCTCAAGTTGATCGAAGAACATGATCCATAGAGATTAATTATGCACAAGAAGCGGTCAAGATTAAACCATCAATCAAGATCGTATTCAGAAAGGAAATTGAGTGTTTGATATTAGTAAACATTAATTCCTGATCATCAATTCATTTACCGACATACTCAGCATGATCAAGAGTTGCATATGAAGGCACATGTGTATATACATATATGTGTATGCATTCAGAAAGGAAATTGAATGTTTGATATTAGTAAACATTAATTTCTGATCATGAATTCATTTACCAACATAATCAGTATGATCAAGAGTTGCATATGAAGGCACATGTGTATATACATATATGTGTATGCCAGAGGGAGAAAGAGAAAGCAATTAGGCTGAGGTTGGTTCGGCGGGTTAGGATTTGGCTAGCAGTGGCTGAGCTAAATTTTTATTTTTTTCTAAAAGCACTATTGGGACTCAAACCTGGCGGCAGCACTATGATCTTTCTTCGTAGGGAAGTCAAAATTTTCCAAAGAGACTTTGCAGAAAATTTAGTAAGGGCCAAACATATACCTTTCAAAGTGCTTAAATGGCCCCTGCCAGCCGCCCTCCCTTAGCCTACCCCTAGTTTGAAACTCATTTGTTGTCTAGTTAACGCCGAGTATAAAACTCATGAAGGGCACTATGTTGGGTCCAGTGTGGGCGCCTAAGATAGTTAGGTCCATATCGGGGCCATGTTCATTCAAAACTAGTAAAGTTGGTGCCAACTTAATTTTGAATAGAGGTAACTCCTGTTTGGCAACAGTAATAAATTGTTATTGTCTTGTAGTAAATTGTTGTTGCCTCGTAAACATGCCTCAAAAATTGAGGCAGTTTTATAAATAACATTTTAGATTGTTTTATGAATCTGCCTCAATGCAAGCTCACGGGGCAATAACAACTTGTTACTATTGCTAAACGAAAGGATCCAGTGGTTTCACGCCACCCAAAGTGCACCTGAGTTGCTTTACTGTGATCTTTTTTTTTTTTTGGGTTGAAAACCAAAAGGAACAAGACCAAATCAAAATTCTAGAAAATGTAAGTTGTTAGAAAGATATGTAACGATCAAAACTTATTAGTTTCTAGAAACATTCCAAACGTTGGCGAATAAAAAGTATGTTCGTGCTTAGGTTGGGAAGAAATACGCTAGTACATAGGAAGGCTTCTTCATGTCTGGGAATAAAATAAAATTTGCAAGTTGTGAGGACCAAATGAAGAGAGAATAATAGTATCACGAAAGAAAAACTTTTTATTTGTACGATTTAGTAAAAAAATGCGTTGCTTGCAAATCTAAAACGTCAAGTTTCTTATGCTTCGTACATGTCTTTTACAACAGCAAAGCCAAAAGGGAGAAAAAAAAAATTCCTATTTTTATGGTTTGTTACACTGAGAAACTGCACCTGAGTCGAGAGATTTAGCCGCTTGCCCAAGATCATAAAACCAGATAATGTAAATCGTCATGGAAGCTAAGGTATAGATTATATTATGGATTGACAAAGCTATAAATTGATTAGTAACTAAATTAACTTCATATTGGAACATGTATGGGAAAATCGGATATATGTATGATATATCTACATGATTGAATTGGTAAAAACAACCAAAAAATGATCAAATAAGATTCATGCCCAACATTCATTCGGTCACATATACATTGGGAGCATGATTCATGCGCTCACATATACATATATAAGATATATATAATGCTTAGTAAGGTACAAAATCTAGCAGTGTCTAAAAATAATTGAGGGAGGTAGTATGGAGGGAACCCTATCGGAGGCAGTACGAATATATAGGCTGGCATATATATATTGACGCGGTCAGCAGACAGTACTGGTAGCATCTTTTGTGTTACAAATTACAGATCCTCTGAGTTTTTCTTTCAACTTTACACCCATCCCCTTTGACTAAAGCAAAAGAAAAAAAAAAGCACGCTGCCTTGTCTCCCTCCTCCAAAACAGGCGGTTGCCACCCCCCTCCCACCGTTTCTCTAAATTGCCCCCATCGTACATTCATCAAAATCCTATATATATATATATATATATACGAGTCCATGAATACAGACTTAAGACATCAAATTTGAACCGTCCGATTTTAGATCGAACGGTTTAAGATCATTTTCCTCCCTCCCTTTCCCTCTCCCTGTGCACCTCTGCCTTCCGACTCTCTTTTCAACTGGAGTCTCGCTCGCTCCACTCCTGCCATCACCAGTGGGCCCGCCGGGCGACGTCAGGGGTGGCGCCACCCAGAGGCCTCGTCGGCGACGGCAGGGGCAGAGCCGGCGGTGCAACCCTTGCTTCTAACCTTCATGGTTAGGAAAAAATTGAGGGGGAGGAGGAAACCCGCGCCCCGCCACCTTCATAGTTTCCCTCGTTGCCCATCGGCGGCACCTGTGGAGTCGGCTGGCGCGGCCCGACGGTCTGGGATCATTGGGCGGCGTACGATGGAAGATGAGGAAGAGGGAGAGGAGGAAACCCGCCCCCCGCCACCCGCCAGAAGCAGAGATGCCGGCACCGCCCGACGTCGGGCAGTGCCGGCGATTGCATTCCTGCCGCTGGCAGGCCGTGGAGGGGGAGGTTTTCGTCCTTCCCCTATTCTTCCATCTTCCATCTTCCTTTCCTGTTCCTCCATCGTCAAGTCGACTAAAAAAAATTTGAAAAAGAGAAAATTTACGAACCATAAATTGAGAAGGTCGATGGTTTTATTTTGATGTCTCCACATGTTACCAAAACAAGTTAAGTTAAAAAGAAAGTTAATTAAAAAAAGAAAGTTAATTAAAAGTGGCACCCCATGTCCATTTATTTAGAAACTTTTGTTTGAATTTTAGAGTGGTCACTGTGTAAAAGGTTTTAAAGCACTGTAGTACGTGTAAAAGGTTTTACACGCACTACAGTGACCACTCTAAAATTCAAACAAAAGTTCATTTTAGATTAAAAGGTTTTAAGCACTCTAGTGCGTCTAAAAGGTTTTAAAGCATGTTCTATAAATTTAAAAAAGTGAGCACAAAAAAAAGAGTCAATAAGGTCTTTAAAAGTGGAGACTGAACCTCACTCTTTAAAAAAAATTGTAAAGTTATGATTCAGTTTATATATATGTATCTGACTTCTCCACCTATCATTGTTTGTTGCATGGCAGTCTGTTCCTATTTGATAAGAAAAAGGTTTTTATTATTATTCTAGTGCAGTTGGAGGGCCAAGTTCTATTTATTTATTTATCTTCCTAACAAGAAAGAGAAAACACATAGTGTCAACACCCCAGCGGAGGAGATCTCTAAAAAGGAAGAGAACTTTGAAAGAAAATTCCTGCCCCTATCTTGCACGTAGTTTTTATATGTAAAGGAACTTTCCTAGAAGATGAGCCTCACCCACTTGATTAGTAAATTCAGCTCCTTTTTCGAGCAACATGTGTTCTAAGAGCCGGTGGGACCGGTCACGCCGCTGTGACACATTATTGCATTCTATGGGAAAAAGACTACTCAAGTACTCCACCCAAGTGACTGAATTTAGTATTTTTAGGGTTCTAAGTCTTGGAATGCTCCTGTCACCATGTGACATAAACCCTAAAAATCTTTATAGGGTGTATCAATGCCCAGGCTTTTTATGGATTCCACCTAAGATCAACATCTTCACAACCAATGGAAGTGGAACACATGACCTAATGGAGTTGCATCATCTCCTTCTTTTGTGAGTTAATGCTATCAAGTCCCTACCAAATTTAAATTTTCTTAATTGAAATCATTAAAGTTAATTTTAAACATCTTTTCAGTGCCTTTTTCTTCATAAAGTTGTTCTTTTTTTCTTTTTCCTTTTATTTTCTATGACGAGGAACTCTTCAAGATTAGACTACTTAATGCACTAGTTGTTTTATAGGGTGGACACCACCATCATATCTTACAAGGACAACACCATGAGAATCACCATAATGGGCCCGATTGACAAACAGAATAATATGTAAATGTTACATGAATCTGACCTAAATGAGATAGGTACATGAAACACCGTAAAAGTATCTATATAGATCTGCCTCAAATTTTTGAGTATATTCATAAAACAATTACAAACTATTTCATTTGCCGAACGGGACCTATAAAGAATGGAAAGGTCAGAATTTGATCTATAAAACTCTTGATTAGTTATAACTAATTAGCCATTACAATGCACTAGAAACACAAGGTGTGATAATCATCATCACTAATGGTAGTAAGAAGCGGTTAAGCCGCCAAAACAAATCTACTTGGTAGGCACTACAGATTTATGTAAATATTAGGTGCCAAAAGATGAAAAAAATATCCCTGAAATGAAAAAAAAAGGAGGAAAAAAGACCCCTAAGGGCTGGTTTGATGGGCAGAATATTTCCTGTAGTTATGTAAATAAAATTCAAATTTTTAAAATTTTTTATTGCCCATCAAACTTGAGATGAAAAAAGTGAACGTTGGGTTGGTTTTCGGAAAGTTTTTTTTCAGAAATTTCTTTCCATCTCAAGGGTTGGAAAAAAAATTTCAAGATGAAAAATGTTACGGCTGGATTCTTAAGTAATTCTTAATACAACTGTTTTGTTTTCTTCTTGCATTCTTATCAAACTGAGAAATTTATTTCCTGGAACATAAACCCAAACCTAAGTAAAACAAACACAAAGAAGTTATGGAAATCTGGATTTTGTTTTCATTTCTTCAATTCCTGAAATAAGTTGATGGAAACTTCTTTCCTATTCCATATTTCCAATGCATCAAATGATCCCCAAATGAAATTGAAAGAGTAAAATGATTTTTTTTTTTTTTACAATGAAGCAAATATACTTAAACAAAACAAAAGTACTCATCAACAAAAGAAAAATGCCTACCCCATGTGGCCTGATATCAATAACACAACAAAATTATGCTGCTGTCTGAGTCTCACCCCAATACTTTAAAAACAAAAGCGAAAGTAAAGAGAAAGGACGGGAGCTTCGGCCCTCTCCTCCCACTCACCCAAAAATCTTAGCGGGTGGGAGAAAGAAAAGTGTACCCCGCGTATCAAGTAGTGCACGCTTTTAGACCCAAAAGGAGTTGGCACAATGACCAGGCCATCTGTTCTCGAAGTGTCATTATATCAACTTTTTGCACAAGCCAAAGCAAAATGCACCCCATAAGGTTGAGTAGCATCTAGGAAGAAAAATGTGAATCTTCCAAAACATGTGTTAGATTCAAACTTGGGAGCAACATGATAATGTCATGTCATATCTTCTTTCTTTTTTCCTCTTTTCCTTTTCTTGTAATCCAACTAAAGCAAATCTTAATCATGTTTACATAAAAATCTAAACCTTGCCCAAGCATGCACTAAGGACGGACACCCACTAAGCTTGTGTTCGAGAGACAGGTGTCGCAAACAGCGGTGGGCGGCGGGGTTGTGTCGGAATTCGTTATCTGATAGTGACATTCTATACCTAGGATACTTCTTTCCGTGGCCCGCCTTCCAAGACATGAACTGCAGGACAGATTTGCATCAAAATCTTAGTAGGGATACAATCAAATCTTAGGTGAAGGACGAGGTAGATGGAATCTAGAAGGTCAATTTGACAAGGATTGGCATTGGATTCATATAATGGCAATGTAGAAGAGACTTCATTTCTTCTAATCGGCGGATTTAGATCGAATGTTGAAATTTCATGAAACTAACTAGTTTGCAAGCTGATTTCTGTGATACAAAGGCCAATATTGATTGTAGGATCGTTTAGAGTCAAATTTGATCGAGATAAAAGCATTGAGATTTAGTAGATATGTTATATATATATATATATATATATATATATATATATATATATATATATATATATATATATATATATATATATGTGTGTGTGTGTGTGTGTGTGTATGTATGTATACCATACATACATATGGAATCTCCACCATATATACATATCTCAATCTCCAAAGTTTGAGATATTTAGATATCCCGTTTGGGTGTCAATGAATTATATATGGCAGTGTTCTTGATCTTCTCAGTCACTGTGCTTATTTTTGCTTAGTGTGAGAGCGTGTGATAAAAGAGGGATATGCGTTTGCCGACATCGCCGGGTTGGGCCAAGCGTGTCCACGCGGTTCTGCTGACCGCGTGCACCTTTTGGGCTCGTTGATCCGAATCCCGCAGCGCCACCTTCAAAACCGTCCACTTGTCTTCTAAATAAACCATTCTTCTCTTTACTGGGGCGTGTAGGCCCTCTCAGTCTCTCTCTCTCTCTCTCTCTCTCTCTCTCTCTATATATATATATATATATATATATATATATATATATATATATATATATATATATATATATATATATATATATATATATATATATATATATATATACTCTCAGTCTCTCTCTCTCTCTCTCTCTCTCTCTATATATATATATATATAAGTGTTAGGAAGCCTAATAAGCACACGTGAGAGCAGAAAAATGAGATGTGGCCCCCTTTCTTTTTGACCTTGTGACTTTTCTTTTACACGCTCTCTCTATCTCTCTCACATCAGAAGTTTTTCAGCTCACAGTTTTGCTCTCTCTCATCACACACGCATATGCACGTATATACATATCCACACATCAGATCAACTTCAGCTGACAGGTTTAATCCTTTCTACTCTTTCTCTCTCTCCCTTACTCACCAGTCACACATACACGCACTTTACATTACATGAGCGAGTGATTTGGGTTCTACTTTGTTTTAAATGTCTAAAAAATAATGTTGGTGCCTGAAATAAACCTAATGTATATCAACTAATATAGTATTTTAATTTTATTGACAAAGATGCCTAACTTTTATTACAAACAAACTGACGACACATGATTTCATTGGCACTAGACCTACCAGTTATTTTATGCCTTTTAAGGCACACATACAGACTTACATACTCATATATATATATATATATATACACACATTTTATATAGTCTATTGGAATACGTTGTAGCAGAACAACTCAGTTATGGGTATGAAATGTTTTCCTTGAAATTAGCTGTTTGAGCCCTGCATTGATGTCCACAAATGTAAGAATCAACGTACGGGTAGTGCTTTACAGTGTATGCATGTGATATTTTAAGAGTCAGAAGAAAGTTGCCTAAACTTTTGGGCTTATAAAATTTATCCATATTTTGGGAAGAATATTATCTTGGTATATCTGATTTTTGCTTCTTGTAGATGGGCATCACGTATCACTGCTTTTGAAGAAGCATGCATGTGTTTGATGGTGCTTGATTTAGTAAGATAAAAATTCTGAGTCACGTGATTGTGATATGAGCAAAGGTGCTTTACTTAATGGCTTAAGAAGTTAAGCCTCCAAGTTTTTATGTGATGTACAAATCTAGTATTCATTAATTATTTGAATATTATAACAGGAAAATCAGCCTTTTATCGTTCGCAGACAATCTATACCTGGTACATTTATATGTTTACATTGAACTGATTAAACATATGCATATAATATGTCTCTTATATATATATATATATATATATGGACATTATATCAACTTAATTTTTATTATTTGACCTTTTTAGAATCAGTGACATAGTTGGTTCTCATCAAAATCTGATGCATATATATATATATATATATATATATATATATATATATATATATATATATATATAACCAAATCATTTTATGACCAGACTGAACTACATTGAAGCAATATCTAAAAGAATAACACACGAAAGAATGACCCACTTTATATCAAGGTTTAATTTCTGAAACTGTCAACTTATCGCATTTATACTCTTGGGGAAAGAAGTATGACCTCATGGAATGCGTCTTTGTGATCCGAAAAGCTGAAACTTTGTGAATTGGTCTGCTTCGACAGTTAGTGTGCCACGTACGTTTTAGCTAATCTCTCTCTCTTTCTCTCTCTAAGATGTATATATATATATATATATATATATATATATATATATATATATATATATATATATATATATAGACGATAAAAGAGCATTAAATAGGAGGTTGGTAATTAGTGTCGCCAAGTGAGGAATATGCTACCATCTGTCGACAAAGACGTGTGTGATCAACTTTTTAATTGGTGGAAAGAGAAATGACCCACATGGTCACTTTCACGAAATTCCTTTTTTTTTTTTTGTCAAATTTTCTGGTTAGAAAACTACTGAGATTTTTGACTAAATGAGCGACATGTTTCGGTCAAGTTGCTTAAGGCTGAGGAGAGAAGACTAATCAGAGATGGCGTTTATGAATCAATGTCTTTGAAAACAATTCCTTTCGGTGTTAACAAAGTCAATACAAAAAACCAAGTTGGGATATGATATCAGAGATCGAACAGAAATTTAAGAGCAGAAAAGATTTCACAACTCTGCATCTGTTCGATGACTTGCCTACAAGAATATTGCAGAAGTTCCAAACCTAAATTTTCGGCTTCTTTCTTTTTGCTTTGTTTTCTTCTCTTTCTCTATAACGAGGTATCTTTTCAAGGATCATGAGGCCGCTTAATGGGTCCTTTTTAAATGATTATGATCGAGAAAACTTCATGTTCGCACAATCGCAGGCTTTTGGTAGGCCAAATCTTTGAGATTTTTTCTTCGATTGATGGGTACGTCCAGCTTTGACTTGCGATGGATGTGTGCCTGTCTCAGGCTTCATGCTCGACGCCTTCCTGTCAAATTCGGTAGCCAGCAGTTTGGTGAAGCAGGACCCTTATGAATAGGTCGGCCATTAAAAAAAAAAAAGATTCATTGTAATGGCACCTCTCCCTCTCTCTCTGTAAATTTATCCTTTCTCTTTAGTTTCTTTATGTTGCTGTTGGAGTTTTACTTCTTAAAAAACTCAAGCTCACCTCTTTTCCTTTCTCTTTATATACAGTAACACCAGTAACATATAGCATTAACCCAATCTTTCGGATGGAGTAAACACCTTAAAATGAGTGAGAGCTTAAGAAATCGGTCCTCTTGCTTTTTCAGGCATGGTTTTCTTCCTTCTATCTTAAAATGCATGCATGAAATCTTAAAAGATCGGCGCTCTTACCATTATAAGGCATGTTTTCCTCTCTCTCTCCCTCTGTGTGCGTGTGTGTGTGAAACATAAACGAAGGAAATGAGAGGAACAAAGGAGAGTGAATGTTTTAGATCTGCAATTCTCTCTTAACTTCCTGTGGATTTACTTGCTATGTGTTTTAGATCCTAACGTTTCCCTTAAAATAGAAAGTAAAAACCAATTACACAAAATGAAAGAAATCACATGATTTGGAAATAATTTGTGGGGTGATCAAGGCCCAGAATTTTTCCAGTCGTGGTAGACTCTCTCTCTCTCTCTCTCTCTCTAGTGGAAAAGTGAACCCTTGGTACACTAGAAACCATTCGGATGGAAAATGGTAGGCCGTCTCCAATTTGCAACTTCTGCATACTGTCGCTGATTTAGAAGTGTCCCGATCAATTTTGATATGATAATAAATAAATAAATAAATAAATAAATATTAATGGAGGGGTATCTTTGCACATTTTGACCTTTCAATTATGGGTCATGACCTTCCCATTCCCTCCAATAGACTATAAATAGCACCCCCATCTTCCCCTATAAGCACATGCCCCAGGTCTCTCCCCTTGGCTTCCCCATCTTCCTTCCTTCCTGTAAGCTTTTGCATCACCACCTGCATTGCTCCGCAAGCTCTTCATCTCTGTTTCCCTGACTAGACAGTAGAGCACCAAGATCCCCAAACCAGTCTCCAAAATTGCGTCATCCCTAGACCTGCGGAAGTTTTTCACTACCCATCTCCAAGAAACCTCTGCTGCTGCTCCACCGGCTCTGTTCCAACTGAAAACCATGGTGGTATTATCTAATCCAGCACTCGACCAGCTTTCTCTGATAAAAACCCAGAAAGGAACAACTTTTTCTGGTATTCCCGTCATTGACCTCTCCCTTCCTGACTGCAAGACCGAGTTAGTGAAGGCATGTGAAGAGTTTGGCTTCTTCAAAGTTGTCAATCATGGAGTCCCGATGGAGTTCATGTCAAAATTGGAGGCTGAGACTGTCAAGTTCTTCTCGCTTCCTCTGTCTGAGAAGGAAAAGGCTGGTCCTGCTAGCCCATTTGGTTATGGTAACAGAAGGATAGGGCCTAATGGGGACGTGGGCTGGATCGAGTACCTTCTCTTGCAGGCTGATCCTAACTTTGTCTATCAGGAGCCCATGCCGGCCTCCAGGCACAACCCAAGTTCTTTCTGGTAAAGAACTACAACTTTTCGAATGAAAACATCAATCTTTTCTCTTCTAGTTTTTTAATGGTGGATGTCATTTTTTGGTTGTTATGTGATTCCCATTTTCTTCTTCTTCAGCAAAGCGGTGAACGAATACACATCCGCAGTGAGGATTTTGGCTTGTCAAATACTTGACCTGATAGCGGAAGCCCTGAAGATTCAACCAAGGAATGCACTCAGCCAATACTTGCTGGATACACAGAGTGACTCTGTTTTCAGGCTGAATCACTATCCACCATGCCCAGAATTGGATGCTCCTCAGCACAATCTCATTGGATTTGGGGAGCACACCGATCCGCAGATACTAACTGTCCTGAGATCAAACAACACAGCAGGCCTAGAGATATGCATGAAAGATGGAACTTGGCTCTCTGTCCCTCCTGACCAGAGCTCCTTCTTCATCAACGTGGGTGATGCCATGCAGGTTAAAAAGATATACCTTCTCCTGCAAGGCTGCGATAACGGCAGCTCCTTCCCATGACTTTCTTTTTCTTTTCCTTTTCTAGCTTTTACTTCCTTTTTGATACTTAATATTCCCTTTTCCTGAATGTTTGCGTTGCAGGTCCTCACAAATGGTAAATTTAGAAGTGTCAGGCACAGAGTTTTGGCTAATGGAAAGAAATCCAGGTTGTCAATGATATACTTCGGCGCGCCATCTCTGACTGCAAAAGTTTCGCCCATACCATTGTTCCTTAGAGAAGAGAAATCTAGGTATAAGGAGTTTACCTGGTATGAATACAAGAAAGCTGCTTATTCTTCAAGGTTGGCAGATAACAGGCTTGACATCTTCACCACAGAGGAGAAAGAAGCATGTGACGGGGTGTAACTTTTCCTTGTATATTATATGTTTCCTTTTCCTTAGGCTTCTTTTACTCCCCCCCCCCTCCTTTTCTCCCCTTTAGGTTGAAGATAGGGTCTGTTTACATGTGCAGTAAATTATATAGGTACTCAAAAATGCACACGGAAATGGCTGTCAATGTTTCCCATGCAAATGGACTTACAGTCTCAATAATAGGTTTTTAATGTTTTTCTTGTATGTGGGTTTTACTTGGGGAAGAGGAAGAGATCCTCAATTTGCAGAAATCAGCGTTTACTGTTTTTATGAATTGCAGGAATTCGGCAACCATTTAATCCAATACTAAGAAAAAGCATCAGAAAACTGAAAGTTTAATAAATTTGTAAGAGATGGATTTTGACCTTATTTAATGACAAAAGCTTCTTCTGGACGAGGCTTTGAAAGTCAAAAGTAAATCACTGCTCAAGATTCAGGGTGGACTTGGGACAAAAAGAAAAGGACTGATACGTTCCCCTGTTCCGCATTTACAATTAAAAGATGTGGATGACCAAAGACTAAAGTAAAAATTGAATAAACTTAAATCAATCTAAAAATGAGAAAACACTGTGGGCCACGCAATCCAAGAGCGGGATGTTCCTGAAGATGCATTTTCTATGATGTTTTAGGTGGCTTCAGAAGTCCTTGAGAAAACCTGCTTCAGTATCACGAGAAAGTAAAGGTCCCTAATGCACGAAGCTGATTTTTATAATGTCCCTGGTGTGGAAACCTGCTTCTTCGTGTTCTTTCTTGTCCCAATAAAGTGAAGACTATTTTAACTTTCGCAAGAGGAATCCTTATGGAAACTTGGTAGGTATTGACTATTGAGTTGAAGCTCCTGCTTATGAAGAATTAAGTATTTATCGCCTTTCTGCTAAAGCACTTCCCTTTTTCCCTTCTGATGAAGTGTTATAGGGACACTTAACAACAAGTACATTAACATGTGAATAAAATATTAGCCTGCCTCCTAGTACAGAGTCATATTCTGCACAAAGGTTGGTAGAATACATTTTCCTTTAACCCAATTGAAAGCAAGTGATCAATGGGTGAGTCACGGATTACTTTAATATCAATCTGTTCTTGGTAAACGCGGAAGCCCATGGATTAAATGCCCACCTTGAATCCTTTCTTTTCCATTAAAGCTTTAGCTCTGGTAGTTGCCTTTCTTGTCAACACAGGTTCAAGCTGTCGCCGGTCGTTCTCATTAATAGTGTTGTTGCTGCAGATGTTAACTTGACGCTATTATTCATAACAGATCGTAATCAGTCTGTGGGTCTTGGCAATCTCCCTCTGATCAGACTTGCCTTGAAAATTATAACAGCTGCCGGTAAGAATAAAATGAGAAAATATAATAATATTCTTTGTGGGCAACGTTCGTAATCACTAAAAATCATCACATTTTTTAAGAATATCTTGATTTTATAATCAGATCTTCTAAGATAGATACGATACCAAGAGAAACCGTTATCTTGGAAAATTCACTTGCTTTGCAGAATATCCTCAATGCAAACTTTTTTTCATTTTCATGTTATGCATGTGCAAGCAGACGTTTTCTCCATATTTCCTGCGAAAACTACAAATTTTGAAGCGTGAGATGCTTTCCTCATGCCTTTTTTTTTTTCTTCAAGGACTGGGATCAAGGGATTATGGGCACCAGTGCAGAATGTTTATGAGAAGCTGGTGCGCCCGTAGGGCTGCTACTTCATAAAACAGGCACAGAGACTTAATGGTGTAGAAAAAACTAAAAATCTTCATCACGAGCACTATGTGAAAAAAACTTCGGCCGGGCAGGATATTGATAAGCATACATCAGTGAAGAGTCCAATTAATTGCTTCCTATCGTTATTTATTGCACCTACTTCCAGCTGCCATCTAGTAGTCTTGCAGATTCCCCAGGGTTGACCCCTCTCACAATTAAAAGATGCTGCTACCATATGTTGATTATCAATTCACAATCATGTAATGGCAATGAAAGGGCAATACTCGTTACTGATTTTTAGATATGTTAACAAATGATTGTGGAAATAACTATATTTTAGCTGGTATTAAGCTAATTTTAGTATGAAGTACTAATGCTGCATTTACTGGGTGTATTCCTAGCAATTAAGCACCAGAGAAGACATACAAGTTTTGTATGCATCGGATTAACTCAATCCAGCTTGGAAGGATCGTGCTTGGTCAGGTAATTCATTACAGAATTGGCAATATTGGCTGCTGATCTTCTTTGGATCTGCTAATAGATGAGCCCAGAAAATGCCTATATTTTAGTTTGTATTTACTTAATTGAAGTACCAAGTATTACAGCAGCATTTACTAGTACACCCTAGCAAGTGAAGACACACTGATGTTGCATAACTTGACCGGCGTCCTCCACGTAGCAACCGAAGAGTACGTGTCCGGACTAAAACTCGTACGCAATGCACCAACACACGTATTAGATTCACGTGACACGTTCGCACAAGCCGCACCGATTATCCGGTATACAAGCCAAACTTTTTGTGAATTGTTTGCGGAAAAGTGTCCTCATTCGAAGGCGTGGTGCCACACAACCTCTTCTTGCAGGTTCTCACCCTTAACCCTTTCCAAGAATAAAGATGATCTGTCCTAAAGTTGCAAACCTTCAATTTCCACATCATGCATGACTCCATGCACAACATGCATTCTGCATTGACACTCACTTGAGATCAAATGTACAGCTGTGAAAGTTGTTCCCATGAGTTTAACCTAGGGTAACATGCAATTTCCACAGAATCACATCGAATTTGAGCAACATCATGGTAGTGCCCATTCAGTCAATTTTTGCATGACAATCATTTAAAATGTGTGCAATGGAGAGAAGTAGATAAAGCATAGTACTAAAAATGCCAGACTTTAGGTCTTACCCTAACATTGTGGGGCCTCAGTATGATGGCAGGCTTATCTTATATGAGATGCACCCAAAAAATGCATGAACATGACTAGACCACGTATACATAGGCAGCATATCTTCACCTACCGGTGCTTCAAGGATAGAGTATCCAAACAGGCAAAGCCCTCAATATATGTATATATGTAGGAGGGGAGGCAGTGACAGCGCTAGAAATTTGTGAGGAATGGGCACTAATATAAGAAATCATAGATTTGAAGGACACCAATATGTAATAAACTAAACTATGTGAAGGAACCAATATGTAATAAAATATATTATGTGGGCCCGTGAAGGCAACTGCCCATACCTAGCTCCACCACTGGGAGAGGAGGGGATGGGATCATACCACCCTAATGATAAGTGAGATTTTTTTAATAGGCAGCACCAAAGGAAAAGGGAAGGTATACAAGAAACCACATCTGAAAACTGTGAGGCTCATCTTTGGAGTTCCTGTAAGCATATTCACAAAATTTTGATTAGATTGGCTCCACCAACCAACCTCATATCTTTGGAGATAAACTTTTGATCGGATTGTCCAATTATCAGTTGCAGCAGACACAAGGGAAGGTCCATCTTTTCACACATACATCCCAATCATTGAACAAAATAATAGAGAATCAATGTTATCATTAAGGTTTCCATCTGAAACGAAAGGTTCAAGGCACCTATCCAGCTACTATTTCTTGAGGCTTACACAACTCAAACATGTGCAATGAATCAAATGTAGGCATGGGTCTTCTTCCTATAGCTGTCCCCATGGAAAAGAGGTTGCAGAACTATTTGCCATAGGTCCTCGCCCTCTCTCTCTCTAACTGCACCAACATTAATTACTTCTACTTTTTTTTTTCTTTTAATATAGAGCACAAGATTACATGCGCCATGAAAAACCCAGAATCTGGCACTGTACGGTCTGGACTGCAGCATGCTCAAACTGTGGAACCCCCTCACTGAAAAATCTTGAGATGTATCGACCTGTTAGCCAACTCATGTGATGTAACGTATCTAGAGAGAGAGAGGTCATTGCTCTCCCTTTTTTAACCTTTCTAAAAATTAACAACGTGAAAACTTTACTCTGAAAGTGAAGGACTTTAAGGAGTGTGAAGGCCATACTGCTGCGGGAGACAGCATTAAATTGACAGAACAGAAGCAGAGCTATTGAGATCGCCTTCAGTACAGCAAACACACAACAGATTAGAATGGCTTCTTTTATTTTACTCAGTCATTCATTTCTTTCTTTTTCTTCCTCGACCTGGGTAGGTGAAATAAAGATCGAGATCTGCAGTACAACAATGAAACTGGAGAAGAATGGCCTCCTCCAACCTGGACAAGGAGGAGTAAAAATGGGGAGCTGGAGAATTTAGATTAGGAGTAAAAGGGCACGGACGTGGCTCATTTGAAAGTGGGGACTAATTTTAGCTGTTTGCCTTTTCAGTGTCGTACGTCTTTAGCATCTGATAGCCTTCAGTCTGAGAGCCAGAGATCTGGAAGCCGTGTTGTGCGTACTGTTTTCTTTCTGACAAAATCAAGGTGGGGTATCCATGCCATTCCCAAATGGTACCTCCACCACAAGTCCTTCTCTCTCTCTCATGACTTTGCTTTATTATGGTTGTCTAGATAGATACTAAAAGTAGATGAAGTCTCCACTTGACAAAGCAAATCTCCCTTCAATCATGCTTTACACTATTGTTTCTCTATCACGATCAAGGTGTTCGGCCTGCTAATGGGTACATCTCTTTACTCAAGTAGGGTATTAAATTTAGAATTTGAGAGTTGAAGGTCAAGAGTTCATTACCAGACAGTACATCTGCGTTGCAGATCTGGAAGAAGTTTGACCAAGCCCTACAGGTCGCAGACCAAGGATCAAGCCTTAAACATCCTGTTCTGCACTCAGAGCTTTCAGGGACAACCATGTAGGCCTTCATGGTTGGGCTCATCTGGAATTTAGCTTCCGCCAGGGCAGCCGCATTAAGCGGCCCAGTCTTCAGAAGGTTCCCCATTGTTACAGAAGAAGGCGAGGACGCAATTGGTTGTTAAAATCTGGACTTGCTTGAATTTGCACTTCTCAAGTCCAAAACATTATGATCGATTTATTTAAACATATTAAAGTTGCTCTCGACTGATTTCAAGATATCATATAATCCCCAAAGAACGTGTGGCACTTCTACAGCGTCGGACAACCAACAGATCATTCTTTTGTTCAAATGTAGCAAGTATGTGTGTGTGTGTGTGTGTGTGTGTGTGTGTGTGTGTATATATATATAGAGAGAGAGAGAGAGAGCATTGTGTGTCCCAAGTTTCATGTGTCTCAATGTCTACCCCCAAAATATCCAATAAACTGATGGATGTGTAGTATATTTTGACAGATGGGATCTAAATATGATAGATGGGAACTAAATAATTCACTTAACGAACACAAATTTTAAAATGCAGCAGCCGGACGTGGAAGGAAGAAGATTAAGCACATATAATTCAATAGTTCATGCATCAAAATTTAAGGAGTAAAAATTCATAAATGTATCTCCACAAATATAATCACAAGACAAGCATAATTTTTAACAGGGCCATATTCCGGCAGGCCAATTTTTTCTGATACGACTTCACTGATGAGAAGGGATAACACAAATAAGTTTGGGAAAGAAGAAAATGAAACCCAACACAGATTGATTTTGTGACTCCCATTATTAAAACCGTTTTGACTGTAAAATCCTTATAAAGATGACTATTGGACTTCCATCATTTTCTTTTGAACATGTAGATTAATCTGGCTGAGCACATTCATGAAATCAAACTGTCTCAACAACGTGAGATCCTAACTACCAATGATCATGAAAAAATATAAGGGAGAGAGACAATCCTGAAAAGCTTGTGTTTCAAAGAGACCTAAACACCTTAACTAATACAATATATGTTTATACCTTAATTTGAACACACAGAAAACCCTTCATTGTGTACTTTTTACGGGGCAAAGCTTTGATTTGGACAAGTTTTATAGGAAACTTGAACCCTAGATGCTGGAAAGAAACTAATGTTGAAAAGAGAGGCTTAAATAGGGTGACTTGGGTCACTTCACGGTTACCAGCAGTGACAGCAAAAATACACTTGGTCAAGGAAAGCACAACATGCAAGGTTCCTCCCAAGAATAATGGTGTTTGTAAGGCATATTAAAAACATACTACTTCCTGCGATAAAGTCTTTCAATAAACTGACCACATAAGTAATCAGGAACACTCAGTACCAAAATGACTGAGAGACATGGAACGGAAGACAGAAAGTAAATACAAACAGCGAAAGTAAGAAAGGATCCATCTCAAAGCAGGGAAGATGAGACCTGGGATGCTTCCTTTTGGGTAAGATGGGATAGGTGGCAACGTCAAATTAATGAAGCTCTGACAACAGAAAAAAAAAGGCATCTCTGACCGGGGGATTTCTATCAGATATTAAAATAGTACATCTGATGGACATACATGTAAAAGCAGTAAATTCATGAATGCATGTTAAAGTCATCCTCGTTGTTTGACCAGAAACAACTGCTTTATTTGTATATAACAAACTACCACCACTACTTACTGCTCTGTCAAAGGCTCAAAGCGTATTCCTCGGTCCACAAGTTGGGTCATTCTGTAGGCTTATGCGACAAATACTGGACAGATACAATAAAAAAATAATCAATATAATTAAAGCCGTAAGAAGTTTAAATCCATATAATGTAAAGATGAATAAAACCTTCGCCCTGCAGACAGATTCTTCACAGTATGGCACAACATGGATTGCCTCAATTTTCTAAAATCCATCTCCATGGTAAATGCAAATTGTCAATATCAACATATTGCCATTTCAAATCCATAAGGAAATTATTATCCAGCCTTTCAAAACCAAGGGAAAATTTTAGATAAAATAACAATTGGAAGGGTCTCCTAGTGTGAAACAAACAACTTTTTACAAGTGTCGCGTAATCCTGTTTATTTTCAATCCATTACAAGGACATACAAGAGTTCTATGTAGAAATTCCTCAACTGAGTAAACACAATTACCTATCGATGCTGAATCCGTATATCAAGGTCTATAAAGTTCACAATTTAAATGCAATCTTTACTGCAACCAAATAACAGGAATTCAAAAGAGTATATTCCTATAATGTGAGAAATAATTAATTTCATACTTTACAGCCACCATGAACATCTCCATTGGGTCATGACTAATAAGTGGAAACTGCATAATTACTTCGATGAACTTTTATGGTCACTAAAAATCAATATGGTTGGTGACAACTAATGCAGGTCTATTCATCCACCAAACCCCTATATGAGGCTTGAAGGTGGTCGTGAGCTAGATACAGCTGGAGTTAATGCTAACCAACTTTGCTTACCAAGTTTTTCCACATTTTCATCTTCAATTATTTGCCATCATGAAGGATAAAAAGAGAGAGAAGGTGGTTCAAAATTTTCATTTCTTTTTTGTTTCCGTATGCACATGTGCACTTTACAGGAACCTTAAAGAAGAAAACTAGAAAAATGCATAAAATTTTGCTGAAGAAAAGAAAACAATAATTTGGAGAAATCATGATAAGAAAGGCTACTGAAGATGAAGTGAGAGATTGAAACTTAACCATTTTCAGAATCCCAATTAGAAATGGTATGAGGTTGGTTATTCCTTTCCCTTCCACTAAGGAGATACATTCATTGTTCATTAAACCTTCATGCTAAGGGCTAGCTAATATTGACAATCAGCATCATCAACCTTCTCCTAGCATTATCCATTGACAAACTTTCTCCACCCTTGTATGGGTTCTCAACATCAAGCCCCTCCTAGTGCAAAAGATTATTCATAATTGCCAAAGTAAATTTGTTCTCTCATCCCAAACTTGATGCAGATCTCAAGTTTGTTACAAATTTTTATTTGGATCAGAGAACCTTTGTTAGATCAAGACCAAAAAATGAAACCATTAGAAGTTGTTATATTCAGCCAATGCATACAAAATGCCAACAAACCTAGCACAGATCCTTCAGAAGGCACAGAATTGGTCGCAGTCTCATTCCCAAATTTTTGACGTGCTAATCCATTATCTAACATTTACAGTGAATGATTCACTTTGGCAGTGAAGAGACAAGTCCCACATTCCTCTTAGTGGATAACACGCATCAGAGAGGAGGCTTTGATGTATACATTAGATTTTAGAAAAATATAAAAGTTGAATACCTTGCATCACTGAAAAACTTTGAATACCTTGCTTTGCAGAAAAACTTTACGAGGAAAGAGGAATCAAGTTTTCAGCCAACACCAGATCCAAGGCATGTCACAAAAAAACAATGAAAAACATGTCTAGAAGTTATGATTGACCAAATTGTACCTGGACCTATGACTACAGACAGAGTTGTTACTCCAAAGCCCACATGGATTAGTGCTCTCTCTGATTTAAGCACATTTTCTTGTTTAACATTATACCACCATGTAAAGTGCCTGTAAAGAAATGCCAGGCTTTCTAGATTTCTAACGTGGAAGATGCTGAATTAAAAGGGTGGCATGATCGCGTGAGTGCACAAAGGAACACCCAAAAAAATCATTTCATTTACCAACGAAAATCTTCCACATGGTATTTTGTCCCCTGATGAGAATGTTGAAGAACTAGAAATTAACACAACGAACACAGAGCTCATTCCTGAAACAAAGAGGAATCCAACAACTTCTGGAGCAACTTGGTTCACCCACAATAGCATTATCTTTTGAACTCCACAAGCATTTACCTGCTGCAAAAAAGCAAAAAGCAAATCAGATTCACATACTGATAAGTGCATGAGAGGATTGTTAGACACAACTATGAGCAGTAAATGAAACCACACATGCACCCTTTCCGCAACTAAAAACAGCTTCAGTAACCAATTATAGAACTTGTGAAGAAAGGTAGCATATGAGGGATGAAAATTATCAACTCTGATCCTGGCTAATTTGAAACTTAGTGGAATATTAATTAACAACATGACTACAGTACCATAATAAATAATTAACAACTCTGGTCCTGGCTAATATGGGAACGTATCACGAGTAACACTCAATACAGCATAATACACTCAAGAAATTATTAGTTTTCTAAAAGTTATGTTACACAATATAGACAATTGTGTAATATAACATGTTGTGTGATATGCCACGTTACATAAATAAGACACTAATCAGCCAACCCTTCGAGACCAACCATCTTAGTCTCAGAAACTACTGAGCAATTCACTAGGTAAAGTAAAGCCAAAAAGAAAATTACTTTTCCCTAACCAAATTATAACAAATAGAGAATTCCTGTTCATGAGATACACGAAGCTCAAAGCAGAGCAGAGTCTGCAACATTATTATAACTGTGATGACCATTCATTCCGCACAACCCAACCCCTGCTTCACCAGGTTTATGAACAAGTCAGTAGCAGATCTAGACATTTGAATACAAGAACATTGTCTAGGCTTTGCCTCATCTGATATGTGACCTAACAGCTGCTCCATCCCAAACCAAACAAGAAGCCCAAGTGAGTTGGAAACTGTATGAGCCCTATACTTACAGCTGGTTTGCATTGAAAGGGTGAATGGTAAGAATAAATTGAACAGCCACTACAAGGATATTAAATTCTCCTAACTTAGTTATCAGGATGCATTTTTAAGTGATCAAGATTAGGCAGAGGTCAAAAGTTTCTACACTAAACCCTATCATCAGTTGAACGCCAAGCAATTTCTAGCATAGATGGTCTAAATAGGTATGTATTTCATACCATAATAGACTACATTCAACCCAAAAAAAAAAAGTTCGTGCATGCCCATACATGGATATACAACTTTGTGCATGCATGTGATATAAAATATCAGTCCATGTGGCATCGGTAGCTTTTATACATATAACAAAAAGTAGAACTTTCTTAACATGTAAAATTAGAAAAAAAATGGGAAAATCACTTATTTAGAATTAAGCTACTTCCTTAGGAATTCATCCTCCCAAACTACCATACGTGCATGGATATAGTGTGCATGCAAACAAGCTCACAGCATTCCCTGTGAAGGGTTCAAGAGTACGCTTTCTCACTATTAGGTCTTATGAATGTTTAAAGCGAGAAATTTATAAGAATTGAAAGTTCCAAGCAGCTGAGTGTAACACATAAACACAATGACACTGTGTGATCATTCCACGTATTCTGGACAGTCTGTCCCTTTTAAGAACATTTTGGGAACCAAAGAAAAGATCTCGGGTATTACAATCCATGCAGACGAAATATGTGTATACGAACATGTGCTTGCGCATGCATTGACAGCGTACTTGCATATCTGAACGGTGACACAATTACGCATGATTTGGACCTGGATTTGTGGAACTAACAGCACGAATCGGATCCAAAGTTTGAGTATATACAGTGTAAAGTTTTCAAATTGTTCAAGGTTGGACTGTACCTACAGCCGTCAACGGGACGGGGCAAGTAGACCAATTTGAATTACAGCTACCGAAGGAAGAGAATCAACTAGTGACTGCTAAGGAACCATCCAAACTGTTTTCGTCACCGTATCCAGCAAGCAATTACTCGGTATCACTTCTACATGTTTGCTCCTTAAACCGTATCATTTATGTCACCGGTCGTTAAAACCACGAGCTGTCCCAACATGGAAGCTCCCATACCTCAAATACGGAACTTACCGATCTCATCGTCAATAAAATAAAGTAACTGTAGCAGCCATTTCCTGCATCTAGCAAGTATACTCAATAACCAAATAAAAAATTCCTCCTAAATCCATTGTGAAGCTAAAAGGTTCTTACAACAAGCGCAACGATTCAAGTCGATTGGAGTCGTAATCAAATTTACAAAGCAGAAAAAGAAGAATTTTTTCAATGACCTTTTAATTCACACATGATTCTTCCTTCTGCAAGAGAACTGTCCGCTCTAGACGATAGAGACCTTTGCTCCCACCTCCTCGAGCTTCTTCTTCGCATCCTCTGCCTCCTCCTTCGAGATGCCTTCCCTGAACTTCTTCGGCAGGCCCTCGATGAGCTCCTTGGCCTCCTTCAGCGCGAGGTTGGTGATAGCCCTCACCACCTTGATGGTCGCAATTCTTGCGTTGCTTGGCACATCCTCAATCACCACATCAAACTCAGTTTTCTCCTCGACCACAGGCGCCGCTGCCTCCGCGGCAGCACCAGGCGCCACCCCGACAGCAGCGGGCGCGAATGCGGCTGGAGAGACGCCAAGCTCCTCCTGGAGGTAGTCAGAGAGCGACCGGGCCTCCTCGAGGGTCAGGAGCTTGATCTCTTGGCCCAATTTTTCAATCTTGGGCGAGACGGCGACAGCGCAGACAGGCCGAAGAAGGACGGAGCTCCGCCTCCCGTAGCCAGGGTGTCTAGTGATGCTCGTCCCGAAAGTGAGCTTCCCGGGAGAGGCTCGAAAGCGGGAAGTGATGGAGGAGCTAGGGGAGACGGAAAGGAAGGAATTGGTGGAGAGCGAAACCGCCATTTTCTGCTTTTAGCTTTTCCTTTGCTCTGTTCCTTCAACTCTACCTCCCTCTCTCTCACTTTCTCTCTCTCTCTCTCTCTCTGAGAAATGCCGGAGTTGCAGATGGGTTTTGGATAAGGAGGGGAGAGGGAAAATAGAAGAGAGAGAGAGAGAGAGAGCGGGGATTGGGGAGGTCGACGCTCGACGGCCGATGGCCGTTGGCCTCTTGGTTGCCACGCTTATATCGGTGAAGTTTAATGGATCGGGCTGTGCTCGTACCTGATAAAGTTGAACGATTTTGACCCGGATTAGAAACCGAAATTTTTGGTCCAAATGTACCAATGAGTGATGCAGACCGGGCGGATTGGAGCATGCTCATACAGACCCGAACCGAAAACTCATAATTGGTCAGAGGCAAGTGAAAATTTAACAAAGTAGCGTTGTTAATATCCACCACCCGCATCTGCCTACCCATATGATGCATGGCTGATGCAGGTTTAGCTCCACCAGATTCCACAAGGTTATGTGGAGCGTTAAAAGCATAATCTGCCTTGTAAGATGTGTGTCTTCGCATGTTGAACCCAATTCTCAGCTCAAGATTGAATGTAAATCCAATAGCTGTTACAACAAAACCGAAGTAGACTAAAGCGTTTGATCTTAAACCATCTTGTAGACAGCTTACAACCAGTAAAGATGCACAGTACTTAGTTACATGTTATTAATCTTGTAGAATTTTAAAGACGATGCTATTGTCAAGCCATTCTCACATTAGGAAACATTGACCACTTGCGTCGCTAATTAAATGTCCTGAATTTACATTTAATGGGTCAGGCCTAAATTTGGAGCCTGATATAAATGGTTGTGGTTTTGAGATTTTCCCTTGTTTGGCTGTAAGGATTTTGACAGAAAAGATGAGAAAAGCCCCGGTCAAGAGCAAAAGGCAATCAGATTTTCAAACAACGGTGCTTGTTGCCTGGTCTCAACTGAAACTCGCCGACTTGCAAGACATTGATCAAATCGCTACAAGAATTATAAAGAGGAACTCAAGGAACTTCTAACTTCTGCTTCCATAATTTTAGAGCAATAGGCTTTTACATTATTCATTTACATCATTAAGCTTATGATATGATCATAGGATAGCACATCAAAGTACAAAACCTGAAGTGTATTGGCTTGTTACCAGGCACGACGTCCCGAACAATTCACAAACTGCCATCTTTCTGTTTAGTCCTGAGGAGCTTTTTAAGAGGCTCATCAATCATTATAATACTCATCATATTGTAATAATCTAATGAACAATTGAACTCTTTGCATGTGTAGCTCTCCTCAGGAAGCAGGTTCATACCGGCAGACACAGTCGTATATGTTCCCATTTACAAGCTGCGCAGCCAATCTCTGATTCTTCAACATAGCAAGCTGAAAAAATAAAGAGTTTTCCACGTATCAGCTGACCAACGAGTTTAACTTAAACTTTGAGGAGCAGAATCATGGTGCACATGAATGATTAGAAGGCCAAAACAAGAATTTGCTTACTTTCAGAGCATCACATTTGAAACGGGCATTGAAGTTGGTGTGCAGAGCACGACCCATGCCTTCCAAGATGATCTACACCATGTGGCATCTTAGTAAATAGCAGTTCCATCAGAAAAAGGTGTCCAGCAACCAAAACATATCTCATAGAACGCGAAGCACAAACGCACCACTTGAATATGTAAGTCATAAAGCCGTCTAGCACAATGAAGAATCTAAACACCCAACTTAAAGAACTAAGGCAGGGCAAATAATTTGTCACTGAGGTCATAAAGTACTTCCTACACAGCTCCACCATTCAACTTCTGGTGATTCTAAGTGATGAAAGACCTTAGAATGACTGGGCATTTATTCCATGTTAGAACGACCATGAATATTCTCCCAGGAATGAAACTAAATAAAATACTTTTGAATTTTCATCGCATTACATACAGGTATTATATAACTACTTGACAGAAGGAACAATGTGTTTTGTGCACCAAGGACTAGCCATTGCTTTAACTGCCGTCCAGTATTATAGAAGCTCATGAAAACCGTGCAAAAGTTTCTACTCATGTATCAGACATGAGACCAAAATACTCTTCAAGAGAATGATTTCAAAATTATTGTCGGATGTGATTCACCAAAGGATTAGCCTTTAAAGTATCCGGTAAAATATTTGCCTCTACCACCATTAAGGTGAAGGTATTGTCAAATGCAAGTCTTGGCTGCATACTATCATAAACGGAACTTGTATGATTGAATTTATCTGATTTTGTGCAGATCGTCAATTAGTAATCCTTCTAAGCAAAATACAATTTATTCTGATGGAGAACTAAAAAACGATGAAAGACTTTTAGCTATCAAAAAAGGTGTGAAAATGATAAACAAAACATGGACAAAAATGAGAACTATCCTTCCCAGTGTTTAGAAGCAAAATCTCACCAGGTCTGCGTCTTTTGCAACAGAAGCAAGATCTGGACTAATTTGTCTGAAGTCAATGCATGGGCTCCCATGGCCATTTTCAACAACCCATAAAGACGCTACAGAAGACAAATCTTTCCCAGACGTGTCATCAACCTTGGCAGTTGCATCTACTAGAAGTCCACCAGATTCAGCTGCCTTCTGAAGGATATCACAGTGCTGTACAGGTCAGAGAGGAAGAATCAGGCAGATGATAATTCTCAACCAACTCTCCACAATGAAGACCACAGGCACACTAAATAAATAGTAATATGAAGAGAACTGAATTACTTATTATAATGCAGACGATGGAATAGGAAATTGCAGCAAAATATAAAAATATAACCATAAATACCGAACCTTAGCAGCCTTAGACACTATTTCAGGTATTTCACTTGCAGTGACATCATTTAAGGCAGGCAATGAATTTGCAACTAAAACCACCTGCAAAAGAGTAAACAGATGAGTGTAGCTACATTGATTATGTAACATCACAGGGCCAAGTTAGGATGCTTATAGCAAAATATATGACTATCTACAATTCCCTAGAATACATATTGTAGGATGTCCTCTTTTAACCCAAAAGGGGATAGGAAAAATTATGTGATAAAACCCTGCGAAATGAAATAAGCCAGGCCAAGTGAATGAAAAGTATAATTTGTAGCTAAGCACCACGAACATTTATCAGATGGGACATCCCAATAAGGCAGATGATTTTAAATTGTCCATATGCAAAGGTATGTGACCTTGTGACTTTTTAACTACAGGTATTCCTGTGACTCATTTCTGGAAACCTCCAGTATCGAAGATTATATGCAGGTTTGAATGGCTTTTTGTGTTTCCATCACAGCCTCAAAATTATGGATCACACAATGTATGATTAATTTTTTGCATTCATCTGATAAAGCAATGATTGAAACTTAAATTTCATTGATTAGTTACCATTACTTTAAGTTCTGCTAGATGTCGGATTTGCCCATCTATTTTTCTCTTAGTGGACATTATGAATTACTAGCAACAAGGAATATCTCCTATTTGACTCCATAACTTATGATCAGCATACTAGCATGCAAACATGTGCACTTGTGTGTGTAAGAGAGAGAAAGAGGGGAGACAAATCTCTAACGTAGAATCACAGACCACAATGTGGATAACCGTATAGATTGGTATCAATGGTTCATTTACTTCAAAGGAGAGTTTGAATTGATGAAATCAAATGTTCAGATGAATGTCCAGATTGAATCAAAATGTGGTTATAAAATGCAAGTTCTTTCATGGTTAGGTTAGAAAATGTTTCTAGTGTATAACCACAGTTAAGCCCCATAATTACAGTCACATTCACATGAAATTGCACGAGTATGTAAAATTTAACATGTTGATATTGCATAGATGTTCGCTGAGATGCAGTACAAATAACTTAGATAGCAGTGGAGAATGCAATACTTCACAATAATGATGAAAAAGAAGCACAGGTTTATGTTTGAAATGAAATATAATGGAAATATCCAGATTTCCGTAGCAGAAACAAGCACATCTGCCAGAATTTCTTAATGTATATCTGATCTGAAAGGTGCTCTTATATTCCCTACTCGACTGAACAGAGAGAGTAACTGCGTCACATGAAAAATGGTCTTATATCTTGGCCTTATGACTGATGCAGGAACGTCAAAACAAATCCCTTTGATGGAAGATATGCTATAATTTCATCAACAAATCTGGTCAATGCAAATCTTGGAAAACCTAGCAACACTAGAAAAATCAGGTTTCTTATTTTTCACAGAATTGTTTCACATGATGGAAAACAAATTAGAGACCTCGCCACTCTAGATTAATTGAGTTGAACATAAATGAGGAAATCAGACTCGTTGAAAGAGTTGTAATTGGTGATGGACCGAATCTCCTAGCCACCTCCTTGGGAAAGGTTGCCAACAACTCCTCAATAAAATGAAGCAACTACTTATGCACTAAACTGATAATATACCATGATCTTCCAAATACCAAAATATCCAGTGATAAGCTTCAGACAACATTTTTCATTAGTAAATAGCATACCTCAGTTCCTCGCCGTAACAGTTCTCGTGCCAATGGGAGCATGCCTAGAACTATGTCTGCACCAGAATTATCCACAAAAAGCAAAGCTCTTTTATATGGTGTTGTCTTCTTCTCTGGAGATCCTAACAGTCTTTCTTTGAACAAATCAAAATCATCAACCTGAAACCACACATAACTGGAGTACATATGACAAGCGACCAAACTGAGCATGGAAAGAACTGATGCAAAAGGTCTTACACTTCAATTAGGTTAGTATTGCTGGAAAGACGAAACTCACCCGCCAAGGCCGCTGCATCTTGTTGTGACTCAGACGATATATTTCAATAATTGTGCCTTTACGATATAGATCCACACAGGCACGAGCTCCCCAGTCAAAGATATTGGCAGCAAGGACCCCCTCAACAACGGCTAGAAGCCTAGTTTCCTAAGAATTGTGAAATGTCAACAGAACTGCTGAAGAAAACATCTTGACATTTGAACTAACTGAAATTTAGAAAGAACCTTTTTTCTCTTTTGATTACAGAATTATTACAATTACATGGGTGCTTGGACATGCAGGTGACCAGCATATGTATTCTTATAGAAAAATATGTGACTGATCATTTTCAGACTTAAGCATTCCACAACTCAAATATCAACTTATCATGCAAAACTGTGAGGGATCAAAGTTAATTCTTAGCACCAGATCAGTTTAAAAGCTAATACAAACTTCTTCTGAAACAATGAGATAACCTCTGTATAATCAACACTTACATGTACCTTGATACCATGAGTAACATAATTGACAAAAATGATAATCAATATCATGTGGGCACTCCTTATATGATACCAGCATTGACATTGTATAATAGGATCATTCTGGACATGGTCAAACCATCAAAGAAATGCTGCTCACTGCCTATTTACCCACATCCAATTTTGTACAGACAACACATACATAATTTTTAAGGAACTGTGGCATGCAACGAACAGGTTTGCATTAGTCAATAATTTGTTGTTTGATTTTTTTTTTAAGTTTTATGTAAGTTGCTTAAATTACATGTAGGGAGAAGGCAAAAACATATCCCATTGTGGTATTATCATGCTTTTTTCCGTTAAGTTCTATAGTACTCAGTATTGCAGTTTGAAGTTCTTCCAAGAATCCATATTTTCTTCTTTAACTGTCCTTGTTTTATAAATTTCTGCTTTTTGTGGTCATGTCTCTTCTGTCGGTGCATCAATCATTTCTAATGCTAAAGTTGTATCGTTAGACAGGAAATAGCTCAGCCATAAGCATCGTTAACCTATGGTAGCTTCCCATTTTTTGCCTTATTACTTTACTTTCTACAAAAAAAAAAAAGACCACCAGTCATGGGTTAAATCCAGAGGCAGGTTGCACAATCAAGAAGGTGAAGTCTCTGAATATTATATACAGGATGATAGACACAAAAGTGGATTACAAGCTGATTGATAAGCACCTTAAAATTAAAGAGAAGACCACTAAAGTTATACAAGTGAAATCTTATTTGTAGCTAACATGTATATATCAGGAGTTCATTTTTATACACACCACATCCATAGAATCAAGTTCCATCAGCAGGTCATGAAGAACTCCCAGAGACGCCTCATTCTCCCTGCATGTTCAAGGCACGAAATAGAAATTACAGTAACCAGAGCGATGGTCCTTATTGTTACATCAAATAAAAACGTAATTCACATCAAACATCTCAATGACTTAACTCTTTGACGTCCCTTTAGTTTTTACCAAGAAACACTATCCAAGCAAATTATGACACAATGCGGCTAATGTCAGATTTATATGGACAAGATATATAAAATAAAATATATGTAGGGTTACCATAAAAAAAAAAAAAAAGAGAAAATAACATCTTCACACCGTTACTCACCTCTGCTTGATGACCCAATATGCATCTGAGAAGTGGAACTCTCTCAAGCATTCTTCCCTAAGCTCTAAAAGATTTGCTAGACCCAACTTTCCATATGCAGCAGGTTCTTCCCTTAACCTGGACTAAAAGGTATCAGAATACAGAACAGGAAAACATGTGACTGCATTTTAAAGTAGATGATAAATGCATCATAGGTATCCAATTCATTTCAAATGAACAAAATGACACTGAAATCGCCACAGACAATGTACACATAAGAGCAATGTCCGACATGCATAAAATTTGCAGTTGAACATACAAGATCATATTTTCAGCGAAAATTACCTTATTAACCAATTTAGGAAATTATTATAACCAAACTAGACTAGTTTGACACATTAAATACTTTGGATTTCACACCTTGGTGCTCAGGTTTGTTACATGAAGCTATACATGAAAGGCATTGACACAATCTCTATTGGTACAAGGATAGGCCACATAGCATATGCAAAAGTGTTCTGTATAAGTGGAAGAAGTCTAAAAATAAGAAATAAAAGTGTGTAAAATAACAAAATTAGAAAAAACTTTGGTCAAGAAGATGAAGATACATTTGTAGGATTCTCAATACACAGAAAGCTGCATCAAAAGATCACAAAGGATTCCATTGGAAACTCAAGTTTCCTCCTGATATGGCTCAGATCAGAATTTATGGTTATAATCTACAATAAACATATCCTCATCACTAAATTATGATTGGATCGCCTTTTCTCCTTCTCAGTTCTCCCTTCCAAAAAATTAATAACAAATATAAATTCCTCATAACTCATAAGAGAAATCCTTGAATGGATACTTATTGAGTGGTCTATTTCCTCTTTTGTCTTGTCTAGGATATAGTTCCTGTTAATTGTGCAACCAAGGTTTTGTGAGCATTTTCCTTTTTCAGTCAGACTATGAACAGAAGGCATTCTCTAATTGATCAAATTGCAACAGAACCCAAGAAATTACTCTGAATGCCTTTTAATCTGACAATGCAGTAAACCTTTTAGGTTATAAAAAAAAAGTTCAAGAGGAAATAAGAAATGCAGGAGGGACAAACAGCATTAAGTTAAGATGGTTCACTTTTTCTCATGAGATTAAGCATGGCATCTGGCAGAGAGAGTAACAAAAGAGTGGGGAGAGAGAGAGAAAGTGAGGGAGGGAGAGAGAGATTTTCTGGTAACAGGCACACCCTATTAACAATTGGACAAATGTTACAAAAAAATCAAAGAATTAAACACCACCACTAGGAACCTTTAGGAATACACTTGCTGGAAATTCAAAGAATACATGAAGCTACATTTACATGACTAAGTAACCTGTCTTTCATCCGAAACTAAACCAGCTACCAAGCAGCCTAAGTCAGCACAAATGCAAGATTCAGTTAATCAAATGAAGACGAAAGCTAAGTGGAATACTTTGAAGGTGTGACTCATTACAATGCCTACGTACTGGCCACCCAAAGTTGTCACATAGCTAACCAAGTAAGTTGATCCCAAGGAATGGTCATTGACAATAAAACCATAGTCCAATATTACCTGGCTAAGTGTGCAGAAAATGCACTAGAAAATGCAACTCCTCTCCTTTTTGCATCATCTGTACCACCTTCACTGGCTATTGCCTACAAGGACAACCAACAAGTAAGCTTGTGGCTGTAAAATTTGACAAAATCCGCAAAGAAAGGTTTTGTATATGTTCCTAATGAAAATTTTGAAGCGCATTTCGACATGGAAATTCATGCACAAAGCTGTGCAGATAAGAACAAGACTTGATGCAAAAACATATTGTTGATGCACTTATGATCCCTTTATAAAAGTAAAAAAAAATGGAGAAAAACCATAATAAGACAAAATACCAAGAAAAAGCTGAAACAACAACCATCCAGTAGCAAGTCATCTATTCAATGGGGATAATGAAAAGTTACTTCAGCTTTTCATTTAGAACGTTAGGTGGTTCTCCCTAAGAAGCAGTAAGTGCTTAAGACACGAAATTGTTAAGTAAGAACTAAAAATCCATGCAGAAGCATTACACAATAAAGAAAATGGACTGTTCCCAATTTGTCCTTATGATTATCCATGTTTTCCATTAATGTTGTAAAGCTCTCCCTAGAAGTGGGGAAAGTGCAAATGTATCCATCAAGGCCACTAAATTAACACATTTGCACACATTGTTGTGAACCAATACAAACATGTGCTAAACTAAGTCAGAAAATGCAGACCATGAAAATGTTAGAAAGAGACAAAATTTACCTTATCAACAAGGTCAGGTAAATGCTCGGATAAGACATTCAACCAATACCTAGAAATAAAGGACTACATTTAAGCTAAATAACTTATTATTGGATTATCTACAAAATAAGCAAGTATATTGTCCATATTTTGAAAAATAAAACATCCAAGTTCTTTGGACAATAGAAAAATGATACATCACTTACCCAAGTTCACCTTGGTCAGAAAGGTCAACTGTGTTTGGCTCATACCTGTAGGTAATATTGGTACTTTCTTAGAGACTGAAATTCAAACAAGTATACAAAAATAAGCAGGAATTACAGCATCAAGAATGAAAAAGCAATTAGTAACTGAAAAAAATGGTTTCATAAACACACGCAAAGTCATTCAACAGCACAAGATTTGCACTTAGTTGGGAAATTCAGCAAATAAACAAGAACCCCAATTAATCCTTCAGTGGGTTTTCTTAACTAGTTTTCAACCCATAGCTCTATTCATACTCTAGAATATAAAGGGTAGGGCAGTCATTTAAGTACAGGGAACAGTTCATTACGATCTTCCTGCTAACCAGTATTTTGCTTCACAAACCAGAATTGTGATGTCTTTCCAAAGTCCAAAACATAGTTTTTCATGTTGAAATGTAATCGATGCATGTAGTCACATGGAAATAGCAATGTGACAAATTCAACAGCAAAACAGGGTTGAGGTAAGATTAACCAATCATAGAAGCTCAAAATCTTGTTAAAAGCATCACTAACATAGGCAACTAAAAAGAGGTATCACTTACATCTTTGGATCTGCCAGTAGTGGAAACGCCTCCATTGAAGGAACCAGATGCAGTACGCCAACATTTAAAGCAGCACTTGCATCTGAACTTAGAATGCTTTCTTTGGACAGAGGCCTCTCAGGGCCACTGAATCCTGTCATTGCAGGTGGAGCCAGTGGCACAGGTGCAGTGATTTTAGTGCTTTCGAGTTCAAATTTCTCCAACCAAGATATCTGAATTATAAACAGAACAAATTATAGAAACAAGAGAGATAATAGAAGGTAAAAAATAAAGAAATAAAATGCTCGATCTAATGGAAACAAAACCCTACAAATGTATCATTAGTACAAGGAACAATAGTGCCTTAAACAATATAAATGCACCTCATTTTGGCTTCCCAAAAAATGAATGGCAATATTCCACAAACTATGTGGACCTAAACATTTTGAAGATAATAAGTAATAATAAAATTATGAACCACAGTTACCTTTTCATTCAGATCTCCAAGAGGTGGTACAGGAATCTTTGCTCCCACATAAGGAGTGGCCATTGGAAATTTTTCAACAAATTGATGGGCCATCAGATCCTCAAGACCATGGTTGTGATAACTCATAAATGCACCCAGAGCCCCCAAAAAACCTTCATGGCGTAAAAACATTGCCTTTGCCTCACCTTTTGACCTGATGTCATATATGGGAAATTATGAACTGAAACTTACAAAAATGTCAAGGTATGCTATGGATTTTAACTTAGTCAGGAACATAAAATTGCAGAAAGAAAGCTGAGAATGTTTTCTTGTCATTTGCTTAGACAAGCCCATTGTCTGTAATAGAAAAAATAGAAATGTTCTAGAATTTCATAAGGTTACTCTTGCCATAAAAAAATTACCAGAAACGAACTGCTAATGAAATTGTATCCATAGTGTAGGCATGGCCACGTATAAAAAAGCCACCAAAAAAAATCCTCTTGAGCCCATAACGTAGTGCGATCAAGTGAGAAATCTAGTAGACAAACAGCAAGGATAAGAACTACTGCATGAGGTAACAATCAGACTGAAAACAGAGAGGTCTTAAGTACAAGAAAGAAATCAAGCTTGAAACCATGGACTAGAAGCAGAAAATTAGTGATAATCCAAACACAGGAGAAACCATGGCTATAGGTTTGAGAACAATCTCATTTCATGCTTCCATGAATGAAAAGGGTTTCAAATTTGCAGGGAATATGTGTGTGAATAAAATTAGAAATCAAATAACAAAGCTTGGACCGCAGATTAACAATTATAGACCAATTGGATACGAATATAAAAGCAAGCCTAGCAAGAGAACAAATTCAAGTAGGTTAAATGTGCATCTCACAAATTGAAGTAGTTTATGTCTATGCCATGCCTAAGTTCAATGCGCTAACAGTTTCCATGAACACTTTGAGACCTATTCTTAGCTGAGATCATTCATGGAGAACCAGTGAATATCATCTATTTTCTTTTAAAGAAAAGGCAGAAAAACAAGTGTACATCTCAGAAACATTATACAGGCTCAAGTTTCATCTTCATTCTTGGCACCATTGTGTCAAGATGCGTTAACATTCAAAACTAGTGCTCATCATACTGCAGACTCACGATCATCCAAAAGGATATACAACAGTATACACCAGAACCCTATGAATGAATTTTGCAGCATCACTTGCAAAGAAAAGACAAATAAAATTACTTATACTGATATCTAAAGGTTTCTTAATACTCTAGAAAATAGAGCCAGATCAGTGGCATTACAGGAGATAGCAATACAGTTAATGTTGACTGAAAGAAGATATATTTAGCTGAAAATGGTGAATACCTGGCCAATGTTGTATGAAATCATGCGTAGAAGAGAGAGAGAAATATCCTCAGGTCTATAGTCTGAGAGATCTTTATTTTCAGAAGTTGGCTTCCCAAAACTAGATGCTGTGTTTGTTTTTGACAGGCCAATCTGAAACAATTGATAGCAAAGAAGGAAGGAAAAGTATTAGCACCAAAACATCATCAACATAAAGTTCAGTCAATCTATGCCGCTTTTGCCACATAATATATATATATATATATATATATATATATATATATATTATATGACTAACTATTTCCTTGCTTCCACGTTCATACATACACACACACACACACACATAATATTGAAGTTTCAGCGTGCAAGATATGGTATAGTCAACCAGCTCAACAACGGAAGTGCTCAGCAGAAGTCATGTTTTAAGTGATAACTACTTGAACTTGCAGCACTCAACATTTTTGTTATCGAAGGCAGGAACGTCTCCCTATCAAAAGCTTGTCTGGAGATATCAATTATTAATTGAGAACTTTGCTAAAACAGAAGAAGACTAAACAACATGAGCCTTGCATGAGCACGAATAAGTGAGATAACCAATGTAAATCTACTGATGACTGGGTCAAAGCAGGAGAGTTGACATGCTGTTAAAACAAAGCCTCACATGAGAACAAAAAAAATAGGATAATCAACGATAATCCCAAATCTTTAACAGTCTACTCAAATATAAGTGGAGTAAAAAATCAGACCTTGGAGTAGTCCATCCCCCCATATATATCTCCGACAAGCATGTCTACTGCACTATTATCTCCCTTCTTGCTTAACTCCAATAGTTCATCAAAGCTGGAAACACAAAAGCACATAGCAATTTGATGGAAAGTACGAATAACTGGATGAATGAATCTTTTCCAAGCTACCTTTTGCAATTTGTAAGAAGACTTCCTAGGCCCCAGAAAGTACCACCTCCGACATTTGTTCCACTTACCCGCTGAAACTTCCCATCTCCATCTACCTGAAGTTAACTCCAGAGAGGATGCATATAATCATATGTTTTTGTAAATAATGAAAGAACTATTGTCACAATTCACATGGCGTCATATGTTCATGTAATCTTTATACCTTGATCATACCCACACCAGATCCAATGTTAACAAGAAGATAGGGAAATAGGTCATTCTGATCAATCTGTACAAATTCTTTCTGTCCGTTCATGTGTGTGAAAGCTTCATGGCGTACAGACTGCATGTTCAATATGAAAAGTAAGCAGCTTTATCATTCCAGCATCCCAAAGAACAATGCCTAAAAAATCATTAAACATGTCTACATATTCATATATACTGGCCGCTTAGTCAGACACACAAAACTTGCCAAATTATCTTGATGATAGAAAGACAAATTAATAATATTCAGCCCCATAGATATATGGTCATATTAGTTTTGGCTTCCACATTTTTTCTTACTATAATTATTACAAGCTTGCAAAATATTATGAAGATTTAGCTATAATATTTGATATTCATTTTTCATTTTTTTTCTTTTCGAGTGAAGACTCTAGTTAACTTGAGTAGAGAATTCTAAACATACTGATGCTGTAAAAGCTCCATTTAGGAACTCAACAACACAAAATTCCTATTACTACACCTTAAGCAGAAAATTAGCACCAGCAACAAGGCAATCTATTTCATCTTCCTTCTCAAGTGTAACAGCAAGTTTCTCTTTGAAGATATCAGCAAATTTATATGCACCACCACCAGTAGCCTACAAAACAAGTGAACAGAAAATTTAATCAACAATGTATAGAGATACGAAAGTTGATGTATTTCTTTAGAAGATAAAGGAGGGGCAAGAAAGATAAAAACATTTCATGATCCATAACCGAAAAGGAAGAAGAAAAAATGAAAGAGGGATAAGAAATTTCTAGCCATCAATGATTTCCAGTGGCATCTTTAAAGTTAAAAAGTACTCCTAACAGTGTCATACACAAGTTAAAAACTATTCCTAACAGCATCTTTCCAGTGGCTCATACACCTTTGCTCTCCCAAACATTTGGTAAACCAGGAAAGTGACACTGGTACACTGGGCTAGTGAATCCACTTTCACGACAGGTGCATCCCAAGCTCCCACTTCCAGAAAAGATGTGTGAGAAGTATAATTAGAAATGTCTGCTGATATCTATCTAAGAAAAGAAACTTTCAAGCTGGGGCTGGTTCCAAGTCGTACTTTTACTTCTTTAATGGAATAAAGAAAGAAACATAATGGCAAATGACATTGCCTATGTGTCATGTGAACTGTGATATAAACAATAAATTGCTTTGTGACTTGCTACCTGTTTCTTTGTTGTTCTGCCATTTAATAACCTTAACTGTTGTTTGATTAGACATTTTAATTAATGCATTGAGGTAATAAATATTTTCACATAGAAGAAGTGCATATTTTTTTGACCTACTTTAACAGATTTATTTACATTAAAAGTTAAAATAGTTTTCCACATATGTGCAAGAACATGTTTTGCTCCTCAAAAATACAATGGCAACACAAAAGATCCACACCAGATAAAAGAATAAGGAAAAAAAAACCATCCAGCATTTAAACATGGAAAGCAAGATCAAATCAAGCATTTAAACTTGGAAGCAAGACTTACCTTAATAGTTGCGTGTTCATTTAATGAATTTTCATGTTGGCATGTGAGGAAACCTAGCCCTGTCAAAAAAAGAAAGTTGCGAATTGAGCCAAAGATTATAATGAAAAATTGAAAGATATGTTACAGTATACTAACAGAAATTTTCCTATGAAGCAGATGATTTGAAGCATCTTGGTGAAAGAGCTAAGAGCATCGTGCAATATCATGATTTATACAGTCCATGTATCGGTAGAAATTGACAAAAAGCTCCTTGTGGTTCCTCTGGTATTCCTTATGATATTTCTTTTCTGCTCCATTTTAAATAATTTTTTTATTTGCTAACATAAATAGTGATAATAATCATATTTATTTATTGATTATTTTCTGCTATGATATTTCTTAATGGTTATAAGCTAACATCCATGTACACCTTCTGAAAATGAAGAAAACAAAATGAAGTTCTTCAGCTAGTAATCAAGGCTAAACTCAGAGAGGGAATTCTTATGCATTTTTATTACCATTGATTCTTTTATTGGACAAAACATTAGACTTTCAACTAAGACAAACCAAAGGAAAAAGAAGCAAAAAACATACCACCATGATGGAGCTGCTTTGATTTAATAAACTCCAAACAATCATTAAGATTCCTTGTCTCAAATTTTACAAAATGAAGTTGGCCTCCAAGGATGGGATAGTTACTGTTTTGTCCATTGAGAACTTCTGATCCATGTTTGAAAGATCGCCATGTGTTATCATCAGTTGTATAGTCCTCATGCCTTGAAAAATACACTAACTTTATCAAAGATCCTGACAGCAGAAAAAAGGACAGAAATTATTAATTCAATAGGTAAGATGAAAGTGCATCAAAGAAATTACAGAAACAAGAACTAACAGAAAAAAAAAATATTTGGCAATGAGGAACCAAAAGAAAGTGGAAAACCGTTTGGAGACTCCCAATCAAGCAACTGACAGATGATATAGAAAATTGCAGAGTGAGTCATAGCTTTATCCAGAAAGAGACAAAATAAACCCACCCATTTACATGTAAGAAGCTTCATAGTGAAGGTCTCCAAAGTCTATGTGTGTTTATGTTCATGGAGCAGTAGCATGTTTATATATTCATTCCTACTGTATTATTTAAGAGATTATGACCCAGCAAAAACCTGAACAGCTGCATGCATTTCTTCACCTAACTTCTAGATACTTCACCTGTAGCATAAAATCCATGCATTGGATCAATTTGGTTTAGCAAAATATTCAAATCCTTCATCACAAAACGTTAGTGTGATCTCAGCATTCTCATGTATCTCTTTCAAAACTACAGCTAAGCATGATAAGGTACCAATATTGATGCACGTTTTATTCCAGAAAACAATGACAAACAGCTACGGGTTTAAATTATGGAAAAGTAAACCCATCTACAGCTTTCCATAGTATCCTAGTAAATGCATCACACACACATGCAAGTCGACAGCAGTGCTGAAACATAAGAGCCCTTTTACTTACAGGTCTGAGTGTTCTAGAACAGCCTCTCCCAGGAACAGTGTAGAGGAGACAAACTGTGATGCAGATAACGGAAAAATGTATCTAATAGCACCCATAAACAGCAACTGATACTGTGTAATGAACAATTTATAAGTGTATGTTGCAAACATCATGATTGTAACCGGTTGGCTGGTTGACACAAGGCAATGGCCATCCTTGGTAAGGTTGACTGGACTAATGCTTGTGGAACTAGCCAATGATGCTATCGGCCAGTTGCATTTCAGTTGTATCACCAAGTAAACTAGCTAATCTTGTACGAGCATGCAATTACATGTGTATCCCCTCGAGCAGAACTGACCTTGGGATCGCTCCTTTGCATGCAAGGATACCGCTAGAAGGCTAACAGCAATATTACCCCCGAAGAGGAAGCAACTTGTCACCAACATGTGAAGTAAGACAGACCAGGAGCAACACTACATAAGACACAATGTGATCCAACCATGAGAGTAGCTATCCTTAAGACCCCTTCTCTCTTGAAATTTCACTTGAACAAACAATTCATTCATACTAGTTTTCTAGCATGAGGAAAGCAGTTCATCAACAAGGCATAATAACTTCTTTTTTATAACAACCTAAACACAATATTCGGAGCTCAGAAGACAGAAGCAGGCCATAAAGAACAGCAATCCACGACAGTTATTCTAAGACAGAAAACTTATAACACAATATTCCAAGCTCAGAAGGCAGAAAGCAGACCATAAAGAACGGCAATTCATGACAATTATCCCCAGACAGAGAACTCATGCAACTTTTCGACGTTTACAGCTATAGACTGAGAGAAAAAAAAAAAACAACCCAAACTGAACAAAAAGATTCAGTAGAGAAGCAGCCGAATAGATCCATTAGACTCATGAACTCATCAAGATTCTGGAACAAAAAAAAGAAGTCGTTACACTAATTCGCTTGAATGAGAAAGAAATCGGCCCAACTGAATCCAGTCAACGCATTTCTGGACCCAAATCAACCGAAATAACCACATCACAACGGAGAAACTAACAAAAAGAGGCAGAAAGAAAAACATCAGCCAAATGGGTGAATCTACCAACCATCAAATAGAAGCTTAAAGAAACAAGAGAATCCAACCTCCAATATCTATAGCAAGATGCGGGATATCGTCAGACTGGTTGGGTAGCACAATTGTGGGGTTCCTCTCCTCCAAATTCCCCTGAATGGCTGCACCGGTAAGGTCGAGCTGAGGCCTCGATCCCGATCGGTGGATGAAGCCCAACCGGGGTGCCACTTTCCCACTCTCAGACCCTTCCTTCCCTTCTGGCTCCATCAGTTGCGGCCTTGGCGCGCAAGGAAGGGCGCGCAAGGGTGGATCAGAATGGCCTTCGCCGTGCATTTTGCCAAGTGAGGAGGCTTCAGAAAACTTAACAACGAACACCACCCACCACCTGACACTGCCAACTCTGCAGAAATTGCAATCTGTTAGGTGGGTGTTGGAGATGTGTTTTCAACCCCTCGTCCACGTTTTACTTCTACGCGTCCAACGCCTTCCATGCACATAGATTGCCAGCAAAAACCTGCAGTTGAGTTTGTCCCCGTAAATCGTTTTCATACGAAATGTCAGGAGCCAACCAACTTTTTCCTTTTTTAAACTTCCAAATCTCCTAGCCTGCGGCTTTCCGAAAAAAAAAAGGTTGAGAGTCCGTAACAGGCTCTCCCTCTTTCTTTCTGCGAGGTATTTGATTATGGGCGCTTTCTTTCCCCCTGAAAATTATTAGATTGGTGGAGCACTTCCTTGAGTCTCAAGCAACTATAATCAAATGCTATTCTGTCACATGCCACGTGATTCTAAATTATGTCGCTCAGAGACCACAAAGCCAAGGGGTTCACTTGAATCACGTGACTTTTGAACACGATGATTCTTAAATTAAAAAAAAAAGTTTCTACCAGGCTATACTTACGTTTTGATGTTCCCCTTTGATTATCGAAATTACATAAGAAACAAGTAGTTAAATGAAAGAAATTCAAACGGTCTTCGTCATACTACCAAACTTTGAGAGCATTGTCTCAGAAAGTTCATTTTTGAATCATAGAGTACTTTGACCTTTGCAGGTCTTTGTTTTTTCAGACGTAGAAAATGGGAGATTTGATTGCACTAATTTTCACACAAGCTACTTAACTAGGAGGGCCTCTTTCTTAATGCAAACCACTGTAATGAAGACCCTTGGCTTTTGGTTTAAATTTATAAGTCAGATGTTTCACAAAATTTACAACTCAAAGTCTAGAAAATAGCAAAGGTTTGAGCACATTATATGCAGTTAGCAAGCCCATTACATGCATGTTCAGTCTATGCTTTATAACAAACCAGTAGTTAATGGCTTTGAAAAGTTTCAAAGAAATGTATGCACATTCACATAACTGAGAAAATAGTTTAGTAGTTTGTTTTAGCTGCGCCTACACTACAAAGAACGCAAATTTTCTCTCTCTCTTTCAAGATTGAAATGCAAATTTCTGATGGGCATGATGGAACGGTTTCACTATATATGTATGTAATCTTGGGCTTACAGTTGAAACGCCTTTGAGACTAACAACATATTCTTCATTTTGCTGTTTTCTCCATTTATAGTCCAATAAATCTGAACAAGAAGAGGAACATCAACTGCTTGCTTTCTCTCTTCGTATTGAATTTCCTTTGAAACCTTCTTCTTGAATCCAATGGAAGACTTCCGCTAATGGCAAGGAAGAGGTCACTGTAATCATTAAGTCCCGATCGTTTTCATGCTTTCATCTCTTCAACGGCGTATTTAAAAACATTAAATAAGAGTTGGCATGTTTAATAACGAGCTACCTTAACGGCCAACCGATCAGTAGAACAGAAAATTAAATGTCACAAAAAACGAAATGCTTTTAGAGGGTCCACTTGGTCCTGATACAGGCCATCAAAATACAGGGGGAGAATGACAAAATGAAAAAATGTATCGAACAAAATGAGTGAAATATAAAGTTATAGACCTTAATTTCTTGATGAACCGTAACCGAGAAGTCCCTCATGAGATCCCTCCCAGATAGGGACTCCAAATGGGGTTGTTTGGTAATTGAAACGATAACAAACTGTTTTATAAATCTACTGTGGGTTCATGAACACTGTAACATAGGTGTTTCGTTAATCTACCCTAATCTTTCGGGTAGATTCGTGAAATAGTTTGTTATTGTTCTCATTTAACTGTGTTCTTCTCCTTTACTTGGTAAAGGATACATCTACTAGCAAGATGGAGACTAAGGTTATAGAGATTGAATGTTTCAACTTTGTTGGAGATGATGAGCCATGGCAGCACCTAAGTCTTCGAGGTCGGGCCAGAGCACCAAATGCATGATGTCAGAAACCAATCGGCTACGGGAGGCTGAAGGGCAGGCATCCAAGATTGTTTTGAGGCTGCTGCTAAACACTAATGATCAAAAGCAATCAAGAACAAACCATGAATTGAGCTTTCTTAAGGGTGACGTAACATTAATCTATCTTTGTTTCAATAGTAACGACTAGGTTGGCGTTCAATTGTCTAGTAAGTTTGCCAAAACTAAGTCACATGGTGATCCCCATAACCGTGTCATCATGCCGTCAAGGCAAATCGGATATTTAGAAATACTTACATATTTTTTTGAAACGAAATTGATTCAAACTACTTACTTTTACTTGATTTAACTTCTTTTAACTCATTTATCATTTTCTTTTTACGAGTTATTGGTCATTAGCATATAGTTTTTTATGTGTATTACTTGTATCTTTGAGTGTTGCTTTCATTTGCAAATTTTTTGTGATAGTTTTCATATACACACACGTATCGTATATACCTTGCTGTACTCATGTCCAGATTTTCTAAATTTTTTTTGCTCATATTCACGTTTATGTACCCGAATCCATACCCGCACCCATGTAACTTAGGACAAGAACAGCCTTTTCCTGGGGCAATTGAAACACCAAGCATGCTAAATAAAGATTTCATGCTACATAGGAAAGGGAGGATCTAGGATGATGGCATTAGGAGCGGGGGAGAAGCAGTAACTAAGAGGGATTTTCTTGGCAGTTGGCCCCCAAGAATGAGCGACAAGGATGATACACCCAATAATGACTATGGTGAGAACTTCGACCTGAGAGACAGTGGCAGATTCACGTTGTGGCTACTGCAGGCAATTGCCTACACCAGCTCATAGAATTTGTTTTATTTACATATTGATATTCATTAATTTTAATTTTTGTTTCATGTGAGCGTTCCTTAAAGTTTGAAATTTAAAGTGACAGTGCCCCTAAAAGATCTTCTTCAAGCCGGATCTGCAAATAATCAAGTACCATGATGAAGGTGAAATCAACAAAAGAGTTTAAAGAAAGTGCTCCAAATGCTGTGGCTTCCCTTCCAAACGGTAAAACCAGAGTTCTTAGAGGCGCCTGTTTTCTGCAGCAGGCCAGTCTTTCATCGCCGTGATCTTGCAAAACAGATTCTTCACAGCTGTTGGACTGGATTTTGAGTTGCACTGACCGGTCTGCCTCCAGGTGGGAGGCAGTTTTCTCGTCCCTTCTATTGGCAATGCGCTTCTAGCCTTAATCGTGCCTCCAAATTAGAGTGCTGAAAGCAAGCCTACTCTCTTCATACGTTTCTTGGGTTTTTCAAAATTGTTAGGCTTTCTTGGGTTTTTCAAAATTGTTAGCCTAACCTTACTTATTAATAAGAAATCAGTTTATTTCACTACACTGATAAAATTATGCAACAGGAAGCTTTAAAATACTTGGAAACTTTATTTTTCTATTCTTACAAAACATCATTCCCAGTTCCAGTTTAAAACAGATTTATAGGCTCCAATATTATAAAAAATCGATTTCTAAATTGAATTGGAAGGGCTGCCTATTCAGTAAATCGGCGAGACACGACCGACAATTGTAAAAAACGATACAAGCTCAATTAAAATATTCAAAAAATAGTTAAAGGCTAGGACATCAGACCCTTGTTCAGCCACCGAGAAATTAAGTTTTCGTTTTACCGAATTCATTTTGTCTCATATGGAAACATTGCTTTTGTTCTAGGCAACTTTAATTTTTCTTTTACACGAATGAAAGGGAAACGTAAGCATGTTCAACCTCTCGCACTTGCATTTGGGCTTGATTACTCGTGCAATTCGTTGATGTACAATAACAGCATAAGTGTACCAAAGTCCACTGCAAAATGAAAGATTGAGAGAGTGAATATCTTGTCAGGTCCACGGTTAATTTCTTCGGAAATGGGGAGGAAGAAAACTGATCTCTCCTATAGAGTTATGGAGGCGACAACCATATTCATAACCTCAGAGTTTAATTTTATAGTTTCCCCACTATAACATCAGATACAGATCAACTTTCTCAAGATAACTTTAAATGATTCAACGTTGAAACGTTTAGACATTCAATGAGAAGAAACATTGCTCCATATTTGGTAGAAGTCAAGGGTGATTTAGCATGTTCCTCCACTATTCTCTTATTTTTGTCAAATGGAAGCCTAGAATTCCCAGAGGGATAAATATATTATTGGCAAATATAGTAATTTACAAATTAAAAAAAGACATTTTTTTTTAAATTGCAGTTTGGAAGTGGAAGTAAATTTTTTGTTTGTTATCCCCTTATCCCAATCAAACTGTAACCACAATCTTTTCTTCCCTGCTTTGTCATATTCAAACATCTAATTTTAGCAGCAATCTCCAAATCCCCACTCGCATTGTACAAATCACACATTTGCAAGTAAGTTGCAGGAGATTCAGGCTCCAATTCCATCAAAGCTAAAGCAGCTCGTTCACCAACCTCAAGATTTCCATAAATCCTACAAGCCCCCAAGATTGCAGTCCAAAGCTTTGCATCACCTTCAATTGGTGATGCGTTCATCAATTCTTCTGCTTCTTCTAACATTCCTGCTCGTCCCAGAAGATTAATAATACATGAATAATGCCGTTGATCAGGAGTAATTTCATAGCATGTACTCATGGACTCAAAAATTGCCAGTCCCTCCTCTACAAGTCCTGCATGGTTACATGCTGACAGCACTGCTAGAAGAGTCACATCATCTGGCGCTAATCCATTCAGTAGCATGTATTCGAATAATTCAAGTGCTTCCCTGCCTAACCCATTTCGAGCATAAGCTGATATGATTGCAGTGACTGAGGTTGTAGTTAATTCAGACATATCATGAAAAATTTGTTGTGAGATCTCAGTTCTTCCCGATTTCGAGTACGAGTCAATCAGGGAAACAGATACAGCCATGTGGCTGAATAATCCACTTTTTAACACATAACAGTGAAACTGTTCACTGTATTCCGATGCTGCCATGGAAGTGCATGATTTGAGAATTGCCGATATGGTGAACTGATCAGGTCCATGCTTTTCTTTAAGCATTATCTTAAATGTTTCAATTGCATTTTCGTGAAGACTGCTCACTGCATATGAAGATATAAGAGCATTATAGCAGACCAAGTTTCTTCGTGCAATTTCATCAAACAACCTCTCAAAACTTCTCATGTCTTTGCACTTGCCATACATACTGATTAGAGCTGATCGAATATGAACACTGCCATTGAATCCTAGACTGATTATTTGTCCATGTATCTGTTCCCCAAGTTGAATGCTTTGGGTGCTGCCACTGGAGTTCAGGAGTTCGATAAGTGAACGGACTGTGGGACTCTTCCCCCATTGACGCATCTGGCTGAACAAGTCAAAGGCCCTGAATCTATACGCATGACTTGCATGGATTGAAACAATAGAATTCCAAGAGATGACATCTTGAAACTGTATTACCTCGAACGACTTGATGGCTTCATTGAGGCAGCCACAAGAAGAATACATGTCAACTAAACCATTAGCCACGAACAAATTCGATTCAGCTAATCCAGATTTGATCATGTGACACTGCACTTGTCTTCCCTGGTCCAAGACACCTTCATGATCACAACCATGAATGACATAACAATAGCTTAGTGCATTCGGCTCCACGCCTGTCGCCCGCATCTCAACTAACATGTCAAACAATTCACCTGTCCGACCATTTCTGCTAAATCCAGACAACACTGAGTTCCAAGTTGCTAAATTCCTCTCTGGCAACAAGCCAAACACTTTGACTGCATCAGCGACTTCCGAGCTCTGCATGTAAAATTCAACAAGAGCAGAGCCAACAAACAAACTCGACTCAAACCCAAGAAGTATACTCAGGCAGTGAACCTGGGATCCTAACTCTACAGCCCCAGCATCATTACAGACACCAAGAACACTACTAAAAGTTGACGTGTTACCCTTGATTCCCGCACGATTCATGCATAGGTACAATTCAAGAGCTTCTTCTATGAGCCCATGTCGGCGGTATCCCGAGATCATCGAGTTCCATGTGATCACATCTCTCTCCTGCATTTGATCAAACACTTGCCGTGCAGCATCAACCAAACCGGATTTAAAATACCCACTAATTCTTTTATTTTGCAATAAGATTTCCTGCCGTGAAATTCCATCGAACACTTGAGATACAGTATTCAGAAACCTGAATCCGAATTTCCCCCCATTTCTGCAACGAAAGAAAGCTATTTTTCTCATATGCATCTCACGGCCAACCGATCATTTCGGCCATCTTCTAACATATGCAGAAGAACACTCTCAAGCCTCGAACAGGACCGTCCGATCTTTGAGATGGGCTACAAGAAACGACGCATGTGCAAGATGCATACAGGCGCCAAGCCCATGGTGGCATGCAGAACCATGTAAAGGAAAGCGAAAGCGAAATCGAAATCTAGCATGTTCAGGCGGGTTGACCCGACCCGAGCAAATGCTGACAGGATCCGCGTTAGTCTCAGTTTTTGTTGTACCACGGCTCCATCAATACTATTATCAATACTATTGACAGAATAGTCGGACCCGCTATCCAAATAATTTCATCGATTATTTTTCATAGAGTTAGTTTTGGATCCAGACGGATAGACGAATTATATATTTACGAAAAGCGTTTGATAAAATGTTGAAGTAAAAATTTTGGATGTGACATTTTTGTTGGTTTTGTTTGGATTTAAATCTGATTGCCAATGCAGGCATTATTTCAATTAGTAAGATATGACAATAGCAATATAGAATGTAAATATGACCAATTGACATCCTCATTGAATGTAGGCTGAGTGAGCATAGGCTAACTTAACCTTACAGCTTGCTGATTGAGCACATAGCTTGGAAAGGGGCAGCGGCAAAGATAGGTGACGGCTTGTGTGGGCAGTTGCCCACACATACCCACACAATTTCTTTCACTCAAAAGCTAGCTCCTTTACATAATTCACTTTATTACATAATTCAAATTTAAGATTTTTCATAATGTGATACATGTCCCATGCTAAGGCATGCAGTGGTTTAAACTCTAGACATTGATTCAAGAAGCACACAAAAATATGTTACAAGGAAACTACACCACTTGAAATTTATTCAATTGTACGTCATAGCAGTTGCAGCCCCCAACTAGTGTTTATGCCCAATAAACTTGGGAATGATTTCCAAAGGGTGCTCCCTTGGGATTGTGAGGCCATTCTTCTCTTCCATGCTAAGCTTGCTAGGGTCCACACCCTGAGGTAGTGACCACTCAAAGTTGTGCACCAAGTTTGCAAGTATCAACTCAATAAGCCGAGTCGCGAGCGGCAACCCGGGACATGTCCGCCTTCCCGAGCCAAAAGGAATCAAACGGTGATCAGCCCCCCTGAAATCCAAGCTCGGGGAGTCGATGAAGCGCTCTGGTAGGAAGGTTAGGGGCTCGGCCCACGACGCCGGGTCCCTTCCTATTGCCCACACATTCACCCAAACTTGGCATCCCTTGGGGATTGTGTGGCCGAGGCCTTCACACGTGTCGGTGGCGCGATATGGGAGGATTGGCACAACTGGGTGCAATCTCAGTGTCTCCTTTATGCAGGATTGAAAGTAAGGCAGTTCTTTCAGCTTCTTCTCCATGTCTATGACCTTTGTGTCTGTGCTACTCAAGGTATCAAATAGTTCCTTTCGAAGCTTGGCCATGATTTTTGGCTGTTTCATGAACTCTGCCATCGCCCACTCTATTGTAGTGGTTGTAGTGTCGGTGCTAGCAATGAACATCTCCTGCATTGTATGTAAAAGTATGTCAGGGATTTATTCTTTCTTCACACACATGGTTTTAAGAAAAATATCACATAATATGAGTACTTTTGCAAATTGTGCCATTTTAACCATTAATCGTAGGTGTGGCTCTTTGGGCAATTTATCTTAGGGTGTTTGATAGCATCGGATTTGAGATTCTCAAGTTTTGAGAACTACAGATTTAAGGTCAGACCCTCCCCTCTCCCATCTTAAACCTAACCTTTTTTCAATGCAAAGAAGTAAAATAAGGATCTTAAGTGTGGAAAATATGTCTGACCTAGGATCCTTATTTTGACAAAACATAGATTTTATTATGAATCTTTTGTCACATCAATAAAAACATGTCACGTCAAATCTATATCAGGTCCATGGATCACAAATTCAAGGTTATCAAATGCGAGGTAGAGCTGCACACACAACAATTATGTACCAAAAAAAGAAAGGAGGCAGTGGCATTGTAGATTTTTTAAAAAAGCTACGTACATTTAGTCTTCTAATATTTTTATAATTCTCATTTTAGCCTATCGAAAATCTTTCTTTTTCATTTTAGATGGGTACTTTAGTCATGTATTAGCCAGCTTCAATCAAATACCCCCGCAATGACTAAGTGCCTTACTATTGACCCCTAAAAGTTGAGGGGCGATCCATTATTTGCTCAAAATTGAAGTAGCGCTTTATGATTTTTTATAATATTTCTACATATCTCTATCTTATCAAACATAGCCATATTCACATATATTTTTAATAATACTACATATTTTTAATAAAATAAAAAAATAATTCTGTTATCGAGCCGAATCAGACCCATCAAGCCAATCAAGCCAACCTGAATTGGCCTGATACATTATCAGGCCTGATGATACATTATCAGGCCTGATGATACATTATCGGGTCGAGTACCGAGTACCTGTTGGTTACTGATGCGGAGGTCTATAAAGGCTTCGATTGAAAAATGCCCACCGAGTCAATACAAGTGAGCTAGGATACTTATCTTTCTCTTTAAAGGTGTGTACTACTCACTCACGTAACCAGCTCTCCTTTCTTATCGTCTTCATTTAGAAAACCTTAGTTAAGGTTTGAAAGGTTCAAGAAAATTGCCAACCAAAAAAAAAATGTAAATGAGTCCACACAATATGATTTCTTCAAATCAAATAACTTCAGTAAAGCTAGCATAGAGTAAAGGAAGAAAAAAAATAAAAGATTCGGCTACCTTGAACAAGAGTCTTCTAGTTCTATACGGCCTACTGTGATACTATGATACAGGTGATGCTAAATTTTGAAAAAGGAAAAGCAGGTGATGCTAAATTTTGAAGCGTATTTAAAGCTCCAAGGACATTATTCACCACTAAAAACAAAAAAGCATGGCCCAGTCAAAGCACTTCTTCACAGATATTTTTTGTTTCTATAATGGTTGCAAGAGCAGCATCCCTCACTAATGGAGCATATGCAGAAATGTTTTAAGCAGAACAGCACCTTATTTTGCAAATCAAGGCAGCCAAACTTGTTCATGACGATCTGAGGGAGAAAGGAGAAAGCATAACAAGAAAATACACTTACGAAAAGGCATGCTTTGATTTGGAGGTCGCTAAGCCCACTGGCAAGCAAAGCGCCGAGAAAATCATCATGATCAAGCTTCCCTCCTCCCTGCAACTTCTGCTTCTTTCTCTCCACGATCACTCCTTCCCAGATGTCGTAGACCTCCTTATAGCAAGCCATCGATTCGCGGCGCAGCCCTTGCACGTCAAGCCCCGCGATTGCCGGAAAGTAGTCGGAAAAGTTCGGTGTGGTTGACAACTCGAGCACCCTGCATGCCAACCGCTTCATCTTTTCCGCATTACCGGTTGCACTTTCTGCATCATCCGAAAAGATGCTGGCAGCCATCATGCTGAAGATGGTGCTAAACACTACGTCTGGAATGCAGACCGTCTCGCCCTCACTGGATCGAAGGCGCCTCACCATTTCCTCCACCTTCTGCTGCCTGAGTCTCGCGCCGCTGTCGAGCATCTTGCCGGAGAACAGCCGACTCCGGCAGACGGCTCTCAACTGCTTCCACGAGTCGTTGCAGTCAGACCACACTATGGAGTAGGGGAGGTACTCCTCGTATCGGCATACCTGAGGGACGGCGCGAGCTGAGATAGAGCGTTCATGAGTCTTGAGTACAAGGGCCGCGGTGGACGGTGAGGAGGCGACGACGACACACTGGGTGCCGAGCCTTAGAGAGAAGAGAGGGCCGTAGGTGCGGGCTAGGCCCGAGAGGGTGGCGTGAGGTTTGGAGCCCAGTTGGAAGAGGTTGCCCACGATAGGCCAGCCCCTTGGTCCGGGTGGTAGATTGTCCTTTCCTTGGAAGAACAAGAGGGAGGAGACAAAGAAAAGTAAGAGGACGAGAAGGCAGGGCAGCCATGCCTCCAGCTCCATGGCTTTAGGTAACGAGGTCTGGTGTTCGACGTTAAGTAGGCCTTTTTATATAGATGACTTGCCAAGCACTAGCGGAGACAGAAATTTTGGTTGGAATAACCTCAATGTTTTAAGGAGCACTTATATATATAAACAACCAAATATATGAAATTATTAACATAAAATTAAGTACTGTTTATGAAGCTCGTGTGGGCAACTGCCCACGTTAGCCACTACGTACCTCCGCCACTGTTGCCAAGTTCAATCAATCAAAACTTTTCAAGGCGTATTTGGTTTACCAAGACTACTCCTATGCGACATAGTGCCCCCACAAGCATTTATTCTACTAAGTCAGAGAGATCGGATAGTGTCCTTCGTCGACTCCACCCACTGTATCTACAAAAGAATTTATAACTTACAGCTGCAATATTTGACCATGTAGGCGACCAAAGACACATTGCTGCGATCATGGAAGGCCCATGGGGCATGAGCAACTAAGACATTTATTGAGGTTTGCCTCAATTTATTGAGAAGGCTGCCCTGTGTCAGCCCAAGAATGCAATGAATGAGCATGCCCTTCATCATAAAGCTGCCTTGCTCTTCTACATGCAAGTGGAAAAAGATTAGCTGGTGGATAAGGACGCAAAGATAGTCAATAAATTCTTTTTGGGGCGTTTGATTACTTCATATTTAAAAACTCTGATCCAATGTACATATGCAGTAGAAGATTGACCTACAATAAGACCTATGATTCATTGAACTAAGGAGTTTTTATTTGATGTGACATACACAAATAAGCAATTTCAGTATACTTTTCTTCATTGAAAAAATGTACGATCTAAGATCCATGCGGTCATCATCTCATTTACGTCGATCATGGTCAATCAAATGCACTCGGCGGCTATATCCACTTGATTTTTAGTCCTCGGAGGCAGCATGGACATGATTCTTTTGGGTCTTTTGGTGTCTGGGGCTTGTTTCTTGTTCCACGACTCCTTTTCTTAGTCCACCACGTCACGTCCTTAAATCGCCGGTGGAAGTCTCTACGGGCGTGTGAATCTACTTTTGTTCCATTCTAATTTATTCCATGTTGAAGTTTGACATATAAATCATTCAAACATGTTCTGCACTGTTGGTGCCGTGCTCAAAACTCTGTATCCTGAGATTGGCAGACTGAGTTTCAATATGTATATATATGGTTACCAGCCATTAAATATTCATGCTGCTCTATCTCGATCTGGCACCTCGTTGATGCTTCCGCTGCTGCTTCAACTGGTTTGGGGTCAAATACCAATCGGGCAACTGACCATTTGGGGTCCTTTGGACGATTTGTTGAACAGTAACCTTCAGTATCATTAATGAAAAAGGAAATGAGAAATGACAATTGTATGTCATTTTCCATCAACAAAAGATCAACCATAATTCCAATGACCATCCATTCCCTTCTTTCTCTTTCTCTCATGCTACCAAAGAAAAGGGTCGGGTCCGGGTATCCATCAATTGTCTAATATATATATATATATATATATATATATATATATATATATATATATATATATATATATATATATATATATATATGTGTGTGTATGTATGGTTACCAACAATTAAATAGTCATACAATTAATGCTTAGAGAGAAGTTTAAGTTTAAAATTCAGAAAATTTATCTTTTCCATTCTTACAACACCTCCTTCTAAGCTGAATGGGAAGTGCTGCCTATTCAGTAAAGTGGCAGATTGCTGATTCAATTCAGCCGGCTGTGAACCCACTAAAAATATGTTGAAAATAATTTTAAATAAATAAACGAATAACATGCAAAGTTAATAAAAAATATAAAAACAAATTTAAGATATTTAGAAAAATAATTAAAATCTAAGTTGATCATTAATATTATTGATATTATCTTAAGAATAGGTTTATGGACAACATATATTAAGTTGATCATTTGTTAAAATTCAATATTGTTTTTATAATAAAAAAATTGAATGGCTCCTATAGCATCAGCATTTTGATAATAAAAAAATTCACATTTTTCATAAATAAAACAATTTAATTCAAAGCATGTTTAATACCAAATAGTTTTTATAAGTATATTATGATGTTTATATTTCATTTAAGATGATTTTTTTATATAGATCTAGTTTTTTATTCCTGTCCGAATCGTTTGGTCAACAACAAAATTGAGTGACGAGCAGTCACTAAAGAACAAATAAAAAGTCTACAAAAAAACAAAGAAAAATAAACTATACAAAGAGCAAACAAAAGGCAATAAAGGAGCGAGAAGAAGAGAAAAAGTAAAAAATGCTGGTTTGAGACTGAGCACAACCACTGGTCAAGGCAGAGTGCCAGATGCTCATCAGCCTTCACCATGTAGCTAACTGAGCTCACTCATGCATTTATATCTTTGAACACCCTATTGTTGCACTCCTCTCGGATTCACCATCGATAGTTAATAAGTCACGACAGCCATGTATGCTGCCAAAGCCAAGGTGAGGAGTGCGAACGGGTAAAAAGAAGGAAGAGGTGAGCAGAAGGAGGGTCAGAAAGGAGATGAAATAATGAAGACCAAGCAAATGAAACTATATGGCAGAAAAAGAGCAAGAACAGAAAAGGTGAATGCGTAACCTTTGCATCTGTATGACAAATGATATATTGGTTACCTAGATGATGTCTCAGGCACTGGAGGTGGATAAAAGTATTGATATGACCTGCAAAAAGAAGCCAGCTAATAACAGTTGTAAGGGCTCGGCCCAAGACGCCGGGTCCCTTCCTATTGCCCACATTCACCCAAACTTGGGATCCCTTGGGGATTCTGTGGCCGAGGCCTTCACACGTGTCGGTGGCGCGATATGGGAGGATTGGCACAACTGGGTGCAATCTCAGTGTCTCCTTTATGCAGGATTGAAAGTAAGGCAGTTCTTTCAGCTTCTGCTCCATGTCTAGGACCTTTGTGTCTGTGCTACTCAAGGCATCAAACAGTTCCTTACGAAGCTTCGCCACAATTTTTGGTTGTTTCGTGAACTTCGCCATCCTCCACTCTATTGTAGTGGTTGTACTGCCATGCTAGCAACAAACATCTCCTACATTGGAATATAAAAAAATATGTTCGTGGTTTGTTCTTTCTTCGTTCACAAACATGGTTTTGATAAAAATATCACATAGTTTGAGTTGCTTTTATTCAGATGAGTAATTTTGTAAACTGCATCACGTTAGTCATGTTTTCATTAATCCTAGGTGGTTCTTTAGGCAATTCCTCTTAGGTGTTTGATAGCATCGGATTTGAGAATCGTGGATTTAAAATAAGACTTTCTCTATCTTCGATCTGAAGTCTAACCCTTTGTCCATGCAAAGAAATAAAATAAGGATTTGAAGTACGGATCTTATGTCTGACCGAAGATCCTTATCTTGGTGAATCATGGATTTTACCATGGATCTTTTGTCACACCAGTAAAAATGTCACATTAGATCATGCATTTCAACTCCAAGGCTATCAAATGCCTCGTTCAAGATTAAGCGCCTACCTTTTGACCCTTCAAACCAGACACATTGAACTTTTACCAGTTACTATTTGATAACAAATCAATTCGGCTCCCAATTTTTGAAAGTTAACAAACTGATAACTTCTCAATGAACAAACCACATATTGGTAGAAAATATTCATGCATATAAAATGACAAAAGTACCCCTCTTATAGTAAAAACATCTCCCATCAGTCAACTCGAGATGCTCACATCAAAAATTAATATTTTCTACCAGTGGGCGGCTGATGCATGCCTGAGCTGACCATCCGGTCAACCAATACTAACTACGCTGGTCAAACATTGTAGGTGCATGAACATAAATGCATGTAAGGTTAACCAAACAAAGGAAAAGAAAGTCTACAAGTGTGGACTGTTGTTGAAGGACAAGGAAGCCCTCATTAGCAAGAGAGATTGGAATCTCATGCTCGTGTCAATTCAAAGGGAAAGAAGAACTATCCAAACACTAGCAGAGTTATTGTGTGATTGGTGTGTCTAAATCTTTTATTGCAACTGGGCCGGACCTAGGTCCAACCACAGGTGATGTCCACACCTATGTTAGTGTCCCACAAGGGAAAAAAACATTAGCTGGTGGATAAGGATCCAAAGATAAGTAATAAATTCTTTTAGGGACATTTGATGACTTCATATTTAAAATCTATGGATCTTGATGTAGATATGACATGACGTAGTTTTGTTGATGTAGCAAACGATCCATGAAGGATCACCCAACTACTCAAAACCGTGCCATGTGGGTGGGCGGTGCTCATTAATGTGCATCAATTACTTCTTCTTTGGCCCATTCTTAGCCTACAAGAAACATTGGTAAAAACAGATAACTTTTGAAAATTTACCTTTTAAGCTTCCAATTATAAAAGTATTTATTTATGTGTGGCTAAGTTATTAGTAGCGAGAGGCGGTGAAAAACAATGTTTTATCCTGGAAATGTATGTTATTATCGTTAGATTGTAATTGGAATAATCATGTAATAAATCAGAGTATATTTGAAAGAAAGAAACAAGGACAATTTTTAACGTGGTTCGGTCTTGAATGACCTACGTCCACGAGCATCTCTCTCTCTCTCTCTCTCTCTCTCTCTCTCTCTCTAAATTTCTTCAATAGCATCATTAGAGAGGTTCCCTTAAATAAGCTGTCAAGGAGATTTACATTCGGTATCCACCTTTGGTGGATCTGTTACACACGATAATGGTATAATATCTTGTCCTTTACTTTTGTTTTTATCCATTTCTTTTCTTAGGTGATCATGTATAACAACAAGGTAGATCTTCTTTCCATGATTTTCAATTCTTCCTGCCTTTTATATTTATCAAACCAAAGTGTTTTTCTTAATTATTTGGCAATTCCAATGCTTCCAAGTTACCAATCTATCGATGGCCGTCATCATCTCATTTATGCCACCTCTTTCCCACAACTCTCCCTTTCATCAGATTATATATATATATATATATATATATATATATATATATAGAGAGAGAGAGAGAGAGAGAGAGAAGAGAGAGAGAGAGAGAGAGAGAGTTGATAAAATGAGAATTTATAGCAAAATTTGGGAACAAAAAGTCCCCAAAGTATAAGAACAAACCGTAAAACAGAAATAAAAGACGAAATATACAAGACAATCGTACATTAAAACGAAATAAGAGAGGTGGGGAGAGAGTGAATAGATGGCGCAGTACAGTCAACCACCCACAGACGGAGGACGGCGCTGTAGCCGAATAGCAAAATGGACATCCCCCTGCACAAGATGAGCCACAACATCCAACAATGAAAACGTGCCCCTGAAGATCCTGTTGTTGCACTCCTTCCAAATGCACCACCAAGAGAAAATGAGCCACAACCTCCATACTCTCTCCCAGAAAGCAGATAGGTAGGGGGAAGGAGAAAAGATGAAAATAAAACGAATTGAGGGTGAGTCTAGAAGGCTACTACAAAGGAAGACTATGCAAAGGCAAGAACATTAAAGAAGAAAGAGCAAAAAGTAAAAAGGTGAACCCGAGACTCGGCTGTGACAAAAGATATGAGACACTGGTTAGTTAAACTGATGTCAAGGCACAGTAAGTAGTCAAAAGTGTTGAAGTGGTCAACAAAAATAAGCCAGACAAAAGCAATGACATGAGAAGAAGGACCTGGAGACCAAAGAGACTGGAGTGAGAATGACGCAACAGAAGAACCAAAGGAGGTCAGGTAGCAAGAAGAAAAAGTGAATCATGTAAAGGTGAAAAAGGCTAAGATGAGGGTGTAAATGAAGGAAGGTCAGCAATCTGGAGGAAAAGAAGAAGTACAGAAAGCAGGTCACACCAAAAATGAGAGGGAGAGATGTGAGAGATAAACTATTCCAAACATTAGAGGAAGACATGTCAAATTTGGAAGAGAGAGAGAGAGAGAGAGAAAGTTAGGACCATTACTTTACTCTTTCCATGTTTTAGAATTGGCAATTAGTCTGGATGAATTTTCTTCTTTACTAATTTTAGATGCCTGAGTATATCTTGTCAGTCTATTGTTGATTCTTAGTGATAGGGGATTTATATTTGGGTGACTTGATGCAATGATTGCATACATATATATATATATATATATATATATATATATATATATATATATATATATATATATATATATAATAGGAAATATTATCCTAGATTAACAATTGAATCCAAAAATGTGATACATGTGCCTGGTCTTAAAGTTTAGAATACAACGAAAAGAAAAACATAGAAACATGTTGTAATTAAGGTCTAATGCACGAGGGGAATACCATACTAAGGAAACCACACCATTTGAAATTTATTTAATTTTATGCCAAAGCAGTTACAGCTGCTAACTAGGAGCTAATGTGTCTAGTAAACTTGGGTATAATTTGCAGGGGCTGCTTCATGGGGATCGTAACGCCAAACTTTTCTTCCATGCTAAGCTGGCTAAGGTCCATGCCCTCACGTAGCGACCACTCAAAGTTGTATACCAAGTTTGCCAATGTCAACTCAATAAACCGGGCTGCAAGCGGCAACCCCGGACATATGCGCCGTCCCGAGCCGAAAGGAATCAGTTGGTGATCAGCCCCCTTGAAATCCAAATTCGGGAACTCAATGAAGCGCTCAGGCAGGAAGGTTAAGGGCTCAACCCAGGATGCTGGGTCCCTTCCTATTGCCCACACATTCACCCAGACTGGGCATCCCTTCGGGATTGTGTAACCGAGACCTTCACATGTCTCGGTGGCACAGTGGGGGATGAGCGATACTGCCGGGTGCAATCTCATTGTCTCCTTTATACAAGCTTGGAAGTAAGGCAGTTCTTTCAGCTTCTGCTCCAGGTCTGGGTCCTCTGTGCCTCGGCTGCTCAAGGCATCAAACAGTTCCTCACGTAGCTTGGCCATAATTTTTGGTTGTTTCATGAACTCCGCTATAGCCCACTCTATGGTAGCGGTTGTAGCGTCAATACCACCAATGAATAGTTCCTGCATTATGTATATAAAAGTTGAGTACCTTTTCTTGTTTTTATTCACATGGTTTTAGTTACTCTCACAAAAAACGCGTCTTATTGAAAAAAGCATATACAGTCAATCGTATAATACTTGATTTATTCTTGTATTTTAAAAAAAATGTCAAAAAATAAAAAATGAATATAAGACATGTATTATAAGTGTATTATACATTTTTTGTGTTTTTTTTATTTTTTTGATTTTTTTATAATTTTTAGGATTTATTAAATGTTTTAAATTTTTTAAAATTTATTGAGATTTTCTCATTTTATTCTCCAGATATATAACTTTGCTATATTATGCTCGTCTTTTTTCTTACCATATAATACCATATAATACGGTACACATTTTTTCTGACAATGATTTTAATAAACGAGTACAATGTTAGAAACTAGTGGTAATAAAACCTAGAATAGATGTGAATCATGTGAGCTATTGATTTTAAGGAGATTTGATTGTGAAAAGTAAGATGAAAAAAAAAAAGAAAATTAAGTTGCAAAAAAAAAAAAGCAAGTTGTATTTTTAAGAAATAAAAATACTCCTTAAGGGTAGAAACAAATCCAATAACTAGAGGAGTTGTTTGTTGGATGCTCTTGGAGACTGCCCACAACAGCCCATCAAAAATTTCGATATAATATAACTTTAAAATTATATTAAGATGTTTATATTTTATTAATATAAAATATATTAGTAAACAGAAAAGATAAGAAAAAGTAAAACTGAACAGGAAAGAAAAACGGTCAGTAAAAAGGCAACCAAGATAAAAACTGAAAAAAGAAAAACTCACTAAAAGATGTGCTTTGATTTGGAGGTCACTGAGCTCCCTCGAAAGCAACACATCAAGAAAATCCTGGTGAACCTTCGCTCCACCATCCATCCTCTCCTTTCTTCTCTTCACGATAATTCCTTCCCAGACATCATAAATCTCCATGCAATACCCCCTCGCCTTCCGGCGCAGCCCTCGAACATCAAGCCGGCCGATCGCCGGAAAGTAGTCGGAAACGTCCGGTTCAAAAATCAACTCAAGCACACTCCGTATCACCCGCTTCATCTTGTCCGTGTTGCCGGTCGCGCCTTCTGCATCATTCGAAAATATGCTGGCAGCCATCATACCGAAGATGGTCCCAAACACAAGCTCCGAGATGCAGACCTCCTTGCCCTCATCAGAGCGGAGGCGTCCGACCATATCCGCCACCTTTTGCTGCCGGAGACTGGCGCCCCCGTTGATCATCTTGTTGGAGAACAGCAGGCTCCGGCATGTGGCTCTGAACTGCTTCCACGAGTCATTGCAGTCGGACCAAATCATGGAGTAGGGGAGGTACTCATCGAATCGGCACATCTGAGGAGCGGAGCGAGAAGAGATGATGAGGTCGTGGGTCTTGAGGACAAGGGCAGCAGCCGAGGCTGAGGAGGCGATGATGATGCGCTGGGTGCCTAACCTGAGGGAGAAGAGAGGGCCGTAGGTGCGGGCTAGGCTCGCGAGGGCGGCATGAGGTTTGGAGCCCAGCTGGAAGAGGTTGCCGACGATAGGCCAGCCTCTTGGTCCGGGTGGAAGATTGTCTTTTCTTTTGAGGAAGACTGAGAAGAGAAGGGGAAGTGACAGAAAGAGAAGGCAGCAGGACAGCCATATCTCCATCTCCATGTGTTTGAGATAGCGAGCCAAACACGGAGGTCCCTTTATATAGGGGTGATTCACCGATCGAACTGAGGTTGACTACTGCAACTATTGCGTGGTGTTCTCTATGCATGAATGAGCCTACATCAGGGCAGCGGCGGCGGCGGAGGTAGGTGTGGGCAGTGGGTATACGTTGAATCTGAAAAATTTGGATTTAATTATATGGATCAGTCCCATAAGACATGGGCCACTATCTAAGGTTAACTGAAAATATGTTACTTATATATTTAGTGATTTATAGACAAAAATTTCTATCTTTGCTAACATAGATGGCCATGTTTGGTCAAGGCCACTTAGAAGGAGTGAGCTACTAGAGGTAAGTAGTCAAGCTAGCTCACCTCAGGGGTAGAGGGAGGAGGGTCCACCTAGGCCATGGCTCCACCCCAACAAATTGAAAAAAAAAAATTAAAAAATAAAAAATTTTAGTTGGGTTATGTATTATTTGGATTTGGGTTCAGTTTGATTCCACTCGGATCCAGAGGTTGGATATGTTTGGCCCCACTTTAAAAAAATCCTATTTCACCTCATCAATATGACTTTTTTGGAGTCATGAGCTACATTGGGGCATAGTGAGGTAGGGTACACTCTTCAATTGAATATAGCGATTTCACATTTTAGAGTGCAGAAAGATAGTACGCACAAAAAACACTACCAAAAAAAAAAACATATACCTTTTACATGTCTTTCTACCCGATTGAATATATGCTATGCCCCTTAAGGCTAGAAAATATACTTAAATGTTTGAAGAAAAATAAGATCACCATTCTAACTATGAAAACTTAACAAATATGTGCTTCTTCTTTTGACACATTTCCTTCAACTATTGGCGGTTAGTATGAATACCGATGTATTTTTTGTGATGCTACAGACATTGGATTGAACTCATATATACATAAATATCTGATTGAATTAGGATTCCGAATGAGATGACATTTAGCTTTTAGATATATATCGTATACCCAATGCTTTGAAAATCAACTAGATTCAATTCATATATGAATATAAAAATTGAATTTGAATTCGATTCGAAATGTGAAATTGGATATGAAATTCATAAATGAATTTTATTTGTTCCCATTCAAATCCAAAATTGAATCTGGATATGTGAATATTCGAAAAAAAAATTGATATGTATATCCAATTCTAAAGTATCATTAGCCTTTAGCCTCTAAGAATTAATCATCGATAAAGAAGAAGAACACCACTTATAAAGAGACGTGCTTTCATTTGGGCAAAAAAAAAAAAAAAATCATGAAACTTTATTCCACCATCCATCTTCCACTTCTCTCCCTCCACAATAACGCCTTCCCAGATGTGATTGACATCCTTGTAGCAGCCCATGGACGCCTGCGCAGCCCTTGAAGGCCAAGCGTCGCACCAGCCGGAAAACTAGTCGGAAAAGTTTTGTGTAGCCGACGACCCGAGCACCCTGCGCGCCAACCGCTTGAGACAGAACCCAAGAAGCGTACTCCGGCAGTGAACCTACAGCCCCAGCATCATTACAGACACCAACAACACTACCAAACGTCGATCCGTTCCCCTTGATTTCCTCACAGTTCATCCCTATCTAGTATCTACAATTCAAGAGCTGCTTCTACGAACTCACACCGGCGGTATGCCGAGATAATCGAGTTCCATTGGATCACATCTCTCTTCGGCATTTCATCGAACACTTGCCTAGCATGGCCAGTCGAACCCGCTAGTTCTTTTGTTTTGCAATAAGATAGCCTTCTGTGAAACTTCATCGAAGATCCCCCATTTCTTCGGTCAAAGAACACTCACATCTCACTCCCCCACCGATTATTTCGGCCGAAGAGCACCAGCCAAGCGGGTCCGTCTGGACGATAGCACGCCCATGCCATGAAAACCCATTGTTTAAACTTTACGAGTACGCTGGGCTCCGGCACAAGCTGTGGGTTCGATGGGCCGGACAGGCTCTATTCAGTACACATAGGTCAAGCGTTCAATGCAGGTGGGTGAGGTGTGCAGTTGGCTTGCTTTAAAGGCTGTGGACCTTGCTCAGCGTGCATGGAGATCCTCCATCATAATGTGTTTTTGCTTAGCATAATTCAAACTATATAGAATTACCTTTTTCTTTATTTGCTTTCCTCTTTAGTTATGCAACTTTATAAGCTAGGTGTCTGTACTAAGGCAAGTCTCTAGTTCGATTCTCGTGGACGTTATGTTCCTGCGTCTTAACGCGGTAGGGCGCGACATCTAAGCTGAAGGGTGCGCCGTTGCTATCGCTGACACCGACGCAGCTCAGGACCCCGGAGACAGGGAGAATGAGGGGGCCTTCGGGCCTTTTTCGGGCGGTGGGATTAATACCCCTTGCTCACCCGAAAGTATGCAACTTTCAAGACATTAAAGAAGGGTGAGTTGGTGGTCTTTCTTTTTATACATGTACTATCCTTTTTGAAAAAAAAAAATTCTTTATCTTCAAAGCATTATAGGAGGAAAGCACATTACACCTATGTTGAAAATAGCCCAGTATCAACACTTAGTTAAAAAATAAAAATAAAAAAAACCTGCCTAAAAAGTTCTTATGAAAAAGGGTTTGATGGGTCAAATCAATTCATTATGCCAAGTATGGAGCCTTGGGTTTGGGCAGGATACCTGATATCCAATTTTGGGTCAAATCGAGCTGGGTCACAAACCCGGCAATTACCCAATCGAGCCAGACTTGCTTTTATTAGAATAAGACCAGTCCCGCTCAACTGGCCCAATGCCCAACCTTACTCAAAGGACATAATGCAACTAGGGGTAAAGTTTCTCACATTCAAGAGGTATTAGGTTTGAATTTTGTGGTCAGTAATCACTGTCACATTCATGTGAGTTATTCTTTTAAACTGCAAATGATGTAAATACGATACCTAAACTGAAGAATACTGAAGTAAGTCGAAACCTTAAAGACATGGGCATAACCTATTAAATTTTATGCTTAAGTGGCCCTAAACAAAGAATGGAAAAAAAAAAAATATCTACTTCAAAATCTTATAGTGACAAAATTAGATCCTCCATGTTGAGGAAGGTTGCAAGGAACAGAATCCACATTTGGGCTCAATTCAGGTCCTTCGAACTCTAATGCTCTGATGTGATAAGAAAACCCACAGTTGACTAAGACATCTATTTTTATGAATTTTTAATTTTGCTTTCAGGTAAAAAAATTTTAGGTGTGATATTTTACTTTGCATTGTACGAGTTTGAGTAATATGATCTCAAACTCAATTAAGCATTTTAAATCAATTTCAGGATCTTGGGATGACTAAACGGACCACTTCGGTTAATTGGTCTACTTCAAAAATAGGTGTGATGTCATGAAGTTCTTAACTTGTAAGGTTTGCTTAAGTGCATAGTTTTTTAATATTATTTTAGAAGTGAGTAGGAAGAATATTTCATTTTACTCCCCGATTGTGATCCAAAGACCTCGCCTATTTTTCTTCGTCCCCTCCTAGTGTACTAGGTTTGCTTTTAGTGACTTGGGATGACATCTTACCAAGAGCCAAAAAAATTTATGTCAGAGAGGCCAAACTATAGTTTCAAAATTATTAATTATTTTAATTATTTTGATTATTTTTAATTATTTTTCAAAAATATTTTAAAATTTTGACATTATTTTTGTACATTTTCTGATTGTTTTTGTTTTTCTTGGATATGTGTTTAAGATTCTCATTGCAAATTTATGAAAGGGTGTGAGATGTGGTCTATGGACAAAAGGGAGTAAGGATTAAAAGTTATGTTGCAAGCTTTGGTAAAATTATTCTTATATTTTTACTTTTCAAAAATAAAAATTGGCATAATATGTATAACTACCAGCCCATTAAATTTGTAGAAGTGCTTTTCATTGGAAATTAATAGAAGCGCTTGTAGAATATATAAGAAAAAAAACGAAAGTGTTGGAAAACATCACGCAAGAAATTCATGAAATTCCAAAATAAACCATGTAAAATAAAAAAACTTAATGGGGAATGAGTTTCTCAGTAATTTTGAGGGAAACGCGAGTGTGGCCAAGAGGCAGAACTGAAAATCATTTTTTGACTTTTCCAAAGTTTTCATTCGAATATGAATATGTTGATTCAGGCCGATTGTGACGACATTGACAAGGATAAAATATTCTTTTTTCCAAAATTCATTTTCTCTCAAAGGGCACTTTAACTTTGCTCTGTTATATACTTATATGGTTGGCACATTTATACAAACTAAAAGGGAAAATAAGGCGGCCCTTCAACTTCCAGCTGCGCCCACAAATTTAGAAATAAAATTTTCCTGATATGAAAAAGAAAAAAATAGTTCTGATCTACAAATTTAGATAATAAACTTTTTTATGGGTCTGTGTGAGCAACCGCCCTCACAGGCCCACGCCTACACCTACATTGCCACTGCTCTAAATAGGTAATAAAATGATTGAGAGGCAATAACAGGTAAATATATAAAATTTGCTGGTAAAAGTGTAGCGTGAGGTCGTGCCTCTGAAGTTGAGAGACACGTTACAAAATTTTTTGATGTACTGCTTCTGCAAAATGTTCCTGCCTTTTACGGGCTTTGCCAAAAGTTGTTCCAGTATTAGATTTTGGTAAGACTTTTGCAAATTATCAATAATTAATAACTAAAGATTTGCCTTGTTTGTACTAACAAGTCATTAGCCAAATTTGCATTTGCAAGACGGATAATGATCTCCAAGGAGGTTACCGGCACAGCCAGCGTGAAGGCAGGTGGGCAGCTTGTCTTCGTCTCGAATTTCTAGAGCATCGATGTCCGGTGTTGTGAAAATGAAGTACCCATATGCAAGCTGAAGTATAGTTGGTCTTACCTGAGACACTTCTGAACTTTAAGAGGATAATAGGAAGGTTGAGAGTTTTAATCTTTTTTCATGGGCACACATTAGAAGCAGCTTCCTATTGTGTGCTTAAGTGAAAGCCAGACATGAGTGCATCATCATTAGTAACCAAAAGATGTTTGTGTTAATTGTCCACAAATTAAACTTGAACAAGTTAATTAAATATTGATCCCTTACAAGCTTTTCTCGAGTTTTTGTAGTAGAGTCTGCGTCCCCAACATCATTCTCAACCCATCTTCAAAAGTCTCTTCATCCCCACCATCAGTTGACAATCCCTCTTCCTTCTACGTGCATGCGCACACCCACACACACTCTCTCTCTGCGCATGTGTGTGTCTATATATATATATATATATATATATATATATATTATGACTGACCACCAGTTAAGCTGCTTTATATATTGATTTCCAAAGTTGTTTGCCACACGAAGAGTTAAGAAGAGTTACTAAAATTCTTTTATTGATTCCAGCAATAATAAATTGATTATCGTCTTGTGCTGTGCCAATTGCTTAATAATTAGTTCAATATGTTGACACACCTTTAAAACCCTAGTGACATATGGGTGTGACTTTAGGAATTTTATACCAAAGATAGTTTCCCTTAAATTATCACTAGAAAAAAAAGTTTGAAATCCAGATTCCCCATGTTCAGGAACGTTGATGCAACCCAAACAGGATCCACGTTGAGCTAAGTTTTTATTGTACCAAATCTCTATCTGTGCTGTTGAGAGATCCTGATCTAAATGGATATTTGAATGATATCGAAAGAAGAAGCTACATTTGAGCTTAGGGATGTTAATGGTTCAAAAATAACTCGATATTAAAGCTGATTCCGAACCATAATGGTTTGACTTGATAAAAAAAACCTATGTTTGACTACTAATCACATTTGAATTTAATAATATCCAATGGTGGTAAACATGATACTTAAATTTAAGGATGTACCGTAGGTTCATCCAAACACCGAGTCAAATGCTTAGAAGCTTATGGGTATGACTTTAAGGATTACACCGAAGGCAGTCAACATAAATAAACATTAAAAAAAAAAGTTTGAACCTGGATTTCTCATATATCGGAGATGAAGTCTGGATCCTCCATGTTCAGGAAGGTTGACGACATAACCTGAAGCAAGTCAAAACATTTGAGGTACACAAGTACGAGTTAAGGATTTTATGCCCAAGGCAATTCCTCAAAAATAAACACTAGAAAAAAACAAAAGGTTTGGACCTCAAATTCTCATGCATGACGAAATCCAGATCCTCCATGTTCAGGACGGTTGGTGCGACTGGATATTTGATGAGATCACATTTGAATTTAATAATTGTTTTTATGAATTTTCAATTTGCTTTCCTGTATAAATTTTGGGTGTGACATTTAATTTTGCATTATTCCCCCCACACCCCAAATTAAATTAAGACAGGATGATGGGGACAAACTGATTATAGAATTAGAGTCTAAATCAGTTGGCAGCCCATCGACATGTTAAAGAAGACGAACTGGAGATTTTTATTCAGTCAATCAGCTACCGGCCTTCCTTCACGTCTAACTAATATTCGAGTTATTGGAGGACGCACACTCAGAAGAGAAGCTAGAAGAATTCAAAGTAGGCACACGAAACTGCTGAATGAGTCGATGCTCTTCTTCAAGGTGAAATGGAAGAAACATCGTCATCCTCTGCAAAATTTGAGTTTGACTTATTTTTGAGCTTCAAAGGGACGGGCACTGGAAAGAAATTTACCGGCCGTCTCTATGATTTGTGCATCTTTTGTGTACAAAATATTGTGTACATAATGACCAAAATATTCTTGAAAAACCTACAAAAAAAATTTTTAGAAGGACGCTTAATTATCGAGTTATATGCCTTTGTCAGCATCCTATGCTCGGTCCACTTAATTATCGAGTTGGGTTCGACCGTCAACTTTATACCCGTTGGATATCTAGTTCGATGTCCACCCATATTTGAAATTCTTAATATTTCATATTTTAATACTTCATAAACCCTTAGCAACTACCTGAAAGCTTATGAGAGTGATCGGCGACATATGAACAGTTTATAAGGGTATTATTGACAACACAAGAAGAGCATCTAAGAGAGTCTGGGAGATGCACCAAAAGTTTTTAAATAATCCAATTGCTAGTGCCACGTGCCTATCAATATATATCGGGCCAATCAAATAGTCAACTACCTATTAAATATATATATATATATATATATATATATATATATATCGTTTTTTTGTCCTTGGAGGCAACATGGGCATGCATCTTTTTTTGTCATTAAGGGCTCGGACAGGTGAAATTTAACTTACCATGGTAAATTTTTTAAAAAAAATTTACTGGATAAAATTTCACCCCCATTACTTAGATCTATCACGATCTTCATTTCGTGATCTTTACCATACATCATAATCTCCTCGGCGTCATCATCAATGCCACCATCTAACGCGCGGCTATGTTGCATCATTTGTTTATTGTTTTCAGTTCTATGTTATGCCGTTAGAGTCTACGACAATTCTGGAGCACAGAGCAGGTCCTTGTCAGTTGTCTCTGGAGTTTAGAAATGCGTTACAAAGTTTTCCTTACGTGTACTAGCAAGTTCATTACCCAAATTTGCATTTCCAAGACACAACCAAAATCACCATACGTTATAAGCAGCTTCCGGTCGTGTGCTTAAAAGTGGAAGCCAGGAAAATGGGTTCATCGTCGTTTGGCAATAAAAAGGATGTTTGTGTTAATTTTCTACAAATTAAACTCGAACAAGTTATTTCAGAAATTAACCCTATTCTTGAACTTGTTAGATTGCTAAATATTTATGTTAATGTAAATGAAGGTAGAGAATGGGATAAAATTGATCCTGACAAATAAGTTTTTAATTTAGGTTTCTTATTCTCTGATTTATGTTGTTCTGATTTTTTTTTTCTGCTTCGCCCTTTTGTATATTTGCCTGGGCACCGGGCCGGGTCGTCGCCGGGTATCCGATACCCGGCCCGACATGGGCTCGGGTCCAGGCCCAACAAAAATGGTTATCGGGCTGGTCCTATCAGGCCCAGCCCGGCCCGGTACTTTAACGGGTCGGATTCGGGCTTGAAATTTTGCCCGTCGACGGGCCCATTTTTTCGATCCGGTCAGTTAAAAAACGGGTCGGGTGGGTCCTGGGCATAAAATCAAGCCCGGTGCCCGATATATTATCAGGCCCGCCTGGCCCGATTACTAACGGGTCGGGCTGACTTGATAGAATTACCGGTCCAAACTTGAACATTTTTATGGGGCCGGGCCAGCCTGGACGGATGCCCAGCACTATCTGTATATGGGGCATTTGTCCTTGATCAAATTTGGGCAGCCCACTCTATCCAGTTTGCGTCGTGCAATCCATCAAAAACGTTGATTGGCCCTGTTCTTTCTTTCGATGCGAGTGGGCTCCCCCGGCGGCCGGCGCCCCCACATACCCATTCTCTATGCCTACGGCCTCCTCTTCAGATTTAAAAAAAAAAAAAATCCTAACTCATATTTAAAAAATTTCAATTTTTTTTTTTAGATGTTAAAATTTTTAAACAATAGCTTAGTTGCTCCAACCAAAATTTAGTAAATCTTACCCCCGTGATCAGCAGCATTTCCCGTTTTACAGTTAGTGCTCTACTTGGGTTGTTTGGAACATCACTTATTATATTACTTACAGTAATATTATAATTTCAATGATATGTTGTCTCCCTTCCACTTCCACCTTTTCTACCTTTATATACATAATCCTATTCCATTGGTGTCATCTTTTCCATTTTGGCCAACTCTATTTCACATCGATACTAGTTATATGTATCTTTTGTGTACAAAAAAATTGTGTACATAATGACCAAAATATTCTTCAAAAAACTACAAAAAAAGTTTTCAGAAGGACAAAAAGAAAACTACAAAAATATTAAAAGTTTCGTATATATATATATTATCAAAAGGTTTCTAAAATGCCCATATCCACTTCCATTTTCTTTGAGTGTATATTTGTTGGATGCATAATTCAGACACACTTACACTTTGGCAATGAAGAGGATTATGTATGCCATATTAGTGCACAAAATTTTTGTATGTAAGTATGGTTAATAAAAGAAATGCACTTGTTTAATAAAAAAAGGACTTTTTGTAAGGACAAAAAGAAAAAGAAAGAAAACTGAAAAAAAGTTGAAAGATTAAAAAAAACATCTTTCTTAAACAAGTTCTAAAATACCCACCCGTACCCTTTTTTTTTTTTTCCCTTTTGGTGTATATGTGTTGCATCTCACGAGCGGTGCACGAGTCATGTCTCTTAACAGGTAACCTTATCATGAGCTAAGCTGGCTATGTAGACATGCATAAGGGATGTGTAATGATTAAAATGTCGACTCCAATCGGAGTTTCCAGTAGATATTGATGGTATTAGTGAATTTGTTTCTGGTTCTCTACTTTATGGAAATAATATTATTTCTGGTGCCATTGTTCTTACTTCTGCGGCTATCGGGTTGCATTTTTACTCGATATGGGAAGCATCATCCGTTGATGAATGGTTATACAATGGCGGTCCTTATGAACTAATTGTTCTAAACTTCTTACTTGGTGTAGCTTGTTACATGGGTCGTGAGTGGGAGCTTAGCTTTCGTCTGGGTATGCGCCCTTGGATTGCTGTTGCGTATTCAGCTTCTGTTGCAGCTGCTACTGCTGTTTTCTTGATCTACCCTATTGGTCAAGGAAGCTTCTCTCTGATGGTATGCCTCTAGGAATATCTAGTACTTTCAACTTCATGACAGGTTGAACACAACATCCTTATGCATCCATTCCACATGTTAGGTGTGGCTGGTGTATTCCGCGGCTCTCTATTCAGTGCTATGCATGGTTCTTTGGTAACCTCTAGTTTGATCAGGGAAACTGTCGTGCAAGGTTGAGCTGCTCAAGGTTCAACAAAGTCCTGCTTAGATGGGCTAGAAGCCTTTGTCAGCTGACTATGCCAGGTCTACTTGGTTATCAGGTCAAATTCAACCGTCAACTTATATCGGTTGGCGTTGGGTACCTAATTCGATTGGCGTTGGGTACCTAATTCGATGTCCACCCAGATTTGAAATTCTTAGTATTTCATATTTTAATATCTAAAGAACCTTTAGCGAGCTTTTTAATGGGCCACAGTTTATTGGTGTGATGACAACACATGAAGAGTATCAAACAGAGTCATCGGAGATGCACGAAAAGTTTTTAAGTCGGTTGATTACTTGTGTCATGTGCCGACGAATATATATATATATATATAAAAAACAAAAAAATGTGGAGGAATGAGTTTTAAGTATACATATTTAGAAACGATTAAAAAATGTGAAGGATATATATAGTGTGGTCCCCAATACCAACCATGCGAATTTTTTAATTTGGTTCGGTCCAACAGTACCCACTAAGGACCGGGCTGGTTTCCCTGTCCCGGCCTGACCAGGTCAAGTCAGGTTAGGAAGGCGGAGTCAGGTGAGGAGGGCGGAATTTGGCAAGTGGCTCTTTCTTGAAAAGCCAATGGTATGACTTGTTTCTCAGATTCATTGTTAATTCTTTAGCCATCGTGTCGATTTGTTTTTTAGTCTCCAGAGGCGGCGTCAACTTGATCAACATGGGCCAGTTTACGCGATTAGCAAATCGCGTTCAATTGATTACTCTGGATTTGAAATGAATTAGGTGTGGATCTAATGTTATAGTGTATGTTGTAGTTGGAATATCAATCGTTATATTAATTACCGTAATACAATAATGTCAATGATATGCCATCTCCCTTCTAAATTCCAACCACTTTCGCAATTATATTTCATTTCCACTTTCGCAATTATATTTCATTTCCACTTTCGCAAGTTCTAGGAAACTGGTAATGCTTCTCCCGAGCCGAAGAACGGGATAAAGATGCTAATGCTATGCCCTGTCGTTCCGGAAGAAGGTAACAAGTAGGCAAACGAAACTGCTGAAAGAGTCGACGCTCTTCTTGAAGGTGAAATGGAAGAAGCATCGTCATCGTCAGGAAAATTTGAGTTTGATGTATTTTTGAGCTTCAGAGGGGCGGACACTCGAAAGGGGTTTACCAGCCATCTCTATGATCGCCTGAAGCTTCACGGCATCTCGGCCTTCATGGACAGTGATGTCCTCCAAAGAGGCCAAGAGATCAATAAATTGCTGGACTACATCGAGCGGTCCATGATCTTCATGCCCATCTTTTCAAAGGGGTATGCGGAGTCGAGATGGTGTTTGAAGGAGATCACCATGATGGTGGCATGCCAGAGGCTTATCATTCCTGTGTTCTTCGACGTAGAACCTGCGGAGGTTCGTGATCAGATCAAACATTTCGCTCCAGCTTTTGAACGACACAAAAGGGATGCCAACATGGACCAGCAGGAGGTGAGAAATTGGAGGCGCGCCTTGAAGACAGTGGGCGAGTTAAGTGGTTTCCATCTCAAGAACGACACCATTGGGTATGAAAACTCTCTCTCTCTCTCTCATATATATATATATATATATATAAAGGAATTGTTTGTAAAATTGGAGACACGTAGTTGGCCACCTTCGTTTTTTCCGCAACTTCGGATTTATATATGTTCGCAAAAGATTTTCTTGTGTTTTAAATGGTGATGGTTTGCTAGGATATAGTACGACAAGATTAAAAGAATGATAAAAAAGGTAAATATTTAAAAATAAAAAATTTAAGAAAAATTAAAGTACGTGAGAAACTAATAACGCAAATAAGTTCGTAAAAAATAAAAATTTAAAAATGAAAACAAGCCGTTTGGCATTAAAAAAACCGTTTAAAAATGAAGAAAGGGAATACGTTTTGGTGTTCTTTTTTTAAAAGGGCTTTCTAAGGTTTGAATGGGTGACTTATTTATCAATTTTTTTCTCCTTTTAAAGACAAACACATTTGTCGTGACTAATATATATATATATATATATATATATATATATTATGATTTCTGTGGTGTTGTATGTGCCGAATACTGCCAAATGGTTTAAAAATTGAAAATCTGCCAATAAACAGTCTTATATGAACATTAGCGACGATCTATGATCTACAAACAGTTTATGTACAATTCATGGTGCTTTTATGGATGGATTTTTAATTTTTAGCTATCCATAACAGCATATTAAAATAGAAAACAGTCGTAGAAAAGTACTTTAGTTCCTACATTGTTCTAATTTGATAATTTCCATTGTGCAAAAGAAGTTTCCACCTATGAACATCATCTGCCTCATGATTTCTACTTTTTGTAGAGAATAATATTTCAAAAAGTAGAGCCTTCAACTTTTTTGATAATCAATGTTCCATTCTAATCTTTCTCTTTCTTTGGATGGTCATATTAGGGATGAGGCAAAACTAGTTCTTCTCATTGTCAAAAGGTTGCTAAGTGAAGTAAGAAAGCTCCCTTTCCTACTACCTCCCGAAGACCTATGGCTAGGTGGCGTTGACGCTCATGTTGAGGAAGTGAAGGAATTACTTAGCAAATCTTGCAGCACTGTAACATTCATTGGCATCCGTGGGATGAAAGGCATTGGTAAAACAACAATTGCAAAGGCTATTTACAACGACCTATTTCTTGATTTTGAAGCTAGCAGCTGTCTTTTTGATATTGGGGAAAAGTATCAACGGCACAGAGAGCTGGAGCTACAACGGCAGCTCACTCGTGATATCTTAAAAAGCGATGAACGAATATATAGCGTTGAAGAAGGGAGAAGCATCATAAAGCACGGAATGAAGGCCAAAAAGGTGTTACTTGTCTTAGATGATGTTGACGACAGTTGCCAAGTAGATGCATTGGCTGGTGGAAGTGATTGGTTTGGAGATGGAAGTGTGATCTTCATCACAACGACAGACAAGAATGTATTACTAGAATGTGGTCTGAGTGAAGGTCAAATATACAACGCGACTGTGTATCGTCTTTTGGTATGGGGCCTGAACGAGGTGAAGGAGGCAATAGATACATGGAACTCTGTAACATAAAGTTCTATGAATCTACCCCAAATCAACCTGTTGTAAGTGTCAAACTGCCTTTTATGAACTTCTAGTGCTCCTAGTATTTTTGTTGAAAATCTATCACTTTTACATGCAACTATCAACTTACTTTCTCATAATTAAACGAAACATGTGGAAATTGACCATGATTTTATTCATGACAAAAATTATTCAAGGTCAATTAACTACTCAATTTTTAAGCAGCCTTCACTAAGTATTTTGACAAACCCACATAAAAAAATCATTATTCACTATTCCAAACTTGGCTCATGGGCTTTCACCATGCCAAGGTTGAAGGATGCATAGGCGATTTGGATGCCACTGGCAGTCATTTGCACCCAACTCAAATAAATATTCATAACCCGCGTCCATCTGGCTAGCCATGCAGGGGATTGTGAATGGCTTAGTATCATGAAGAGATTGTTCAGCCTAACGAAGAGTCCACGTTGTCAGTGTTCTCCACGGACCTCCTCTGTAATAAAAGAGGCAATAAATTAAATTTTGCAGTAACTATAGTCGTGTAGATCATAAATGTAAAAGCTAAAGAAAGAAGAGTAACTATATGAAAGGATTGTGTCACAAGGGACTAAAGCATAATCGGACGGGAGGACTGTTGGTGTATGGAAGTTGATCCATACTGGACATTCATTTGTAATACCGCGGGAAATTTTTCTTTATGTAAGGGCATATATGTCATTTTGTATAAATGCAGGTTTGCCTAATCCTTATGTTTTGAGGATGGCCGCCGCTCGAGAGTGTCTGTTTTGTGTGTTCATAGAAGAGAGAGAATAGAAGAGATCTGTGCGACCGTGAACGTAAGAGATTATTGCTTCGAACCACGTAAATCATTGTCTTCTTCCTTGTTGCTTCTAACCCCCTCTTGAAAGTGCGAGAGGAGAGTTTATTGTGTGTTGTTCCTAATAAGGACGGCTCACATATATAAAAGGAGTTTAAGGTTAAAGTTTTGTAGTCCATGTCTCTATTACATTTTCCTACAGGACGATTGTGACGACATGGACAAGGATAAAAAAAATTTTGAGAAAAGTTTTCTGTTTTCAAAAATTCATTTTAAAACGGGCACATTCTGTTATGGTTGGCACATTTATACAAGCTAAAAGGGAAACTAAGGTGGCCCTTCAACTTCCAGCTGCGCCCACAAATTTGGAAATAAATTTGTCCTGATATGCAAACAAAAAAAATTGTCCTGATCTATAAAATGACGATTCCAGAAATAATAAATTGATTATCGTTAAATTAATAAATGATATCCTAAAAGGAAGCTACATCTGAGCTTAGAGATGTTAATGGTGGAAAAATAATCCGATGTTCAGCTCTTTTTTAACGGCAATGATCTGATGTAATAAGAAAAGCTATGTTTGACTAGCAATCACATTTGAATTTAATAATGTGTAATACTAGCAAACACGATATCAGAAGTTGAATGATGTAGCGTAGGTCCATTCAAACCCCCGAAGCAGGTCAAAACATTTGAGGTACAAATTAAGGATTTTATGCCGAAGGCAATTCCCTCTAAATAAACATGAGAAAAAAACAAAAGGTTTGGACCTCAAATTCTCATAGGTGACGAAATTCAGATCCTCAATGTTCAGGGCGGTTGAAGCGACCGGAACAGGATCGACGTTGGGCTCAGTTTTTAGTGTACCACATCTCTATCTATATTTTGGAGATGAAAAGTCGGATCCTGATCTGAACGGATGTTAATGGTTCAAAAATAATCTGCTGTTAACCTGTTTCTGAATAGTAATGGTTTGATTTGATAAGAAAACCTGTGTTTGACTAGCAATCACATTTGAATTTAGTAATTGTTATTATGAATTCTCAATTTGCTTTCATGTAAAAATTGGCAAAGCTAGTTCTTCTCATTGTCAAAAGGTTGCTAAGTGAAGTAAGAAAGATCCCTTTCCTACTTCCCCAACACCTAATTGGCACTGATGCTCATGTTCAGAAAGTGAAGAAATTACGTAGGAAATATTGCAGAACTGTGTACAATTCATTGGTATCCATGGGATCGGAAGCATTGTAAAACAACAATTGCAAAGGCCATTTACAACGACCTATTTCTTGAGTTTGAAGCTTGCAGCTTTCTTTTTAATATTAGAGAGAACTTTCAACAGCACAGAGAACTGGAGCTACAACGGCAGCTCACTCGTCAAATCCTCAAAATCGAAGATCCACGAATAGACAGCGTTGAACATGGAAAAACAATGATAAGGTTCAAAATGTATTACAAAAGGGTGCTAATTATCTTAGATGATGTTGACGACAGGTACCAAGTAGATGCATTGGCTGGTGGAGGTGATTGGTTTCGACTATCACTGATCTACTTGGGTTGTTTGGAACATCACTTATTATGTTACTTACTGTACTGTCATAATTTCAATGATATCCTGTCCTCCTTCCACTACCACCTTTCTAACTTTATATAAACCATATTATTCCATTGGTGTCATCTTTCCCATCTTGGCCAACTCTATTTTACATCGATACGAGTCATGTGCATCTGTTGTGTACAAAATATTGTGCACATAATGACCAAAATATTCCTGAAAAACCTACAAAAAAAAGTTTTCAGAAAGACAAAAAAAATTACAAAAATATTAAAAGTTTAATATATATATATATATATATATATATATATATATATATATATTATAAAAAAGTTTCTAAAATGCCCCAACCTACTTCCTCTTTCTTTGAGTGTATATTTGTTGGATTTATAGACTCGGTCAAATTTCATAAGTAATTTAGCAAGGAAGCAGGTTATGTATGTCATGGTGCACGAAGGATTCGTTGTGTGTCAGTATGGTTAAGAAAAGAAACACTCCTACTTAATAAAAAAAGAGAATTTTTTGTAAGGACAAAAAAGAAAAGTAAAAACGGTTAAAAGCCTGAAACAACATCTTTTTTTTTTTTAAAAAAAAAGTAAATACTTACATTTTTTTCTTTTGGTGTGCATGTGTTGCATCTCACTGAGCAATGCATGCTTACGTCTCTTTCGCAAACATGAGCTAAATTGGTTATGTACATACTCATGTGTATGTAAAGGGATGTGTAATGACTAAAATGGTCTCCTTGAAGTGAAAAAGGAAGACTCTAATGGGGGTGGGGCTTCATTTTTTATTTCACACCTCCATCAACTTGACTTTTCAGTTTTTGGGAGTCTACTATTGAACATGGACTTGATTCGTTTTAAGGCTGAGGATGAGGCCGAGGCCGGGTTGGGCCGACCCAAGGCTCAACAAAGTCAGGCTCATGCTGGCCAGAAGTCTTTGTTAGCAGCCTATGCTCGGCCCACTTAATTATCTAGTCGGGTTCAACCGTCAACTTTATACACGTTGGATATCTAGCTTGATGTCCACCCATATTTGAATTTATTATTATTTTATATATTAATATCTCATAAATCCTTAGCAACAAGCTGAAAGCTTATGAGAGTGTGATCGGTGACATAAAAGAGTTTATAAGGGTATTATCAACAACACATGAAGAGTATCTAAGAGAGTCATGGGAGATGCACCAAAAGTTTTTAAATAAGCCAATTGCTAGTGCCACGCACCCATGAATATATATCGGGCAATACCAAACCTAATGAATTTTTTAATCGGGCCAATCAAATAGTCAACTACCTATTGAATACCGGACCCATTATATTTTTATATATATGGGGCCAACACTCAACCGGAGCCAATCAAATAGTCATATATATATATATATATATATATATATATATATATATATATATATATATATATATATATATATATATATATATATATATATATATATATATATATAATACCTAACCCGGCCAATTTTTTTAATCTGGCCAATCAAATATTCTAATACCTATTAAATACGGGAGCCATTGGCAACTCTTAATTGGGTCACACGAGTGGCAAGTCATGAGGTCACCTCCATCAAGGTTGGTGCGGAATTTGACAAGTCGTTCTTACTTGAAAAGCCAACGGTATGACTTTTTTCAGATTCGTTGTTAATTCTTTACTGTTTGGGAGTCCACCAGCGTGTTGATTTGTTTTTAGTCTTGGGAGGCGGCATCGACTTCATCAACATGGGTCATTGAGGGCCACTTTACGCACTTGGCAAATCGTGAATGAATTTTTAGTCTACTTGCCGGAGTCATATCAGCTTGATTTTTTACTCTGAAAGCGCTCAACTTGATTTTGGGTTTTTGATCGATCGTTTAAATGATTGGGGGGTGTCTGGATTTGAAATGAATTAGATGTGGATCTAATGTTTGTTAGGAACAACACAATAAACACTCTTCTCGCACTCTCAAGAAGGGGTTACAAGCAACAAGGAAGAAGACAACGATTTACATGATTCGAAGCAATAATCTCCTACGTCCACGGTCGCACAGATCTCTTGTATTCTCTCTCTTAAAAGAACACACACACAGACACTCTCAGCAGCGGCCATCCTCAAAACATAAGGATTAGGGCAAACCCGCATTTGTACAAAATGACCCATATGCCCTTACATGAAGAAAAAATTTCCCTAGCCAACTTACCGCGAAGTTGGATCCGCGGTATTGCAAATGAGTGTCCAGTATAAATCAACTTCCATACACCAACAATGTTTTCTTGAAGATTCATGATTCAATATCAAACTTATAAGTGTTTTAGGCCAGACGCACAAAGACGGCGACAACACCAGTTTAAAATTTGATGCTAATTAAACAAATGCATCAACTTTTTTGCTTTAGGCCACTTGCTTGGACAGCCGAGGGATAAGTTCATCACATTTTGCAGTTTATCCTTCTTGGTAGTTTACTTTCTTTAGAAGCAAGTTTCCCCATCCACAAATGCTAGTAGTGCAGCCTGTCCAAGAGAGGAGCCTTAATAAAAAAAGTTACCCTACTGACAATTCTAGAAGTTGTTTTAAGATTCTCTGTTTTGAGATTCTCTTTAATGTATTGCTAATTGTCTGTTTGCTTTTGTTTTTGTGGTTTGCTTTTGTTCCCCAATTTTGTTATATATTTTCTATTTTATCGGCTGTTTAATGTATTGCTAACACTATTGCCGGAAAAACAGAGTGCAGCGTTTCCACGCTTGCGTATGTTCGCCGTGGAGAGTAATACAACACGCTTCACTCCGAGTCCATTTTTTCCCGGAGAGGTCAGTCATGGGACCTTTTGGGTGTGCTAACACCGCCTGAATCAAGAATGTTATGGGTTCGACGTGGCCATCTGCCTTTCTTGCTTCCAATGTTCCCCACACCAACCGCTGCTTGAGCAGAGCGCAGTTCACCTTCAATGAACTGCCCTCCCCCGTCCGGATATCAGTCGTCGCAGACGGTGGATTCCTCGCGTTCGATACCACAAGACAACTGATAGACGGTAGCCTGAACTTATGCAGCAACGATGAGATCATTTTGCGCTTAAGAGACATTGCTTCTGCTACAATCAAAGTGACAGCAGATACGTCGAAGCTTTATGCATTTTCTGCCTCTTTTGAATGGGAGACGAAGAGGCTCGATGATCTAGACTAGCTAGCCGCACCATTTCAGCTTCAGCTGAGTTAACAAAATATGACCATCTTGCCTTTGTCATGTGTAGATAAAATAAGTTCTTACTTTGAAATATTTTTTATTCTCTTTTCTGTTTAATGTATTCTCGATTCTTCTTTGCAACATTAGTAGCGCTACAGCAAATGCTACAGATCCTTTGTGTTTTTTCTTGGGCTTGATTTATTGCGTGCTAACTGACATTGTTCAATCATGTTATTGAAATTGTGGACCTTGATCGATAGAGTGGTCATCTCTTCATATATATGCTCTTACACCTGAGATAATTCCTTGTTTTAAGGAGCTGCTATAAGAGATTTGTTATTGCCATTAACTGCACAATATTTTCTTGAATTTTGCATTATCTTTAATCGTTCCTTAGATCCATCATGATCTTCGTTGTCGTGATCTTTACCACATCATAATCTCCTCAGCATCATCATCAATGCAGCCATCTATGCGGCTATATTGCATCATTTGTATTTTGTTTTCAGCTCTAAGTTATGGGTCATAGTCTATGAAAATTTTGGAGAACAGAACAGGGCCTGCAATATTGGCAGCTCAGTATCTTTTCCAGAAGAAGCCCCTCGCTATTCATGTGTTCGAACTCTTACCGATGAAACACCTCAACATACAAGCAACGAAAAGAAAAGGAACTAATTAAGTTCTTAAATTGGAATTCATTGGTAATCTACATGCAATATATAAGACATTGGTCCTTTGTAACGCACAACACTCGTATAAATTTCAAACTAATCTCTAGCGTGTGGCTTACTTTTTATATATAAAAGCAAAGTAATGGTAGACATTAAACTTAAAAGATCTGCGCAGTTGTGAAACAGTTGTTGGATTATCATAGGTTATTCTTTTCCTCATGTTCAAATTAACATAAACGAGTAAATGAAAAGAAGCCCGATCTACACTATTTTCGAATCTAGTAGGTTTCTTAATGTTCAATGATTACAAACTTTTGAAGAGAAACATGACGTACCAAATGACTGCGTGAGAGATGCCATGGGACCGGAAAAATGAAACTCGGTGCTTGCCCGGCTACCACCGGCAGCTTCGAAATTTGCATTTTCAAGAACATAACCAAATTCACCATAGGTTACATGCGGCTTCCGATCTTGTGCTTAAGTGAAAGCCAGGAATGGGTTCCTCATCGTTAGCAATAAAAAGGTTGTTTGTGTTAATTGTCAACAAATTAAACTTGAACAATTTAATTTAAAAAATATAGATCGATCCCTTACAGGACTTTCAACATGTCTTTTTATTATTGATAACGACGGTGGCCCAATTAAAATAAGATATGATAATATTGGAGGCAAACTGATAACAGAGTCTAAATCAGTTGGCAGTCCACCGATATGTTAATGAAGACGAACTGGAGATTTTTGTTCTGTACATCAGCTGCCGGTCTTCCTCCACGTCTAATTAATATTGGAGTTATTGGAGGACCACTGCAATGGAGACGGGCCCTAAGAAGAACAGCTAGAAGAATTGGAAGTACAGGGGTTGGCAACGTTTTGGGGCTTCAAAATGATTAGCTATTTCAGATACTAACCCTATTGTTGAGGTTATTAGATTGCTGAATATTTATGTTAATGTAAATGAAAGTAGAGAATGGGATAAAATTCCTGACATAGTTTTTTGATGTTAGGTTTTCCATTTTCTGATTTTGTTTTTAACTTTGCTGTTCTGTGTATATTCATTTGTTATTAATAAAAGGGGGGGAGCCTCCACTCTCATCAGTTTGCACTTTGGATCGTGCCAACTGCCACCCACCAAAAGGACAAAGTTTAGAACTATCAACCACCAGAACTCGCTACTCTTATTTTATTTAAAATAGGTAGGAAATAACATCACTTATTATATTACTTGCCTCAATATTACAATTTCAATGATTTGTCATCTCCCTTCCAACCACCTATATATAATATTATTTCAATGGTTCCTTCTTCTGCGTCTCTGGCCAATTATATTTCAAACCACTTTCGCAAGTTCTGGAGGAAACTGGTAAGCTAGCTTCTCCCGAGCCGACTAAGGGGATAAAGGTTCCAAAGCTATGTTCGTCGTTCCGGAAGAAGGTAACAAGTAGGCAAACCAAGCTGTTGAAGGAGGAGTCGACGCTCTTGATGAAGGTGAAATGGAAGCATCATCATCGTCAGCACCATTTGAGTTTGATGTATTTTTGAGCTTCAGAGGGAAGGACACTCGAAAGGGGTTTACCGGCCATCTTTATGATCGCCTGAAGCTACATGGCATCTCTGCCTTCAAGGACAGTGAGGACCTCGAAAGAGGCCAAGAGATAGAGGAATTGCTGAACTACATAGAGCGGTCCATGATTTTGATGCCCATCTTTTCAATGGGGTACGCGGAGTCGAGATGGTGTTTGAAGGAGATCACCATGATGGTGGCATGCCGGAGGCTCATCATTCCTGTGTTCTTCGACGTAGAACCTTTGGACGTTCGTGATCAGATTGACCATTTTGCTCATGCTTTTGAACGATACCAAAAGGATACCGAAATAGATCAGCAGGAGGTGAGCAATTGGAGGCGCGCCTTGGAGACAGTAGGCAGTTTATGTGGCTTCCATCTCAAGAACGACGCCGACGGGTAAAAAGACCTGTCCTCGCTCTCTCTCTCTCTCTCATGTATATATACATATATACACACACACACACATGAAGTTCGATGATGTCGTGTGTGCCCTGTGGTAAAAATTAAAAATTTGTCAACAAGCGGTCTCACATGAGCATTACCGATGGTTTGTATGTGAGAGTTATTGACAGTTTGTGATGTAAGAGCAGTTTATGTTGGTTTAGCTGCAATCCATGGTACTTTTTAGGAGTTGTTTGGTAGCAGCGACACTGAGTGTCCCAAAAGTCTATCTCAAAGATCTGATTGAGGTACTTCTTTTGTTTCACAAACTTGCCTCAATCTTTGGGTCAGATTCCCCATAGCTACCTATTTTTAGACCAGCATATTACAGCATGCTAGAGCAGAAAACACTCTTATAAGGTATGGTTTAGTTTCTGATTCTATTTTAATTTTTTCCATTGTGCAAAAGGAGCTTCTACCCGTAAACGTTCTCTGCATTAATTATATTTTTCCATTTTTTGTGCTGAATAAAAATTCCAAAGAGTTAGGCACTTCAAGCTTTGTGATATTTCCATCCTGGCCATATTCCCACAAGTCAGGCCCCTTATTTAATTAATGTCCCATTCTGATCTTTTCCTTCCTTGAATGATCATGTTAGGGATGAGGCAAAGCTGGTACTTCTTATCGTCAGAAGGGTGCTAAAAGAAGTAAGCAAGTTCCCTTACCAAGTTGCAGAACACCCAATTGGCGTTGATGCTCATGTTAATGAAGTGAAGAAACTCTGCAAATATGGCAGTGCTGTACAATTCATTGGCATCCATGGGATGGGAGGCATTGGCAAAACAACAATTGCCAAGGCCATTTATAACGACCTATTTCTTGAGTTTGAAGCTAGCAGTTTTCTTTTTAATATTAGGGAGAAATTTCAACAGCACAGAGAACTGGAGCTACAACGGCAGCTCACTCATGACATCCTAAAAATCGATGATCCACAAATTTATAGCGTTGAAGATGGAAAAGGCATGATAAAAAACAGAATGAATTCCAAAAAGGTGCTAATTATCTTAGATGATATTGACGACGGGTACCAACTAGACGCATTGGCTGGTGGAAGAGATTGGTTTGGACATGGAAGTATGATCTTCATCACAACGAGAAACTGGAAGGTAATACAAGAACATGGTCTGAGTGAAGGTCAAATTTACAAGGTTAATGGTCTCAACTATGAGCAATCATGTTACTTGTTTAAGTGGTATGCTTTTAAAGGTCGAGAACCAGAAAAAGGTTGTCGTCAGCTGTTGGATGCATTTGTTAAAGCTGGTGGGGGAATACCACTGGCACTTCAAATGATTGGATTGACTTTAGCTCCCAAAAGAAAAGTACAAGAGTGGAAATATCTACTCGATAAGTTGCAACATATTCCTGTCGATCGCATTCAAGAGCGATTGAGGATAAGCTATGATGGATTGAAGGAGGAAGAACAGAAGCAGATATTTCTGGATATCTCATGCTTTTTCATTGGTAAGGACAGAGAGAAGGCAACTCATATGTGGGAAGCATGTGGTTTATACCCAAAATTTGTCATTCCGGTCCTTCTTAGTAGGTCACTTATTAACATAGATCAGCATGGGGAGTTTTCAATGCATGATCTCGTCCGGGACATGGGAAGGGAAATAGTTCGTCAACATGGGATCGCCGAGCCTTGGATGATAAGTAGGCTATGGAGTTCACAAGACATATTTGTTCTGCTTCGCCAGATGGTCTCTCTCTCTCTCTCTCTCTGATTAGTACGAAGTTCAGATAAAGATTGCAGTTTGTTTTTTTTATTACAACATTGTGGACAAGGCATGAGAATTAACCCGGAGAAACATAATTTCAGGAAGAGTTTTCTCAACTTGTCTCATTGTACATAGAAATCAAATTTTAGTCAAGTGCAATACACATGATACATCGCACACTGGCCTACACAAAGGTACCTCACTCACAATCGTGAGTTCTACACACTTTTCATCTCTTAATTAGCTTCACACGCAAATGTGGAGCTTGGTTGACCCTACTTGTAGGTGATCAGGGAGGAAATGATGGAACGTCCCACCACCTTCTGCATTTTTCTTGAAGCTTCTTGTCACTATAAAGCTCTATAATTGCCAATGAAACTTGCAGGAAGACTGCTCCAGTTGGAAGGTTGCAATAACTAAATGTCTGAGCTAAAATTGCCTCTTTTTATCCAGGTGCCAATCGAACGCGTCAAAGGGATCATGCTTCCTAAAAGCAGAAACGACTTTGAAGGTACTGAAAGCAGCTGCCTTCAGAACAGAATAGCAGGTCAAAGATCAAATCTAGATAAATGCTTCACCGCCCAGTGCTTTGAACTAATGCTTAATCTGAGGATTCTTCAGCTTGAGGGCATAAGCTTTGAAGGCAATTTCCAGCATTTTCCTAAAGGTTTGAGATGGTTGGCATTGGAAAACTGTCGCTTCACTTCTCCGCCACATGATTTTGACATTGAGAAGGTCGCCTTACTTGATTTGTCCGGCTGCAGTCTCATGGCTGAATGTTTCACCAATTATTCCTTGATGAGAACACTGGTAATAAGAAGAGGGAGCTCCTTTCGCTTTTCTTTTTTATATCATGTTTAGGTTTTCGCAAACCAGAGGGTTAATGCTTAAAAATTTTGTAGGACCTCAGTTATTTGAAATTTCTCAATCTTGCTCGAACGGAGATATCTAGCACTCCTGATTTTACCAATGTACGTTGGCTGGAGAAACTGATACTTAGTGACTGCACAAAGTTAACTAAGGTTCATGAATCTATTGGGATACTGAAGAGCTTGTTGAGCTTGGACCTAGGAGGATGTAAGATTCTGAGCAAAATACCAGATTCTGTTTGCAGATTAAGTTCTCTCAAGTCTTTTGATCTACGGAAGTGTGCGAAAGTTGAGTATTTGCCTGAAAGCCTGGGGAATATGAAGTCACTACAGAAGCTTTATCTTGACAGTACAAGCATTGAAACCTTACCTGATTCAATCGGAAGTCTTACAAGACTTGGAGTTCTGTCTTTGAAAGGTTGCATGTGCCTGAATGCGTTACCTAGTTCCTTTCGAAATTTAGTATGTTTACAACACATGATAGTCCAGGGAACTTTCGTGAAGGGAAGAGAGAACAACATTTATTACAAAAAGGAAGGAGTTGAAGTGCGTGCTTCATCCCTCGACTTGCTTGCTATACTGCCAAACTTATTTTGTAGAAGAATATGCAGACTTACTTTGACTGATTATAAAACTGAGGAGCTGCCAGATTCTATGAAAAATATGACCAATCTTAGCTCATTGGAGTTGCATTGCCATGCAATCAGAGAATTACCTTCCTACATTGGGTCTCTCAGAAGAATTAAGAAACTCAAATTACTTTGTATGGAGCTCAAAAGTTTGCCTAATTCTGTTGGTGCACTGAAGGAACTCGTCACTTTCGAGATTTTCGCGGGCAGTATGAAAGCTCTACCCGATTCGATTGGAGAACTAGAAAGCCTTGAAATTTTGCTCATCAGGTACAACAAGTTGACGTCGCTACCTCATAGTATTGGATACCTGGAAAATCTTCGAACGCTTCTGTTGTACAATTGCTTCAACCTAAAAGACTTGCCTGCTTCAATCAGTTCTCTAGGAAGACTTCAAAGGTTATCGTTAACGCATTGCCATAATTTGAAAAAGCTATCCCTTGCTTCTGTGCCACAGCCAGGCAGTTCGCAACCCTCTGCTTTATCTCAGCCTTTGTCCCAAAAGATGCCGGAACAGAGTGGGCACGCTTCTCTTCTGCAACGACTTTCCTCTTCCTTATTCCACCTTGAAGTTTCCCACTGCGTTCGACTGAGAGAAGTAAACGTTTCGAACTTGCAGTCATTGGTGAACTTGGATCTTCGAGGTTGTGACTTGTTAGAAGACATCCTTGGTCTGGAAAATATTACCAACTTGGAAATTCTTGTTTTGCCCGCTCCAGCGTGTGCCCTTAGCGACAACTTCAATGAAAGATCTTTTAAGGTACATCTCTTCCGGACTTTACTATTGTATTGACGACGTATGCATTCTTTTCTTGATTATAAATTTTAATCATGTTAATAGGCCCGTAGGATTGTGACTGAAACTGGTTATCTCTTTGGCTCGAGATCCATTCATAGAGCGTAAAGAGGATAACGTGTACGACGAGATCAACAATAAAAAGTTGTCGATCCTTTTAACTGCACGATCAGACAGTAAGGATAATGCGTTAGTTAAAATTTGATGCCGATCAAACAAATGTACGAACAGGAGAATTGAAACTCTACTTTTTTTTTTCTATTAAGGTCAAAATTCCTTCGGTACGCAAACAATATGCTTTATCAGATTTGACAGTTTATCCTCGTTGGTATTTTACTTTCTTTTTCGTCTACAAATTGCTAGCAGTGCCTGTCCGAGAGGTGTGCCTTAGTCAAGAAAACAATTTTAAGGGGGCGTTTGGATGACACCCCATTTAACCCGGTTTTCTAAAAAACTGTTTTCATGAAAACCAAGTTTTTTAATGAACTTTAAGATTTATTTGGGCGATAACCCAAATCTTGGTTTTTTGTAAAAATCCTAACGCGAAAACAAAATCAAGTTTTGTTCTTAACCCAGTTTTAATGGCACCCAAACAATCTAAAAAGTTGGTTTAGGGTGTCACCCAAACGCCGTCTAAAACTTGTTATTTCCACACACCCGTAGGCCCTTTAGAGCTTGTTCTTCCCTTAGATTGATTTTAGTGTATTGCGCACTATTATTGCCTGCAAACAGAGGGCATCGTTTCCACAATTACAAAGGTTCGTCGTGGAAAGTACTGAAGGAAACGTCAGACTTGATCCATTTTTGCGAGGAACTACCCTCCCGGCGTTGACGGAGGTGCCAAGAGAGCATACTCTTCCTTCTGGTTTGAAGAACATTGTACATCAGACCGAAACGCTTACACTTACACCAGCAATATCATGGGTTCGACGTGGGCATTTGCCTTTCTTGCTTCCAAATGTTCCCCACGCCAACCGCCGCTTGAGAAGAGCGCAGTTCACCTTCGAAAGACTGCCTTCGCCCATCCTGATATCAGTCGTCGCCGACGACGGCCGGCTCCTGTTTGAGACTACCAAAAACCTGGTGGGCTCTAGCCTGAACTTATGCAGCGACGATGAGATCGTCTGTCGATTAAGAGACATTATTTCTGGCACGATCGGCGTGACGGCTGATATGTCGAGGCTTTCTCGATTTTCTGCCTCTTTTGAATGGGAGATGAAACGGCTCGATGACCTACAGAAGCCAGCTGCCGTCACCAGTTCAACTTGAGCACCGGAGCTAATGAAACATATCCGTCTTCCCTTTGTCGATCGTGTGTTGATAAAATAACTTCATGTTCCGAATACTTTCTTCGTTAAAGATTGCTGGCACTACAACAATTACTGAAAATCCTTTCTGCTTCTTTCTTGGGCTTGATTTATTGGATGCCAACTGACATTGTTCAATCATGTTCTTGTTGAAAAACACAAAAATAATAAAAGATGTTTTAAGTGGTTTTTCACTACGATCACCTTGATTGTTCATGCTCTTACACCTGAGTTTAAAAGGAGCAGTTACAAGAGATCTATTATTACCATTAACTGCATAATAATTCCTTGATTTATGCATTGTCTTTTACGGTTCCTTAGATTCACCATGCATGCCTCGTAATCTCCAATATTATCCGCACCATCATCAGTGCCACCATCTAGGCTGCTATATTGGTCATCTATTTATTCATGGAAGGGGTCAGTAGAACTATAAGCCTATTCGAGAATTAAACTAAGGGGAGCAGCAAAATTATCTAGAATATCACTGACCCTGCAGCCGGTATTACTGGTTGTCTTCTATAGTCGTTCTTACTCTGATTTTGTCTGATGTTGTTCGATTTTATTTGATCCTTTCTGCATTACAAATTCATTCTAGAAACTTGTTATGTATTTTGAACGGAGATGTATATAAGGAAGTCTCTCACGGCTAATGGAGTTCAAAAACTTTTGCTTCTCTATCAGTCGTACTCTGTTCTGATTCCTCCCCTTTACTGCTTTACTGCTCTCTGTTTTCTACAGATGTGGGATCAGGACATGAACATTGCCAAGTTCTTTCTCCAGATGGAAAATAGAGAAACCTTGGGACCCACTTAGATCTTTGTAATCTTTGAATCCAATCAGATGCAGCAGAGCTGTATCCGTTGTTCATTGAAGGCTGAGAAATAGTCCTTGTCGATGTAATCCTCTAGCTGCTTCCATTGTTCAATATCTATATGATTGGAACTTCCCAGAAAATTTTTCTTTCCTTCATACTATGCTAGCTCGTGTCATTGGTTCTAACATATTATCTCCTGGTTAGTTTTTATGTTTTGATTGTGATGATCTATAAGCGGATACTGCCTTCATCTCTAACATAAAAAACTGTCATTATGTCATTTGCTGCTGTTGCTGGGTTAGATATTAATGCTCACAAATCATGTTTATTCCTTCTGGTGCCTCAGAGGACGACTGTATGGAAATCTCAAATCGATTAGGCTGGAGGAAGGCCAATCTTCCTGTCTCTTATTTGGGTCTTCCTCTCTTCGTACTCGTGCAAAATTTGCTTAATTAAACATATTCTCAATCAATTGGTTGATTATCTGCTGATGTGTTTCAAGCTACCTAACCAAATTCTATCTGTCATTAAGAGGGAAAGTTGCTGAAAGTGACTCGCAAAGGAAGTTCCACTTTATTAGTTGGAAAAGTCTTTGTGGTCCGGTGGTGGAAGGTGGAGTCCGTTTGAAAAGTCTTTTGGTCTACTAATAGAGCTCATATGATTCATTTATCTCTAAAAGTATATATGAAACGTAACCATGTGTTGGCCTAGCTCAAAAAAAAAAAAATTACATGTAAATTTTAAAAAATTTTACTTGTTCAATATAAAAATTTTAAAAAATGATATTTTAACTCATGTCAAAATTTAGAAACTTTAATTTGGTTCTCCTCATGAAATTTTTTTTGGCTCCAGCCTTGTTTATGGGTAATACCTTTGAAAGAAGAGTTAGTTGCAAAAGTCATTCAAAAATGTCAAGAAAAAATGTCCACGGGGGCGGGGAGGAAGTCAGTCATCTCATTAGATGTAAATAAACTGAAGAATGCTGGAAAGGCTAAATTTAGGACTGATGATTAGGGAACGGAGCATAATACTTTTACCATTTAGCTGACGAGAAGCTCACTTTAGGCATGAAATGGTGTGAAGACTCAAATGAAAGCTTTGCTTGGGTAGCTCTCCCCTTGGGTTAACCACGTCGTTAGTAGTACTACTTTAGTGCAGGAGGAAGACAAATAAATTTCCAATCAGTTTTGAATTCAAAGTTGGATTTAGAGTTAAATAAATGTCGTTTGACTAATACCAATATGTTTTGAAAATCGATTTTTAATATTTGACAACAATACATTTCCGTTTCTGTTGTGTATTAATTAAAAGTTGGATCTAAATTTAGTTGTGAATTTAAAGTCAGAGTTTACTATATAATTTAAAGGGTTAAAGAACTTTTGAATTAGTGGCCCTAAGGCAGAAAATTATGGCTGCATCTTGGCATGGCTAGCAAGCGGTAACTAATGAGATCGGTTTCAAAGTGTTTTTGGAAGAATATGCTCAACCAGGTCCAATATTGAAATTTAAAATAAATAGGATTTTAGGTCAAGGATACGCATTAAGATCCCTCTTTTACTTTTTTTTTTTCCATTAGGCTGCGACGCTGCGTTTGATGGCAAGAAAGTTTTTCAGGTGGTAAAGTTTTGTTGATGGGGAAACACGCTCTCTTTTTCATGCCTGCAAGAGAATCGCAGGTAGAAGAAAGGAGGAGGGAGAAAGAGGGGAGATGAAAGGACAAGGCAAGAGAGCGGGGAGGGAAGATGCAGCGGAAAAAAGGGAAAGAATAGCAGGGGGAAGGAAAGTTCCTGCACCGATGGCCAGGAGAATAGCTCTGCCTGTGGCAGTCACCCCTGCAGCCTGCACCTTCCTCAGTCGCCTATACGCCTACTGCCAAATAAAATGACAGAAATGCCCTTGAATGAGGAAAATGAAACCACCCCTTACATGGAAGAACAAAAGAAAAGGAAAACTTTATTTTTTTAGGAGACAAACTGAAATATCATTCATAATAATAGCAAGAGATCCAGAGACGCGGGTGGGAGCAGTTTCCCCATCTGCAGTGACTGTGGAAGAAGACTCCACTCAAGCTAGCCTCTTTAGTTTGGTGCTGGGAAAAGCTTCTTCTTCTCCGTTCTTCTGCAATTTTCTGGCCTCTTTTCAAACATTATCATTTTAATTTCATATCATACATGGAAATCTTGGAACCCAAATCCGTGTAGGAGAAAAGCAGAACTCAAGGAGCGATAGGCGCGAAAGGTGACGATGACAACTAGGCCTGGGCGTCGGGGCCCGGGGGGCCGGGCCCGGGCCCGGGCCCGATAAGCCATGGATTCCTCCACCACTATTTCCATATGAAAATGACAGAAACAAATTGTCCCCTGTGGAGTTTAGCATTTAGTACAGACCCATCACCATATAATGACCGCTGCCGGTTCCATTGCTTTTAGGGGAAGATATTTTGGAAGAGACTGAAAAGATCACCACCAGTTTGTTTGGTGATGCGTGGTAAAGCCACCTGCTTTTGAAAGGACGAATAATGGATGGAAAGGATGCAATATAATCGTAATCTGTTCGGCAACCAGAATCTTTCTTATATGCTTTTCCGAAAGAGAGCTGGATGGAGATGGAACCCGTGGAAAGCAATGGAAAAGTCCGCAAGTGCGGACTGTCGTTGAATGACAAGGAAGGCCTCATTAGCAAGAAAGATGGGCATCTCATGTTTGTGCCAGTTCAAAGGGAAAGAGGCACTATCTAACAAGAAAATTTATAACTCAAATCTGCAATATTTGACTATTACGAAGGCATGCATGGTCTAAACATGTGGGTGAGTCCATAGACACATGAATATCATCATGGAAGGGCCATGGGGGCATGAACTGCTACAAGAATGCAAGGCATTTATTGAGGTTTGTCCTAATTTATTGAGAGGGCAGCTCTGTGTCAGCCCAATAAAGCAATCAGGAGGGCCTTCATCAGAACGCAGTCTTGCTGAGTTGCTGTCCTATATGAAAAGGGAAAAAGATTAGCCGGTGGATAAGGGCACAAAGATCATGAATAAATTATTTAAGGGGCGTTTGATTACTTAGATTTAACGTGACATGGTTTTGTTGATCTGGCCAAAGGTCCACAACAATTTTGTATTGAGAAAATGTGTGATTTAAGATTGGAAGAGGGAGGGTTTGAGCATAAATGCATGCATCTCAAATCTTGGGGATTTCCAATGCAACTCTAATGGGGGTATAAGGTCCCTCCCCTTTATTGCCAAAGAATCAAAGAATGAGTCCAACAAGAACGGACAAACAAGAAAACCCTCAATAAGGGCTACTTTAAAGCGACGAGGGATCCAAGAAACAAATCAAAACAAAAACGAAAAGTACCACCGCTTCAATGAATTTACCGGAACAGACGAGAAAAATGCTTCCAATGATGTCTTGTTCTGCGTCTCTGGCCATTTATATTTGGCACCCACTTTCCCAAGTTCTAGAGGAAACTGGTACAGCTTCTCCCGAGCCGAAGAAGGGATAAAGGCACTAAAGTTATGCCCCATCGTTTCGGAGGAAGTAAGAACTAGGCAAACAAACTGTTGGAGGAGTGGACGCTTGTCTTGAAGGTGAAATGGAAGCATCGTCATCGTCAACAAAATTTGAGTATGATGTACCGTCAACAAAATTTGAGTATGATGTATTTTTGAGCTTCAGAGGGGCGGACACTCGAAAGGGGTTTACAGGCCATCTCTATGATCGCCTAAAGCTTCACGGCGTCTCGGCCTTCAAGGACAGTGAAGACCTTGAGAAAGGCCAAGAGATCGGTGAATTGCTGAGCTACATCGTTAGGTCCATGATCTTCATGCCCATCTTTTCAAAGGGGTATGCAGAGTCGAGATGGTGTTTGAAGGAGATCAGCATGATGGTGGCATGTGAGAGGCTCATCATTCCCGTGTTCTTCGACGTAGAACCTGTAGAGGTTCGTGATCAGATTGAACATTTTGCTTCTGCTTTTGAACGACACGAAAGGGATGCCAACATGGACCAGGTGAGCAATTGGAGGCACGCCTTGAAGACAGTGGGCAAGTTAAGTGGTTTCCATCTCAAAAACGACACCAACGGGTATGAAATCTCTCTCTATTCTTTGATATATATATATATATATATATATATATATATATATAAATAAGTGAACCATTCTTTTATTTGTTAAATTGGAGACGCGCCGGTAGCTACGTCCCTTTTTTCCCATCTTCCTATTTATATATATGTTCACAAGACATTTTCTTGTGTTTTAAACGGTGATGCTTTGCTCGGATATAGTACGACTTGCTTAAAAGAATGAGATGAAAAGCCAAATATTTAAAAATAGAAAAAAAAAAAAGTAAAGTACGTAAGAAACTAATCACCCAAACACAAAAAAAATAAGTAAATTTGTAATAAATAAAAATTAAAAAAATGAAAACAATCCGTTGGGCATTGAAAAAACCTTTAAAAAATGAATAAAATGAAGAAAGGGGGTACGGTTTGGTGTTTTTTTTAAGGTTTAAATGGGCGACTTATTTATCACATTTTCTCTCGTTTTAAATTGTGTGGGGTTCTGTGGTGTTGAATGTGCCGTATACTGCCAAATGGTTAAAAATTGAAAATCTGCCAATAGACTAAAACATAACAGCATATTAAAGTACAAAACACTCGTAGAAAAGTATGTTTTAGTTCATACATTATATTATTTTAATAATTTCCGTTGTGCAAAAGTTTCTACCTATAAACATCATCTGCGTTATAATTTCTATTTTTTGTACAGAATAATATTTCAAAAACTAGGTCATTCAACTTTTTTATTAACCAATGTCTCATTCTAATCTTTCTCTTTCTTTGGATGGTCATGTTAGGAATGAGGCAGAGCTAATTAATTGCATTGTCAAAAGGTTGCTAACTGAAGTAAGAAAGCTTCCTTTCCTACTTCCCCAACACCTAATTGGCGTTGATGCTCATGTTCACGAAGTGAAGAAATTACTTGGCAAATATTGCAGGACTGTACAATTCATTGGTATCCATGGGATGGGAGGCATTGGTAAAACAACAATTGTAAAGGCCATTTACAACGACCTATTTCTTGAGTTTGAAGCTAGCAGCTTTCTTTTTAATATTAGGGAGAACTTTCAACAGCACAGAGAACTGGAGCTACAACGGCAGCTCACTAGTGACATCGTCAAAATCGAAGATCCACGAATATATAGCGTTGAACATGGGAAAATCATGATAAAGAACAGAATGAATTCCAAAAGGGTGCTAATTATCTTAGATGACGTTGACGGCAGGAACCAAGTAGATGCATTGGCTGGTGCAAGTGATTGGTTTGGACATGGAAGTGTGATCTTCATGACAACGAGAAACAAGAAGGTATTAAAAGAATGTGGTCTGAGTGAAGGTCAAATTTACAAGGTGAATGGTCTAAACTATGACCAATCATGTGACTTGCTTAAGTTTCATGCTTTTAAAGGTAGGGAACCAGAAAATGGTTGTCGTCAGCTGTTGGATGCATTTGTTAAAGGCAAAGGTAGCAGGGGGATACCATTGGCACTTGAAGTGATTGGATCCACTTTATCCCAAAGTGAAGTACAAGATTGGAAACATGTACTCAAGGACTTGCAAAATAATCCTGATCCTCACATTCAACAGCAATTGAGGATAAGCTATGATGGATTGAAGGAGGAACGACAGAGACAGATATTTCTGGATATCTCATGCTTCTTCATTGGTAAGGACAGAGAGAAGGCAACTCATATGTGGAAAGCATGTGATTGGTGTCCAGAACGTGTCATTCCTGACCTTTGTAGTAGGTCTCTTATTGACATAGATCAGCATGGGGAGTTTTCAATGCATGATGTCATCCGGGAAATGGGAAGGGAAATAGTTCGTCAAGAAGCAGTCACCGAGTCTTGGATGAGAAGTAGGCAGTGGAGTTCACAACATATATTTCATCTGCTTCGGCGGACGGTCTCTCTCTCTCTATCTCTCTCTATCTATCTTTGTGTGTGTGTGATCAGTGCCAAAAGTTCAGATAGAGATTGCGGTTCTTTTAATTTGATTGACAACATTGTGAACTGGGCATGAGAATTAACCCGGTGAAGTATAATTTCAGAGACTTTTTTATGCTTAAAGATCAAATTTTAGACAAGTGCAATGCACATGTTACACATAAAGGTACCTCACTCACAATCGTGAGTTATACACACTCTTCATCTCTTAGCTTCACACGCAAATGTGGAGCTTATTAAGTGAACCTACTTATAGGTGATCTGGATTGAAGTGATAGAATGTCCCACCACCTTCTGCAATTATTTTTTTGTATTTTACGAGAGGAGAGTGGGAAAACTGAGCTGCATTTTTCTTGAAGCTTCTTGTGACTAGGAAACTCCGGAGTCGCCAATGAGTCTTGCAGGATTCCTGCTCCAGTTGAAATGTTGCTATAACTCAATCTTGTCTGAGCTAAACTTGCCATTTTTTATCCAGGAGAAAAACAAACGTGTCAAAGGGATCGTGCTTCCGAAGAGCAGAAATGATTTTGAAGATAATGAAAGACGCTTCAGCGCCCAGTGCTTTGAACTAATGCAGAGTCTGAGGATCCTTCATCTTGAGGGTGTAAGCTTTCAAGGCAATTTCAAGCATTTCCCTAGAGGTTTAAGATTGTTGGTATTGGAAAACTGTGGCTTCACTTCCCAGCCACATGATTTTGACATTGAGAATGTCGTGGTGCTTAATATGTCCGGCTGCAGTTTCATGGCTGAATGTTTCACTAATAAAGTCTTAAAGGGAAAAGTGGTAATACAAAGGAGTTCCTTCTGCTTTTCTTTTTTATTTCATGTGCTTGCTTTCGCAAACCAGAAGGTTAATGCTTAAAAATGTTGCAGGTACTCAGTAATTTGAAGTTTCTCAATCTTGCTCGGACGCAAATATCTAGCATTCCTGATTTTACCAATGTTCGTTGCCTCGAGCAACTGATACTTTGTGACTGCACAAAGTTAACTGACGTTCACGAATCTATTGGGGCACTGAAGAGCTTGTTGAGCTTGGACCTAGGAGGATGTAAGATTCTGAGCAAAATACCAGATTCTGTTTGCGAATTAAGTTCTCTCAAGTCTTTTGATCTCCATCAATGTGACAAAGTTTTGTCTTTGCCTGAAAGTCTAGGGAATATGACTTCACTGGAGAAGCTTTATCTTGACATGACAAACATTGAAATCTTACCTGATTCAATAGGAAGTCTTACAAGTCTTCGAGTTCTGTCTTTGAAACATTGCAAGCTGAAAACATTGCCTGCTTCCCTTCAAAATTTATTATGTTTACAACACCTGATAGTTGAGCACACTTTGGTGAACGGTTTAGAGAACAACATTTATTACACTGAGGAATCAGTTGAACTGCATGCCTCATCCATCGAATTGCTTGCTATACTACCAAACTTCTTTTGTAGAAGAATATGCAGACTTATTTTAACTGATCGTACAAACAATAAGCTGCCAGATTGCGTGGAAAATATGATCAATCTTACCTCATTGGAGTTGCACTGCCAAGCGCTCATTAAATTTCCTCTCTGCATTGGCTTACTGAGAAGAATTAAGGAACTCAGGTTGGACTGTAGAGACCTTGAAAGTTTACCCGAGTCTATTGGTAGACTCAAGAAACTTGTCACCTTTGAAATTTTCTCCGACAGTCTGAAAGTTCTTCCCGATTCACTCGGAGGATTAGAAAGTCTTGAAGTCTTGCTCATCGATTGCTGGAGTTTAAAATCTCTACCTAGCAGTATCAGACATCTGGAAAATCTTCAAACGCTTCTGTTGTGTAGCCGGTACCTCAGTGACTTGCCTGCTTCAATCAGTTATCTGGGAAGACTTCAAAATTTGTTGTTAAGACGTTGCCGTAGTCTGCACAAGCTATCAGTTCCCCCCCTACCGCAGCAGGAAAGTCTGCAACATTCTGCTTTATCTCAGCCGGTCTCGTCAAAGAGACCAGAACAGAGTGGGCATGGTTCAATTCCGCAACTTTGCTCTTCCTTGGTCTGTCTTGAAGCTTCTTACTGCACAGAACTGCGAGAAATAAACGTTTCAGACTTCCAATCATTGTTGCACCTGGATCTTCGAGGTTCTAATTCCTTACCAGACATCCATGGTCTGGAAAATATTTCGAACAATTTGAAAAGCCTTGTTGTGCCCACTCCAACATGGGCCCGTAACGTCAACTTCAAAAAAAGATCTTTCAAGGTACATCTTTTCTCTTTAGTATCATATTGACCACTAGAGACGTTACCATATGCATTATTTTCGAGTACAAATAATAATCATATCAAGATTAAGCAGCTTGGAGCATTGTCATTGTTGGTCCTCTGTTTTGTAGCTATAGATCTTATAGAGCAAGATTAGGATACTGTGTGTGCCGTACATGTGGAGAACAGTCCCAGAGGCAATAATGCTAGTTATGTGGCATTAGAGTGTGAAAGGATAAGTTAAAAATTTGATGCTACTTAAACAAATGCATCACGAATAAGAGACTTTACTTTTCTGTTTTATGCCAATTCCTTGGACAGCCAAAGGATAAGTTTATCACATTGTGCAGTATATCCTTCTTAGTAGTTTACTTTCTTTAGAAGCAAGGTTCCCCATCCACAAATGCTAGTAGTGCTTATCCAAGAGGAGAGCCTTAATTAAAAAATTTACCTTACTGTCAATTCTAGAGGTTGTTCTTTTCAGATTCTTTTTAATGTATTGCTAACTAGTGCCTGCAAAACAGAGTCCACAATTTCCACGCTTGCTTATGTTTGCCATGGAATGTACTACAAGATATACCAGACGTAATCCATTTTTGCCCGAGCTCATTCTTCGTTGTGTCAAGGACTTTGAAGTTAGCCGAACATTTGCGACGTCGTGGGTTCCACAAGGGGATCTGACTTTAGAGCTTCCAAAGGTTCCTCACGCCGCCAACCGCTGCTTGAGCAACGCGCAGTTCACCTTCGATGGACTGACCTCTCCCATCTTGATATCAGTCATCGCAGACGACGGCAGTCTCGCGTTCGAGACCACAAGACATCTGGTGGACAGTAGCCTGAACTTAGGCGACGACGATGAGATCATCTTGCGATTAAGAGATATTGCTTCTGCCAGCATCAAAGTGACACCAGATATAGAATCGAAGATTACTGAATTTTCTGCCTCTTTTGAATGGGAGACGAAGAGGCTCGATGATATGGACTAGCTAGCTGCACCATTTCAGCTTCAGCACTTGAGTTAATAAAATATGACCATCTTGCCTTTGTCATGCGTAGATAAAATAAGTTCTTACTTTGAAATACTTTTGATTCTCTTTTCTATGTATTCTCGATTCTTCTTTGCTCAAGATTAACAGCGCTACAGTACTTGATAAAGATCCTTTCTACTTTTTCTTGGGCCTGATTTATTGGATGCCAACTGACATCGTTCAATCATGTTATTGACATTGTGGACCTTCATCGATAGAATGGCCATCTCTTCATATATATGCTCGTACACTTGAGCTTGATATCTGCATTATCGGTAACCATTACTTAGATCTATCATGATCTTCATTGTCGTGATCTTTACCATGCATCGTAATCTCCTCAGCGTCATCTTCAATGCCGCCATCTATGTTGCATCATTTGTTTATTGTTTTCAGTTCTATGTTATGGCGTTAAAGTCTACGACAATTCTGAAGCACAGAGCACGGCCTGCAGACTGCAGTATTGGCAGCTCAGCATTTTTATGCAAGAAGCCCAAAACTGTTCGTCTGCTCGAACTCTTACCGATCCAAACCTAAACGAAGAAAACGAATGGAACTCATCGGTAAACCTACATGTAATATGTAAGACGTTGGTCCTTCGTAACGCATAAAACGTGTATGAACTTCAAATTAATATCTAGTGTGTGCAGTCTCTTTTTATATATAAAAGGAAATTAATGGTAGACATTAAACTTAAAAGATCCTCGTTGTTGTGAAGAACAGTTGTTGGATCATCATAGGTTTTTCTTTTCCTCGTTGTCAATCATAATTGAAATAAATGAAAATAAGCTTGATCTACACTATTTTTAAATCTAATATGTTTCTTAATTTCGAAGGACCACAAACTTTTGAAAAGAAGCATAAAGTACCAATGCCTGTGCGAGAGATGCCATGGAGATGCTTTGGAAAGTTTATTTCAAGCCTATTTGACTTATTCGCACGGATCGTGTGCAGAAGGTGGTTTGTGAGAAATGCACACTTCGGGCACTTCAAATTGCCGGCAATGATCTCCAGCGATTTGAACTTCTAAAGCGAAAGACTTTTAAATTTCGTATAAAAACGGATTTGAACTTGCAAAAGTGGTTTTCCATTCTTAATCTGTCTAGCGATGACGTTCTCTCTTAGGCAGTCTTTGCATGACCTCGGTGAAGGTTTGATCCAATTTTGGTAAATATTTCTGTCCATCTCTCATATATTTGTCTCCATCTCCCTTCTAGTTAAATAGTTGATGTTTGTCGACAAGGATACCAGATTGATTGGTAGTTATTTTTGCTGATTCTCCAAGATGTTCAGGCTTTTCAGTTTTTTTATATTGTATTAGACGTGTAAATTTGATGTCATGTTTTTTGAAATTTATTTTAGAAAACAAGACTTATCGACTTGATTTTATCTGTAACAACCCGACTCACTCTCGGGCTCGGGCCCCTGGTTCGGCGGATCCAAACCCGCCCCCTACTAGTTTCGGTTTCAATCTTAAAAAGGTTATGAAACAGGACAATCATCTCATTAAAGCCCCCCTTTATAAGTCATTAAAGATCTCTTACAATCTTCGATACCAAACTAAACTTATGGGGTGTTACAATCCACCCCCCTTAAGGCACCCGCGTTCGCGCGTGTGGGACCCCAGGTCCGAGTGTTGAACCGGCTCTGATACCACTGTAACAACCCGACCCACTCTCGGGCCCCTGGATCGACGGATCCCAACCTGCCCCCTAGCAGTTTCGCTTTCAATCTTAAAAAGTCTAGGAACCAGGACAATCATCTCATTAAAGCCTCCCTTTATAAGTCCTTGAAGATCCCTCACAATTTTCGATACGAGACTAAACTTTTAGAGTGTTACATTAGCTGTTATTGAACACCTACTTATAACCTTTTATATGTCAAACTCTTTTATTCCTTATTTTACATGTCTTATGAATTGAGAGTCAATTGTCAAGAATTTCTTTTTTTTTTTTGTGCAAACACAAGAACTAACAAACAAAAAGAAAAAAAAAACATTGAACCCCTTCATAAAATCCTATTGTGCTTTGGAGAAATATGTTTTTTATTTTGTTTTTAGGTTTTTCAAGTTGAAAACTATATCTCTATATTTAAATTTAATAAAAATATACATAAGTAGTTATTCATATAATATAGTTGTCAAATCATTTTTACTTTCTTATTTTTATTTTTTTTATTTTTAATGATATTGTATATTTTAAAATTTATAAGTAATGCTTACTCTTCACATCACCATATTAGCTCAACGCATCGCTTTGCATGAATGCACTTTAGCATTTGTAAATATATTTAATTCACTTGCCAAGCTGTTCACATGAGCCTGCACCTTATAAGCAGCTTCCGGACGTTTACTTAAAAGTGGAAGCCAGGAAAAAGGGTTCATCGTCGTTGGCAGTCAAAAGGATGCTTGTGTTAATTATCTACAAATTAAACTCGAACAAGAAATTAGCCCTATTCTTGAAGTTGTTAGGTTGCTAAATATTTATGTTAATGTAAATGAAAGTAGAGAATGGGATAAACTTGACCCTGACAAACAAGTTTTTAATTTAGGTTTTCCTATTCACTGAATTTTGTTGTTCTGATTTTTTTTTTTCTATTTTCTCCTTTGCCGTTCTGTATATATTCATTTGTCCTTAATGAAATTTAGGGAACTGCAGCGTCGTGCAATCCATCAAAAAGTTGCCTGGCCCCGTGGCCCGGCTCGATTATAACAAAAAACAGTTTTTATATTATAAAATATTTGTTTAATATAAAATATATTTTTTAAATATAAAACATATTTTTAAATATAAAATATATTTTATTAATAATAAAAATTATTTTTCTAATATTAATGAGATAGGTCGGCCCCTACTGGGCTCCCACCCTACCCATTCTCTATGCCTACCGCCTACGGCCTCTTCAGTTTTTTTTTATTTTTTTAATCCTAACTCATATTTAAAAAATTTCAAAAATTTTTTAAAGATGTTAAAATTTTTAAACAATAACGTAGTTGCTCCGACAAAAATTTCGTAACTCTTACCCGTGATCAGCAGCATTTCCCGTTTTACAGTTAGTGCTCTACTTGGGTTGTTAGGAATATCACTTATTATATTACTTACTGTAATATTATAATTTCAATTATATGCTGTCTCCCTTCCACTACCATCTTTCTACCTTATTGGTGTTATCTTTCCCATCTTGGCCAACTCTATTTCACATCGATACGAGTTATGTGCATATTTTGTGTACAACAAAATTCTGTACATAATGACCAAAATATTATTGAAAAAACTACAAAAAAAAAGTTTTCAAAAGACAAAAAGAGAATTACAAAAATATTGTTTTATATATATATATTATCAAAAAGCTACTAACTTGACCAAAGTACCCTAAAGAGAGTCATAGGAGATGCACCAAAAGTTTTTAAGTAAGCCAATTGCTAGTGCCGATGAATATATATATATACTTGTCTTTTGGTCGTTGGTGGCAGCATGGCCATGATTTTTTTTTTTTGTAGGTGTTTGAGGGCCCGGGGCTTCATTTTAATTTGCTCCACCATTCATTTTCCAAGTCCACCATCTTCACTTCCCTAAATTGCCAGTGAGAGTCTCCAGCCTGTTGGATAAATTGCATGAATACCGACTTGAGTCCGTCTACTTCGTCCGATTCTAATGCCAGTTGGATCAATTGTTTGAAGTGTGACTCCGCTTCTAATTTCTTCATGTTGAAGTTTAACATATAAATCGTTCAAAAATTTTCAATACTGTAGATGCAGTGCTCAAAACTGCATATCATGAGATTGACATGTTGAATTTTTATTTTCAAAAAATGAAAAAAAATCATATATATATATATATATATGTACATGATACTACCCTTGAATCGATTGCTTGGAAAAGCTAGGATGATACAGTTGCAACTTTGGCAATGTTCTTTGAATCTATCCCAGATATTAAAGCAAATGAAAAACAAAATCCCAGATATTAAAGCAAATGAAAAACAAAATCCCAGATATTAAAGCAAATGAAAAACAAAAGGAGGTTCACGAATGACCCAATTTTTGGGCCGACTTATGTAACACGTACAAAGTGTTTTGTTTACCAAATGACCCGTTATGGGCAGATTCATGGACACATAATTTTACCAAAGTGTCATAATCTTTGGGTGTAAATTAATGAAATAATTATAAAGTGTTCCATCTACCAAAGAATCATAGATGCCAAAGATCACTATAACAATCATGGATTCCTTTACTATTTCCATCTGAAAATGAGACAAGCATTACTTCCCGTGGATCTTGCATAGGAGCTTTTGAGATTCAAGATAAGCTTTTGAGATTTATCCATTATTGTTTCTGAATGTTATTTCTAAGTTGGGGTCATGACCTCTAGCCTCATTTTCAGGAAAAAAAAAAAAAATCTGTGTAACTTCCTAAAATGTTTTTGTTTATCCATATAAAAATTTAAAAAATCATATTTCAGCTTCCATTAAAATTTAGAACCATAATTTGGCCAACCCAATAAAAATTTCCTAACTCCTTAAAGCATTTCCCGTTTTACAATTAATGCCATGCATGCATGTGGTAGTTGGAATATCAATGATATGCCATCTCCCTTCCAAGTTCCAAGTTCCAACCACCTTTCTACTTAACATATAATATTCCAATGACGCCTTGTTCTTCGTCTCTTCCCAATTATATTTGGCACCCACTTTCCCAAGTTCTGGAGGAAACTGGAGATTTTTATTCAGTCTAGCTAATATTCGAGTTATTGGAGGACGCACCCTAAGAAGAGAAGCTAGAAGAATTCCAAGTATTGGGTTTGGTAAGGTTTTGGGGCTTCAAAATGATTTCAGAATTGCTATTTCAGAAACTGAGCTTATTCTTGAGGTTATTAGATTGCTAAAAATATTTATATTAATGTAAATGACAGTAGAGAATGAGATAAAATTCTTGATATATAGTTTTTTTATGTTAGGTTTCTCATTCTCTGATTTTATTTAAACTAAGCTCGTACTTTTACTTTTGATCTGCCCACCTTCCATTAGAAGCAGGGGAAGAGTCAGGGGGCGGCAGGGTCATTGGCCCCCAGCCTCTGCAGATTCTCATAAAAAAATTGTACTTGTAACTTTCAAAAATTCTAACTTTTTTATATAAAAATTTTGAAAAATTAGACTTTAGCTTCTATTAAAATTTTAAAACTATATAATTTAGTCTACTGATCAACATTGCCTAACTCGGCCTGTGATTAGAAGCATTTTCCGTTTTACGATTAGTGCTCTATATGGGGTGGTTGGAACATCCTCTCTGTAATAATATAATTTCAATGACACGCCATCGTCCCTTCCGCCATCTTTCTACGCTATATATAATCCCATTGGTATCTTCTTCTGCATCCCTGGCCAATTATGTTTCACACACATTATCGCAAGATCTAGAGGAAACTGGTAAAGCTTCTCCTCGAGCGGAAGAAAGGGATAAAGATACTAATGTCATGCCCGGTCGTTCCGAAAGAAGGTAACAAATAGGCAAGCAAACTGTTGGAGGAATCGACACTTGTCTTGAAGGTGAAATGGAAGCATCGTCATCGTCAACAAAATTTGAGTTCGATATATTTTTGAGCTTCAGAGGGACGGACAATCGAAAGGGGTTTACTGGCCATCTATATGATCGCCTGAAGCTTCACGGCATATCGGCCTTCAAGGACAGTGATGACCTTGAAAAAGGCCAAGAGATCAATAAATTGTTGAACTTCCATGATCTTTCTACCCATCTTTTCAAAGAGGTATGCGGAGTCGAGATGGTGTTTGAAGGAGATCAGCATGATGGTGCCATGCGGGAGACTCATCATTCCCGTGTTCTTCGATGTAGAACCTGCGGAGGTTTGTGATCAAATTGAACATTTTGCTCCTGCTTTTGAACTATACAAAAGGGATGCCAACATGGACCAGTAGGAGGTGAGCAATTGGAGACGCACCTTAAAGACAGTGAGCAAGTTAAGTGGTTTCCATCTCAAGAATGACACAGACGGTATGGAATCTCTCTCTTTCTCTTCTCTTTGATATATATATATGTATATATATATAGAGGAAGTGAACCGTGCTTTTATTTGTCAAATTGGAGACGTGCCGGTGCCTACCTCCCTTTTTTTCCCCAACTTCCTATAATATATATATAAGTGAACCATGCTTTTGTTTGTCAAATTGGAGACGTGCCGGCGCCTACCTCCCTTTTTTTCCCCAGTTTCCTATATATATATATATAATATAGTGAAATATAAATTCCCAAGCGTTTTGGTCTACTTGTCTAATTATACATAGCAATCAAATTTTAGTCAAGAGCAATACACATAATACAAGTCAAAGAAGCCTACATAATGCTACCTCACTCACAATAGTGAGTTCTACACTCTTATTCTCTTAGCTTCACACGCAGATGTGAAGCTTATTAATTGAACCTACTTATAGGTGATCAGGGATGAAGTGATGGAACGTCCGACCACCTTCTGCAATATTTGTTGTATTTTACGGGAGGAGAATGGGAAAACGAGCTGCATTTTTCTTGAAGCTTATTGTGACTAGCAAACTTCAGAGTCGCCAATGATGCTGGATTCTTGCTCCAGTTGAAACTTGAAAGGCTGCTATAACTGAATGTCTGAGCTAAACTTGCGTCTTTTTATCCAGGTGGCGAACGAACATGTCAAAGGCATCATGCTTCCTAAATGCATAAATGATTTTGATGATACTGACAGAAGCAGCCTCCAAAACAAAGCAACAGGTCAAAGATCAAATCTAGAGAAATGCTTCTGTGCCCAGTGTTTTGAACTAATGCAAAGTCTGAGGATTCTTCATCTTGAGGGCATAAGCTTTGAAGGCAATTTCCAGCATTTTCTTAAAGGTTTGAGATGGTTGGCGTTGGAAAACTGTGGTTTCACTTCCCCGCCTCCTGATTTTGTCCTTGAGAAAGTTACAGTGCTTGATATGTCCGGCTGCAGTCTCTTGGCTGAATGTTTTACTAATAATTCCTTAAAGGGAAAGCTGGTAATACATAGAGGGAGTTCCTTGTGCTTTTCTTTTTTATATCATGTACCTGCTTTCGCAAAACCTGAAGGTTTAATGCTTAAAAATTTTGCAGGTCCTCCGTAATTTGAAATTTCTGAGTCTTGCTCGGACTGCGATATCCATCACTCCTGATTTCACCAATGTCCATTGCCTCGAGCAACTGATACTTAGTGACTGCACAAAGTTAACTAAGGTTGACGATCTTGAAGCTTCTGACTGCACTCAACTGAGAGAAATAAACATTTCCGACCTCCAATCGTTGATGAAGCTGGATCTTCGAGGTTCTGATTTGTTAGAAGACATCCACGGTCTGGAAAATATTTCGAATAATTTGGAAAGTCTTGTTTTGCCCAATCCAGCATGTGCCCTTAGCGACAACTTCAATGAAAGTTTTTTCAAGGTACAATATCTTTTCTCTTTAGTATCGTATTGACCACCATGGACGTTATCATATGCATTATTTTCTTGCTTAGAAATAATATTCATCTCAAGATTATGCAGCTTGGAGCATTGTCACTGATGGTCCTCAGTTCTGTAGCTCTAGATCTGATAGAGCATGTGGAGGATAGTGTGTCTGACATACATGGGGAGGACTGTCCCAGAGGCAATAAAGCTAGTTATATCTGGGCATTAGAGTGTCAAATAACCATAATAAAGTTGTCATATCTGGGCGATACCGTCGCGCCTTTACGGCAAGGGTCGGCCTGACACAGGAAGACGCCGATAACATCAGCTAAAGATTTGGTACTAATCAAACAAATGCATCATGAATAGGTGACTTTACCTTTTTGTTTTAGGCCAATCCTTGGACAGGCGAAGGATAAGTTTATCACATTTGGCAGTTTGTCCTTCTTGGTAGTTTACTTTCTTTAGAAGCAAGTTTTCTCTATCTATTAGTGCTAGAACCGCAGCTTCTCCAAGAAACGAGCCTTTATATATATATATATATATATATATATATATATATATATATTACCTTATTGACAATTCTAAAGCTAATTGTTGTTTTCAGATTCGTTTTAATGTATTGCTAACCATTCCCTGCAACAGAAAGCAGCATTTCCATGCTTGAGTACGTTTGCCGTCGAAAGCACAAGGAACATCAGAATTGAACCGTTTTTGCAAGGAACTACCGTCCCTGCGTTAACGGAGGTGCCAGGAAAGTTCACTCCTCCTTCTGGTGTCAAGGATATTCTACATGAAAGCGAATCGTCTACACCAGCAATATCATGGGTTAAACGTGGGCATCTGCCTTTCTTGCTCCCAATGTTCCCTACTCCAACCTGAGCAGAGCCCAGTTCACCTTCAATAGACTGCCCGCGTTCGAGACCACAAGACATCTGGGAGGCACTCGCCTGAACTTACGGGAGGACGATGAGATCATCTTGCAATTAAGAGGTATGGCTTCTGCAACAATCGAAGTGAAAGCAGATATGTCAAGGCTTTCTCGATTTTCTGCTTCTTTTGAATGGATGGTCGATCCGTCGGCGGTCGCTAGGAGCCCAGGAGGATTTTGGAGAGGGAGGTCATTGTGAAGCGCACGCTTCGGAATTTCTAGATTCTTGAATCACGGTGTTTTGAGAGAGATAGGGTTGAAGTTGCTGACAATGGGTTGCTGATAATGGATCTTTTCTTAAATTTTCTTGCCCATTTTACATGTAACGGTTATTCACTCGCCATATAAGGTGAATGATGATTGTAGAGTGAAACAACACACAAATCATAATTACAACGAGTTTCCTCCTCCTTTTTGAATGGGTTTAATTACTTTACCTGGGCGAAATCTGATAAACTTTTCTTGAATGGAAAGTCTAGGTTCGGTCATGTTACCGGCAGCAAACAAAATCTGTTGATGGTGATTTGAAGCTTGATGAATGGAGTCAAATGACCATACTATTATGTCATGGCTCTTGAATTCAATGAAGAAAAAAATTGCTAGTGAATTTTATTTCCTTGAAACTGCCAAAGACATGTGGGAGGCAGCTCTAGATCTCTATAGCCAGCAATATAATGTCGCTAGAAGATTTCAAATAGCTAAGGAAATTAGTAAGCTTAAACGAGGAAATATGACCTTCACATAATATCTTGGACAACTTCATGCTTTATGGGATAAGTGGGAATCTTACACCCTTGTTGCGACTGATGTTGTGACTCTAGAAAATATCATACTCGGGTAAAATTTGCTTAATTAAACATCTCAATCAATTGTTTGATTATTGGCTGCTTTCGCAAACGAGATTACCTGAAGGTTAATGCTTAAAAATTTTGCTGGACCTCAGTTATTTGAAATTTCTCAATCTTGCTGGAACGGAGATATCTGGCACTCCTGATTTTACCAATGTCCGTTGCCTCGAGCAACTGATACTTATTGACTGCACAAAGTTAACTAAGATTCACGAATCTATTGGGGTACTGAAGAGCTTGTTGAGCTTGGACCTAGGAAGATGTAAGATTCTGGCAAAATACCAGACTCTGTTTGCAAATTAAGTTCTTTCAAGTCTCTTGATCTACGTAAGTGTGCCCAAGTTCCGTGTTTGCCTGAAAGCCTGGAGAATATGAAAGCACTGCAGAAGCTTTATCTTGAGAGAAGCATTAAAACCTTACCTGATTCAATAGGAAGTCTTAGAAGACTTGGAGTTCTCTGTCTTTGAAAGGTTGCAAGGACCTGGAAACATTGCCACGTTCCATCAGAAATTTACGTTTACCACTGCTGATAGTCCAGACTTTCTTTGACTGATGATACAACCGAATAGATGCCTGATTCTGTGGAACATATGACAAATCTTAGCTCATTGTTTTTGGATGCATGATGCTCAAAGCATTACCTGCCTACATTGGTTCACTGAGAAGAATTAAGGAACTCACGTTGGACTGTATGCGGATTACAAGTTTACCTAACTCTGTTGGTGGACTCAAGGAACTTGTCACCTTCAAAATCATCTGTGCGAGTTTGGAAGCTCAGGATTCACTCGGAGGATTAGAAAAACTTGAAGACTTGCATATCGATTGCAGCAGATTAACATCTCTACCTCACAGTATTGGACATCTGAAAAATCTTCGAACGCTTCTGTTGCGTTGCAGCAACCTGGAAGACTTGCCTGCTTCAATCAATTATTTGGGAAGACTTCAAAGGTTATGGTTAAGAGATTGCCATAATCTGAAAAAGCTAACGCTTGCTCCCATACCGCAGCAGGACAGTCCACAGCATTCTGCATTATCTCAGCCGTTCTCGTCAAAGAGACCAGAAGAGGGTGGGCATGGTTCTCTTCTACAACTTTGTTCTTCCTTGCACGATCTTGAAGCTTCTGACTGCACTCAACTGAGAGAAATAAACATTTCCGACCTCCAATCGTTGATGAAGCTGGATCTTCGAGGTTCTGATTTGTTAGAAGACATCCACGGTCTGGAAAATATTTCGAATAATTTGGAAAGTCTTGTTTTGCCCAATCCAGCATGTGCCCTTAGCGACAACTTCAATGAAAGTTCTTTCAAGGTACAATATCTTTTCTCTTTAGTATCGTATTGACCACTATGGAGGTTATCAGATGCATTATTTTCTTGGTTAGAAATAATATTCATGTCAAGATTAAGCAGCTTGGAGCATTGCCACTGATGGTCCTCGCCTCTGTAGCTCTAGATCTGATAGAGCATGAGGATACTGTGTGTGCCATACATGTGGAGGACAGTCTCAGAGGCAATAAATCTAGTTATATTTGGGCATTAGAGTGTCAAATAACCATAAGAAAGTTGGTCATATCTGGACGATACCGTCGCGCCTCTACGGCAAGGGTCGGCCGGACAAGCAAAACGGCGATAACATCAGTTACAAATTTGATACTAATCAAACAAATGCATCACGAATAGGACTTTACCTTTTTATTTTAGGCCAATCCTTGGACAGGCAAAGGATAAATTTATCACATTTGACAGTTTGTCCATCTTAGCAGTATAAATAAATAAATATATATATATATATATACATATATATATATATATACCTTTGTCCATTATTGACAATTCTAAACCTAATTGTTATTTTCAGATCCATTTTAAAGTGTTCCTAACCTTTGCCTGCAACAGAAAGCAGCATTTCCACGCTTGAGTACGTTTGCCGTCGAAAGCACAAGGAACACCAGAATTGATCCGTTTTTGCGAGGAACTACCCTCCCTGCGTTAACGGAGGTGCCAAGAGAGTTCACTGGTCCTTCTGGTGTCAAGGATATTCTACATGAGAGCGAATCGTCTACACCAGCAATATCATGGGTTCAACGTGGGCATCTGCCTTTCTTGCCTCCAAATGTTCCCCACTTCATGCCTTTCTTGCTTCCAAATGTTCCCCACTTCAACCGCTGCTTGAACGGAGCGCAGTTCACCTTCGATAGACTGACCTCTCCCATCCTGGTATCAGTCGTCGTAGACAACGGCCATCTCGCGTTCGAGACCACAAAGCATCTGGAAGGCACTTGCCTGACCTTATGCAATGACGATGAGATCATGTTGCGATTAAGAGATATGGCTTCTGCCACAATCGAAGTGACGGCAGACATGTCGAGGCTTTCGCAACTTTCTGCTTCTTTTGAATGGGAGATGAAAAGGCACGATGATGTAGAGAGGCCAGTGGCTGGCTAGCCACACCAAACGCCTCAATGTCTTGTGGAAGAAGCCACTCACTGTTCATCTGCTGGAACCCTTGCCGATCAAACGCCTCAATGTATAAGCAACGAAAAAGAAAAGAAATTAAGTTCTTAAGTTGGAATTCGTCGGTACTCTACGTGCAATATATAAGTCGTTGATCCTTTGTAACGCACAAAACATGTATAAGCTTCAAGCTAGTCTCTAGCGTGTGCCATCTCTTTTTATCCGTAGAAGCAAATTAATGGTAGATATTAAACTCAAAATATCTTTTTTGTTGTGAAAAGCAGTTGCTGGATCATCATATGTTATTCCTTTCCTCATATTCAAATATGAGTTAAATGAAAAGAAGCCTGATCTACTCAGTTTTCAAATCTAATAGGCCTTGTTAATTTTCAAGGATACAAAACTTTTGAAGAGAACCATAAAGCATGAATGACTGCACGAGAGATGCAATGGAACCGGAAAAATGGAACCCGGGGCTCGGCCGGCTACTGCCGGCAGGACAGCTAGACCAAGCAAACCTATACCGTAGATTGTTTAGCTTCCTAAAGCCTTTGCATGGAATGGGTCAGTAGAACAGTACGCATATTCGAGAATTGAACTAAGGGGAGCATCAGAATTATTTGAAGATCGCTGAGCCCTGCAAGCGTTGTTGCTGGTTGCCTTCTGTAAGCCCCCCATCCTTGCGCCCCTGTAACACCTTCCATAGTTATTCTTACCCTGATTTTGTTCGATTTTATTTGTTTCTTTCTGTATTAACAAATTCATTCTGGATACTTGTTCTGTATTCTGAACCGAGATATGCATAACGAAATCTCACAGACCTAATGGAATTCAAAAACTTTTTCTTTCTCTATCAGTCGTACTCTTGTTCTTCCCCTGTTTCGATTCCTCCCCTTTACTGCTCTACCGCTCTCTGTTTTCTACAGTATCGTTTCTGCACAAGAACTACATATTACGCAAATATGTATGTGTATGCGCATTGAAAGTTCTTTTTCTCTCTTTTGGGAGAGAGACTGAGGGGCGTGAAATCCATTGACAAACAAAGTCTGGTGACAAGACATCAACAATCAGCAAAAAAGCAATAGAAGAAAAGAAAAGAGAACCAGAAGAAGTACAAAAGCAAGAGGGACTTGTAATATATAGAGAATGTTTCATCGTCAAGCTTATCTTTTATTTATGTATGACTTCAAACATGAACCACATTTTGTGAATATTTTTCCAATAAGATCTGATTTTCATTAAAATTACCTTATAAAAACTGAAAGTAATTTCTGTTAACCTCCGAAAGTTAATTGAAAATGTTTCTTAAATCACGTTGACAGTTTTATCTCAAGTTAGCAATACTTACTTCACACCCATATTCCATAGTTAATTTTTATAAAAAGATCAACCATATTAAAATATGGCTCAAAGATTGCTGATACTTTTTTCTACATTATTAACATAAAAAGCAACCCCAAGAGAAAGTTCTCTATTAATTTGATAACACACAGTACTGCCGTGTGGATTGGGGAAATTAAGTTTAAAAGTCCTTGCTTTCACAACATCGAGCATTCATAAGGAAGGTTTCCAATAGTTACTCTTGATAATGATATATTTTCTTAGTCATTATGCTCACAACCGTTTCGATCTTATATTTCGTAAGGATAACATTTAAACGTGAGATCACGACATGAACATTGGCAAGTTCTTTCTCCGGATGGAAAATAGAGAAACCATGTGACCCGCTTAGATTGTGATCTTTGACTCCAATCACATGGAGAGATGTATCCATTGTTCTTTGAAGACTGAGAAATAATCCTTGTCGATGTAATAATCCTTTGACTGCTTCTATTGACCAATATCGATACTTATCCATCTTCACGATAGGAACTTTCCTGGAAATTTTTCTTGGCAGCCATTTCTTCATAAATATCTTATCTCCCGGTCGCTGTTTACTATATGACTGTGATCTGTAAAGCCGATATTGCCTTCATCTCTAAATAGAAAACCTGTCCTTATGGCTTTTGCTACTGATGCTGGGTGAGATATTAATGCTCTGAAATCCTGTTTTGTACCTTTTGGGATCTTAGAGGAAGATTGTATTGAAATCTCAAACCAATTACGCTGGAGAAAGGCCGATCTCTCTGTCTCTTATTTGGGTTTCCCTCTCTTCACAAGAAGAATGAAAGTAGAGCATTGTAAGATGGTCATGAAGAAGGTTTTTATAAATGCCCCCAGGATGGAAAAGTCGGCTTCTACTATACTCGGTAGGAATTTTGCTTAATTAAACATCTTCTCAATCAATTGTTTGATTATTGGCTGATGTGTTCCTAAGCAAAATCTATTGCTCATTGAGAGGGAACGTTGCAATTTGCTTTGGGAGAAAGTGACTCTCAAAGGAAGTTCCACCTTGTTAGTTGGAAATGTCTTTGTGGTGTGATGGTGGAATGTGGAGTTGGCTTGAAAAGTCTTTGAACCACTGACAGTCTGTAGCTCTCAAAGTATACATAACTGATTTGAATTGGTCCAAGTGTATAATATTAATTCTGTTCCGTTTCGGTTGTGTAATAATTAAAAGTTTGATTTAAATTCAGTTGTGAATTTAAAGTCGGATTTGAATTTCAAAATAAAAATTTAGATTCAGATATAGTGTGCACTCCGTGTCCTAAGCCCAAGCACACATGCAAATGTTCGGTTCTCCCAGGATTGTGTGAAGTGTATTTTGGTCATTTACAAAAATACATAGATATTACAGGTATCTAAAGCTATTTTTGGATTTTCCTGTTTACCCTTATAGGAGAGTTTTTCTTTTTACATATGAAGGACTTTCTGGACATTGCGTGGCTCTAACATGCACCACTGGGGCCACAAGTGGGCCGAACATAGAACCTGCTTCGCCTTCGATACCCTAATGTACTGCATGTTTTTTAAGGGATGATAAAGCAAATATATGCAAGTTTTAATCTAGCTCTTTGATGATCTACAAGGGCCATGGGCCCATCTAAAAAAAAAAAAAATTAAATTTACATGTTAATTTTAAAAAAAATCATTTGTCTAATATAAAAATGTTGAAAAATGATATTTCGGTCTAGTTAAAATTTAGAAAATTTAATTTGAGCCTCTCATAGAAAAATTTATGGCTCGGTCCTTGGATGGCAAGCCATGACTTTTGAGCATCACGAAGTACTTCTTTCCCCACAAGGACAAACAGGGAAACCGTGTTCCCCCTGGATATATCAATACCAGCTTTGACTCCAAGTACCACACATCTTCCCTAGAGAGACTGAGACCTAATCCTCTTCATTGTAATTAATCCTCTGGTTGTTTCCCTTGTATAGATCCGTCTTCATGATTGGAGCTTTTGAGGAAACTTTTCGAGTTTCAATGTGTTTCTACTTTCTAGTGTAGTCATCAAAAAATCAAAATGTCTCTTACAATAACATAATTTTGTAGTAGAAATATCAATATTTAATTTTCATAAAAGCAATCTTTTGAATTAAAGCATGCTTTTAGACTATCATAAACACTCTGTAAGAAAATAAGTTCGTCTTTTTTTTTTAAAGGAAAAATTAAGTGGTGTTGCTTGGTCCTTGACCTAAGCGTTCTAAATATGAAGTGTGAATTCGTGGCTCATAAAGAAGGCTGATCCAGATAGAAAATTGACAATGACATGCTGCCCTAAGCGACAGTTAAGAACTACTTTATTACTTGTTTGGGCCCATGAAAATTCTAACGTGTTATCTGCAACGAAGATAAGAGAGGAAATTATTGAAGTTTTCCTATCCTCGTGCTAAAATAAACACAAACCTTCAAATATCATTTTCAAGACCAATTAATTCTTTAGTGCAAGTCAAAAACCGCACTGTGTACATTTTGGATCTTATCAGAAGTGATGCAATATCATGTCCGGAAGGAAAGTATGCATATCAAATTATAACCCTTTCTGAATCATTTTGAACTATAGTATGCATGGAAGCATCCGCACCACAAAAATAAAGGCATTAGAGAGATAGTTCAAATTAAAACCACTTTAATTCATGCCAGTCAGTGGATTAATTCACTTTGAATTATTCAAACCCGATTTAAGCATGATTTCTACTTATTCTATTGGTGTCATTTCTGCAAAAGTCGTGTAACCACATGACACCAATTTTTTTTTTATTAAAATTTTAAAATACATTTATTCTTAAAATTAATCATCTCTATAATGTGCATGCCATGTATTTGAATAGTTTTCGCATTTCATATGTCGTTTATATTGTGACACTGTCGGTTTCAATGTTCCAACCGATGTCTCTGACATGCATCTGCAACCAGGGAAATGGAGAGAGAAACAAACACACACAATTGTACACCTCAAGAAGTTTGATAATGAAGATGTGGCTGCTTGGAGCTGCTTGGAGAGATAAGGTGATCAATAATACAATACATGTCTTATTATACTACTGATATGAAGGTGATCCAGCTAGCCGAGATCAAGCAGCAGATGGTGCAGGGATGAAGTTTATTGCAGGCTCAGGCATGTCAGTCATAAGAACCGCCCTTGGCAAGCTCTCTCCCACCATGACTGGGTCCTCTTCCTTGAAGTCGAGAGACTTATCGTTGAAGATATCCCACCATTTCTGCACTAGCATCTTGATATCCTCCCTGCCCATGTTAGCATCTTTGCCTGTGTACCTCCAAGGTTTGGAACCCTACAATGAAAAATCAACAGAGAAACAAAATAACATAAATAAGTGAGAAAATCGATATAGTATTTCAAGAAATAGTTCATAATTAATTAGAAAAATGAAGTATTGATACTTACAGCAGCACAGTAATGCACCACCTTGACTTTCTCTAGATCGACCTTATCGGGGTGGCGCCATAGCATGGCTAGCACCAAGTTGTAAACCAGTGGGATGGGCTTGTAAAATTTTTCGAAGAACATGTTCAAGAAGTCCTATATTGAATTTCAAGATAAATAAGATAGCATTCATTACGAAAATAAGCATGATGACGATGATGATATGTTCAAGACAAAGTAGAGGGATGTGAGATGATGCTGATGTTGAAGTTCATTATCACCATCGTCATTAACGTGGTCACATGACAAACTACAATGATAATTGCAGGTGCCAGATTGATATTTACCAAGATTCTGTAACTGAATCAATGTATCGAGAACATCTTCATTCTTTTCTGTAAGCTTCTGAAAGATTTTACCCTAAGAAATTACATGTTGACATGCCTTTGACACCAAATTTAATGCATCTTTCTAATGAACAAGTACTGATTATATGTAAAGCAAATATAAATTTTAGTTTAATAAAAACTCTCTCTCTTTAGATCTCTTATATATTGTTGGCAAGGACCAATTATCCGTCCTTGTCTTCAAGTTACCTGGCGATGAAAATGGGACCATGACAGAGAAAACTTGATGAAGAGAAAGGAGAGATAGGACCCGGGGACTTACCTGCTCTGCAAATGGGGTAGGAGGAGTGACCTTGAGGGTCTCAAGGAGGCTGTCACAGGTGAGCGTACTGGGCTCAAACACAAACATCCCAGCGTTGAAGTAGGGTGCTGGTGGCGGTCCCATTTCAGCAGGCCAAGCCACCTTCTCCGGGCACTGCTGGCAGTAGCCAATGGAGTACTGAGGCGTGTGGCTCCATGTCTTCTCACAGAAGCAGTCCATAACAGCATAGAAGTATCCATCTGCTGCATCAAACAGGTGGTCTATGTTCTCATACACTTGGATGTCTGCATCCAAGTAAACCATCTTGCTGTACTCCTCAAACTGCACCACATACACAGCAATCACCAAGAAACATGTCATGACATCATCATACACATAATCATCATCATCATCTAAGTGCTGTTACCATGAAAACAAAGCGAATTACAAAGTTTTCACGAGTTAATTACCCCCCATATACGGAGCTTAGAGTAGTTGATGACGTAGTAGGCCATGGCGAACTGGACTTGGTTTTTCGGCGGGTATACGGGCTCGATCTCGCGAACTATGCAGCCCTGTGAAGTAAGGACTTTCCGGTGTTCCTCCGGTACGTCCGGCAGGACGGCGACCACCAACGGGTATGCGCTCTTCACCTTACGCAGACCCTTTACCAGGCCGACGACTCCTTTGACGTAGTCGCCGTTTCCGGCTAGGAAGGTGACATAGGCACGCTTGGAGTAGCCAGCGTTGAGCGTGGCGACCTTGCCGGTGCTAGTGACGGTACTAATAGGTATTCCCGGGGCCATGTCTCACGCTAAACTAATTACAACGTCGCCGCCCTACTGGTTGTCAGTTTTCCCGGCGCCGGAAAACTAGAGTTGCGATCTGATAAAGCAAAAGGACTGACACCCAAGTGGAATAAGTTGCTAGAGAGCCAACTTCTCCTCCTGGTTGAATGAGCTCCCCCTCCGACCTCCTTAAATAATTGCCAGATGACAAGCAAATTCGGCCCAAATGACACCAAATTCAGATTCAGCCACTCGAAAGTCGAAATTGAGCGATGGAGTCAATTTTCCCGGGTTTTATTTCAATGTAATATATTTCTCCTCATGTTTGTCTAGCCGGCGGTTGATCAAGCAATAAGAGCCGTCCATCTCCACCCTTGGGGATCAACGGCAACCATGTCAGTTCTTCAAACTTTCATTCCATTCCAACTGCCTAGCAAAATAAATTTTAAAAAATTTTACTTGTTTTATATAAAATTATAAAAAATAATATTTCAACCGTAATAAAATTTAAAAACTTTAATTCACTTTATATTGATGAAAAATTTTTGGTTCCGCTCTGCCCCCGTCAACGGAGGCCGTCGCTTTCACGACCGACATGAAAAGTGCGCTCCTATCTTATAAGTCCATAGCAGCATGGGAATGCAAGTAGAGATTCACGTGGTATAATCTACGGCTGGTTCGTTACACGTGGAAGTTTCTCGAAGCATCAAAGTGGAAAACATTGTTAACAGTCCGATTTGCTAGTCATGCTTTTCACTTTACCTATCTTTCTAGAATTTTTTTTTTAGTATTAAATATTATAAATAGCTTATGTACAGATTGATGTTAAGAGAGATTCCCTGTTAGAGTTTCTATTCCAATTTGATTTACATTGAAAATTTGTCGTCAGACAAAAGATCCACGGTTTTAAAATCCATATGAATCCCAAAATCAAGATAGTTAAAGGATGTGTTTGATCCTACATTGAATTGAAATTTCTTTAACTCCAAATTTCACCACCATGTAAGGATAAAGGTTTGAGATCCTCCCGGTAAATATGTAAACAAAACCTCAAATGGGTTGGATCGCTTCAAGATCAAGTCTCATATCTATGATTGTTTGTTTATTGTAATAAATAAAGACTAAAGACACGTAAACTAAATGTGTAAATTAAATTTTATAGTATTCGTTACAAACTCTAATTTAAGCATCAATTTTTTTAAGATTTTCTTATTATTATAGTTTCACTTCAATTTTATGGTCGTCCAAGTTTCCCTTTGAAGCTTGAATCCAATTCTTTGGCAACCTACAACTTGCTAGAATGGCAATTGCAATATTGAAAGCGACTTGCATATGAAAATGAGTGAAAGTGGACATTTATAGGGCGAAAGAGCCAATTTATAGACTTTCGTTCTTCTTATAGGGGAGCTAATATTGGCCGCTGATTGCATTCAAGGGTCCTCCATCTTCATTGTAAAATGGACGCCGGTGATTTGCGCCATGACAAAAGCTAAGATTATTGCCATAAAATAATCTATGAAGCAGTAGTCGATCTTCACCAAGAACAATTCAAACGCAAGTGGCTGGCAATGGTAGGGCCTGGACTGGCAATGGTAGGGCGTGGAAGGAAGGAAAAGGAAGGCGAATGTCGGCAGGAGCTTCCAGACGCTGGTATGTTCTCGAATTTATAGACTGAGGCGATTCTCGCTTGAGAATAACCGAAGATTCGCGAGTACAAAACTTGAAGTGGGCAGTAAGGCGAAAAATGTGAACGGTGTGATGTTGAAGATTTGATAAGGGCCCCTTTAACGTATTTATTACTCAAAAAACAAAGAGGAACAGGAACAAACAGGGAATAAACAAATACAGCAAACAAAATGTGTCAATTACAGCAAAAGGTTAAAAAAATTAAGTTTCAATAGTGTCACTATTCTCTTTACACACTAAACCTTCTTAAATAAGCGTGAGGAGTATTTCATTCTACCCTGAAGATACCCTCAAGATGAGAGCTAAAGTCCGTACTCTTCCCTCCATTCTTTGCTACTAAAGACTCAACGGATCGTATTTGAATCTAATATATCTTTAACCATATATGCTTTTTCAAATAATCACACATGCAGATTCGATAATAAACGTCATATCTGAATCTAAAATCCAATTTCACCACCCGAATTCAATTCGAATCTGATTTTTATATTCATATCCAAATCCAAATCCAAATTTTGATTCGAATTTTGATAATTTTCAAAAATTAAGAGCATTAAATATCGAATATTTGGCTAAAAATAAATCCGATCTGACTTCGTACTCGAATTTGATCATATATTTACATGTATCCGAATACCAATCCAATCAAATGTCATTTTTTGAATCCAAATCTAATCTAATCTCTTAATTGGGTATTAAATATTTTTCATATCGGATTTTTTGGATCTGCTTAATTGAATATTCAATTCAGATCACGTAAGTACCAGTGTATTGGGTATTGGTGTAGTCGGAGTCCATCGAAAAGTGTGTCGAGAATGTACCTTCTGCCCCTTGGAACATTGTTGTTGATATACCCGAAAATCTCACACATGTTTTACCTTATTGACAATTCTAAAGCTAATTGTTATTTTCAGATCCATTTTAATGTAGTCCTAACCATTGCCTGCAACACAAAGCAGCATTTCCACGCTTGAGTACGTTTTCCGTCGAAAGCACAGGGAACATCAGAATTGATCCGTTTTTTGCGAGGAACTACCCTCCCTGCGCTAACGGAGGTGCCAAGAGAGTTCATTGGCCCTTCTGGTGTCAAGGATATTCTACATGAGAGCGAATCGTCTACACTAGCAATATCATGGGTTCAACGTGGGGATCTGCCGTTCTTGCTTCCAAATGTTCCCCACTCCAACCGCTGCTTAAGCAGAGCGCAGTTCACCTTCGATAGACTGTCCTCTCCCATCCTTGTATCAGTCGTCGCAGACGACGGCCATCTCGCCTTCGAGACCACAAGGCATCTGGTAGGCATTAGCCTGAACTTATGCAACGACGATGATATCATCTTGCGATTAAGAGATATGGCTTCTGCCACAATCGGCAGATATGTTGGTGCACTCCCTTGATTCACACTCAATCGCTTCCTTTTTGGTAATGGCAAAATGAAGAGGGGGAGGTCGTAGGCTGCAACACACCAAGGAGAGGGAATACAGAGGCGCAGAGAGGAAGCAAGGGTAGAGGGTGAGAGAGCAAAGAGGACGGCAGGGGAGAGAGAGAAAAGGGAAACTTTTCTTCTTTCTTTTTGGGTGTATTCTTCTCAACTTCATTTTTAACATTAAAAAGAAAACATAATTTAAAGAAAACTAAAACTTGACCCTCAAGCCAATTACTGGGTAGTTCCCATGATCTCCTTTATTTCACCCTCAAGTTAGTAACCGCTGGTCAATCCCCATGATCTTCTCTAGTTTAGCTAGAGTGTGGCACCATTTTCTCCACCACCCATGATCTTGAGAACCGCACACACAATCTCCTCACATTCTCCACTTCTCTTTAACTCCCCACCATTTGGAATCGATGGATGAAAGGACGCACTCACACTCACACATGTTCCCACAATCTCCTCCATGACAGGAGTTAGAGCAACATTCTCCCCCCTAATCCTTATGTGGCCTGAGATGTCGAACACCTAGCAAGTGTCGTAATGTTGCCAACCTTACTGCCGGCAATGTTTTGTCAATAAATCCGCTTGTTGCTCATTTGTTTGCACAAATTCCACAACAATCTATCTTCTTTCAACACATTTGCATATGAAATAGAACTTAGTGTCAATGTGTTTGCTGCGTCCATGAAAAACTGGGTTCTTCATCAGTGCGATTGCAGACTTATTATCCACATATAACTTTACCGCATGCAGCTCTCTTCCGGCCAACTCGGCCAGTAGTCCTTTGAGCCAGAGTGCCTGGCACGCAGCCGCGGTTGCTGCTATGAATTCAGCTTCACATGAAGACACACCAATGGTCTTTTGCTTCTGCGAGTTCTACGAGACTAGGCTTTCATTTACATAGAATGTCATGCCTCCGATGCTTTTTCAGTCATCGACGTCGCCTGCCAAGTTACTATCTGTAAACCTGACAATCACCTCTTCTCCTCTTCCTCTGATGTATACAAGACCGAAGTGGATTGTTCCTTTTAAATTTCACAAAATCTACTTCACTGCTTTGTGGTGCATCACTGTCGGTCTCTCCATGAATCTGCTAGCTACATCGATGGCATATGAAAGATCTGAACTTGTGTGGAGAAGATACTTCAGACATCTGATGACTCGTCGATACTCTGTTGCATCCACCGACTATCATTTGGGATCCTTGTGCAGCTGCGACCTTGGTTCCATAGGGAGTTTTGTGGGGTTGCAATCGAACATGCCAAATCGAGTTAACACCTTTTTGGCATAGGCCTGCTTGATCCGGATACTGTCTTCTCCTTGTGCCCCCTCGATCCCAAGGTAATAGTTGAGTAGGTCAAGGTCGCTCATCTTGAACTCAACCACCATCTGTTGCTTGAATGTCGCAATTGCCTCTGAATCTTCTCCTGTTACAATTAAATCATCAATATAAACTCCAACGATGATGCCGGCGTGGTCTCTTCCCCTCATATACATGGTTTGTTCCAGCATGCACTTTGAGAACCCAAGGTGCTTCAGGCTCTAATCCAGGCACGTGTTCCAGGCATGTGGTGCTTATTGGAGACCATACAACGCCTTGGTTAATTTGAGTGCCATATGTTCCTTGTTCTTTACCGTGAAACCCTTCGGCTGAGCTACATAGACCTCCTCCTCAAGTTCGCCATTGAGGAATACTGATTTGACGTTGAGGTGATGGACTTGCCACCCACGGTTGGCTGCGAAGGCAAGGTTGACTCGTGCGGTGTCAAGCCTGGCGACCAGTGCAAACGCCTTCTCGAAGTCAATGCCTTGCCGCTGGATATTGCCTTTCGCGACTAATCTGGCGTTGTGCTTAATCACCTCTCTGTCTGAGTTTTTCTTCAATTTGAACACCCATTTGAGTCTGATTGCTTTGGTTTCGGCCGGTTTGGTTGTCAGCGTCCAGGTCGCGTTTTTCTCAATGGACTCAATCTCCTTGGCCATAGCTTCCTCCATGCAGGTTGGCCGACTGCCTCTTGGTAACATGACGGCTCCTCAGTTGCCGCAAACATGACCTCTTCTTCGACGTCTTCATCGTCGAGTTCGACGCGCTGAGCGTCTCTCATGATATCTTCGATGTGTTTATGTCGGATGGGTCCGTCATTGCTATCCTCCATCTCTGAGGTCGTGGCAGTTTCATCTGCCAGCAATCTCCGAGCCGGCGTCACCACTGGCATTGCTTCGCCGCCCATCGGCGTCGATGAGGAAGCCAGAAAGCCTAGTTCCATAGACACCGACCTTCCTGCTTGTCCGCCTGCAACTAAGTTGCCCAATCCCGACTCAGTGTTAGACTCCTTCTCAACAGTGAAATTTGACAGTTCACTGCTTCATGCATCCATGTTTCATTTCCACTTCAGTTTTTCTTCAAATTTAATGTCACGACTTACATGGATTTTCCCACGTCGTGGATCAAATAGTCGATGCGCCTTGCAGTTGTCCTCAACACCTAGATACATCATTGGTTGGCTGCGATCATCAACCTTCTTCAGATGTGGCGTCACCCTGGCATGCGTCGTGCAGTCGAACAACTAAAGATGTGCAAGGCCTGGTTTCCTACCAATCAAGCTTCATATAGGTTGTGCTCGCTCGTTGCCCTTCGTAGGCAAGCAGTTCGATAAATAGACCACGTACCGCGTGTCGTACCGCCTTTCCCTAAAATCTTCTCAGCATGCTCCTGCTCTTGAGGAGAGATCTTGCCATCGCCATCACCGTCCTATTCCTTCACTCCACCACACTGTTTTATTGAGGTGAGTATGGTGTGGTGAGGTGTCGTGCAATGCTAGCATGTTCACACACATTGGCGAACTCGAGAGCGATGAACTCGCCTTCTCGATCGGTCCTGAACGTCTTGACGCGATGCCCGCATGCGTTCTCGGCCAGGGCCTTGATCCTCATGAACGCCGAGCATGCTTGGTCTTTTGTTCTGAGCACACACAACCACATCCAATGAGAGAAGTCATCAACAATTAGTACGAAATAACTATTACTGGCAGGGATGGGTGGCGAGATCGGGCCGCAAAGATCAGCATGCAAGAGTTCGAGTGGCTCCTTCGCTCGATAGATGGCTACCGACGTGAATAGCAGTCTCATCGGCTTCGCCACCAAGCACTCTCGGCATAACTGAGCGGGATGAGTGATCGGCGGTACCTCGGTTGCCATCTTCTTGTTTAACAAGCATCTTCATTGTTTAAAAGTCTACATCGCCAAGACGTGCGTGCCACAGCCATGTCAGATCCTCGAGGTTTGCCAGGAGGCACACTGGCCTAGCAATCCACAGCTCGATGCGATAGAGACGATTTGGTGTGCGTCTCACCTTCATGATCAGCTGCCATGGATTTTTGACAAACACCTCTAGTTCATCCTCATCCATAACCACCATGTGTCTGCCTAGGTGTGTTGCCCAAGACTCACGATGTTTCTGCGAAGCCTTGTGATATAATATACTTCCTGGAGCAGCCATTGATTATCATTTTTTGCATCTAAAAGGAATTGAGTCATTATCCATTATTTGCACTGATGAGCCGTCATCGAACTTCACCTTGTCGGTGATTGTCTCCGATCATGTGGTCACTGGCGCTGTTATCCAGGTACCAGACGTCGGTAGTTTCCTCGCAGTATTCGGTCTTGTGCAGTTCCGGCCATACCTGCTCCTCATTCAGCGGGACGACATCTTGCCGATCCTGCCATTCTGGTGGTTCAAGTGTTGCGGGCACCACTTCTTCCAGCTCTGTAAGCAACAGGGCTGGTTCGGTGTCGTCAGCTTGTGTGAGATGCGCCTCCTCCTTCTTTTGGGAGTCTTGCACTGGTTCGCGTAATGCCCCAATTTGTCGCAATTGAAGCTACGGATATGACTCTTGTCGCTACCACTGCCCCAGAGCCACCTGCTTTGTCTTTGAGTGGAAAGTCACCACGTCCGCCTCTCCCGCGACCTCTGCCACGCCCACGTCCACCCCGACTACGAACCCCTCCTTCCCCGTGAGGCCTCTCTTTTCGAGTCAATGATGGGTCACCGCCGCTTCTCTTCTGTCGTGCCTCCCACTCAGCCTGAGTGAGAAGTAGTTGAACATCGCCATTGCCACCGGTACCGAATGCTCGGGGACGGGAGCGTTTTTTGTAGGTCTTGAGTCGTCCCATGGCCTCTTCAAACAACATAGTGTCGAGGTCCCAAAATTGCCTTATGTCGGCAATTACGCTTAGAAATTGACTTGGAACGATGTCAAACAGCTTCTTCACAAGGGTGGCATCGCTCAGGGTTCCCCCCCAAGTTGGCATACTTGACAGGCATCCCAGTGAGCCTGCCTTGCTACTAATCCAGCGTCTCTCCTTCCTGCATGCGCATGGCATGAAAGTCGCTCTTTAACGTCTGCAGGCGCGCATTCCTCACACGATCTGCCCCGATGAATCTCATCTTGAGGCAGTCCTAGACCTCCTTCGCCATCTGCATTAGGAGATCCTTCGGGAGGGCTAGGCAAAGTTGCGACCTCGCTTTCTTGTCATTCCTCGTGTCGACAGCCACACCGGCCACCGGCTCGACTGCCTCCTAAACGCCTTAATCGTCCATCATGGCCTGGACCCTAATCACCCAGCTGGTGTAGTTGGTCGTCGTGAGTTGTGGATATTGGAACGTCCCACTGGCAATTTCCCGCGCTGTTTCAGCTTTGGCATACAACCTGGAAGCTCTAATACCAAATGTTGGTGCACTCCCTTATTCACACTCAATCGCCTCCCTTTTGGTAATTGCAAAATGAGGAGAAGAGACCGGGAATATAGAGGTGCAAAGAGAGGAAGCAAGGTAAGACAAGGGTAGAGGGTGAGGTGAGAGAGCAAAGAGGAGGGCAGGAGAGAGAGAGAGAGCGAGAGCCGATAAAATGGGAATATATAACAAAATTTGGGGACAAGAGGTCCCCTAAATATAAAAACAATCCGCAAAGAACAAAATTACGCAAGCAGGAGGAACAAATAAACAATACAATGCACAGAAAAATAAGAGAGAAGAAGAAAGACGAAACGGCACAGTCACCCAACCGCAGTCAGGCGGCGGCGCTTTATCCGAATGGCGAACTGGATATCCCCTTGCACAAGACGAGCCACAGAATCTGGTGAAGAGAAGGTGCCCCTAAAGACCCTGTTGTTGCGCTCCACCCAAATGCGCCACCAAGCTGAAATGAGCCACTGCCTCCAGACATGACCCCAAGAAGCAGTCAGGTGGGGGGAAGGACAAAAGAGGAAGAAAAGACGAATGGATGGTTGGTTTGGAAGATTACTAACAAGGGAAGGCCAAGTAGAAGCAAGGACACTAAAGAAAAAAGGGCAAAAAGTAAAAAGGTGGACCCTAGACTCAGTCGCAACAAGACATAAGGGACACTGGTTAGCCAAACTGATGCCAAGGCGCTGTAGGTGATCAAAAGTGTTCATATGGCCAGTCAGAAGAAGCCAGACAAAAGCAATGGCTCAAGGAGATGGGCCAAGAGACCAAAGAGATCGGGGGGGGAGTGACGCGACAGAGGGACCAAAGGAGGCCAGGTAGCAAGAAGAAAAAGTGAACTCATGAGTAGGTGAAAGGGGCCAGGATGGGGACGTGAACGATGAGAGGTCAGCAAGGCGGAGGAAAAGAGGAAGGACAGAAAGCATGTCGGACCAATAGTGGGAAGGGGAGATGTGAGATATAGAACTATGCCAGACGCTAGGGGAAGGCAGGTCGAATTTTGAACTAATGAACTGGGTGATGAGAGGATGTTCAGTAGCTAACCGCCACCACCAAGAACACAGGGAAGACTCACAAGCACCCCAGCACCCCCAAGAAGACGCGGAAAGGCAACCACATCCCAATGCGCAAGGCGATCTGAAGGTCGATCACCATCCCAAACAAACTTACGAATAAGCTTATCAAACCTACGCAAGACAGCCACAGGAGGCCGAAAGACAGACAAAGCATGGAGAGGAACCGACGCGAGGTAGTGCTTAGCCAAAGTAATCCGACCTGAAAGAGAAAGCAGCTTTTCCTGTCAACACTGAAGGCGATCCGTAAGCTTCTGCTCCACCCCATCCCAAAAAGAAGGAGCAGGAGGCGACAACGTAAACTGAAGCCCCAGATAGTCCATGGGCAGACTAGTAGCCTTACACCCAAAGCAAGCTTCCGCGAGAAGTACCGTGGCCGGATCCGCGTGAATGAAGGAGAGGTGACATTTGGCAGAATTGATAAAAAGACCTGAGATGAGCTCAAAGACCCGAAGGATGAGCCAAGTTCTCACAACCTACTGGCGAGAAGCACTGCCGAACAGAAGAAAATCATCAGCATACTGAAGGGTGGAGAAGGACGGTAAGTGGGGGAGCGAATGGGGTGTGAGGAAGCCAACGACCGTTGCGTGATGGAAAAGCGCAGAAAAGCTCTCAGCAACCAAGTTGAAAAGCAAGGGAGATAACGGGCAACCTTGACGGAGGCCACGCTCGAGACAGAAGAAATCACCACACTTCCCATTAAAGGAGACCGCAAGCTGGGCCCCAGTGACAAGCGACATGATCCACTGCCTAAACGAAGGACCAAACGCAAGACGGGTGAGGAGGTCAGAAAGGAACTCCCAACTAACCGAGTCAAAAGCCTTAGAGATGTCCAACTTCAGGATGAATGAAGGTAGCCATAGACAGTAAAGGGAGTGAACAACCTCATTGGTTAGGACAACCGCATCCTGCAGACGCCGACCCTTGACGAAAGCAACCTGGAAGAGGTTAATGACCGAAGGCATGACTGGTGCAAGCCGCATAGAGAGCAACTTAGCAATAATCTTGTACGGCGTGCCAAGGATGGAGATCGGGCGAAAGTGGGTGACGTCCGTAGGGTTAGGGCGCTTAGGCACCAGGACGCAGGTAGCTTGATTGAATTCCTTGAGGAAAACAGAATTGGAGGCGAACTCATCACAAAACGCAAACACATCCGCGCTACAAACCTCCCAAAAAGTACGAAAAAATTCGACTGGAAAACCATCAATGCCAGGCGCCTTACCCGAGCCAAGGGCCCAGACCGCGTTCTTGATCTCTTGGTGTTGGAAGGGCCGCTCAAGAGCGATCGCACAAGAGACCGAGAGAGAGGAGAGGTGAAAATCCGGCAGCGTGGCACGGAAGCGAAGAGGTTTAGAGTAGAAATCCTTGAAATGAGCGCTCAGGGCCGAGAGGATGTCATCACCAAGAAAAATCCTGCCCCCGATACCCATGGACTGGAGCAACGTCTGACGGCGCCTCTGAGAGGCGGCCAAGTGGAAGAATCTAGAGTTCTGGTCCCCATGCGCGAGCCAACCCAACCTAGAGCGTTGCTGCCAATGGATAGACTCCCTCGTGCGCCACTCTTGGGCAAGACACTGCAGACAAAGGAGACGGGAAGACTGATCCGCAGAAATATTATCAGAGGCCTGAAGGGACATGATCTCCTCATCCCAAACGGTCACTTCCAAAAATTTGCTGCTCCAGAAAATGCGCTTCCAGGCGAGCGCCTCCCTCCTGATGGAGTGCAACTTCCGCGAGAGCCTGAAAGCTGCCCACCTACCATTGACTGCACGAGCCCACCAATTAGGGACGGTAGCTACAAAGGATTCATCACGGAGCCACCAGATCTCAAAACGAAACCTGGCGTGCCCAGTACCAGCCCTACCCCGAAGAAGGGAAAAGAGCAGCGGAGCATGATCAGACAGGTGCCTCGGGCCAAGAACCAAGGAGGATGAAGGAAAAGCAGAGAACAACTCAGGCGAGAGAAAGATACGGTCCAACCTACGAAGGATCAGAGGGTTCCTATTATTAGACCAAGTAAATGGACCGTTAGTCGAAGACACGTCAAAAAGACCAAACTCATCAACGAAAGATCGAAAAGCAGACATAGACGGGCCAGAAGTGACAGGGGAGGATGAGTCAGCAGGGCTAAGCAAACAGTTGAAGTCCCCTGCCAGAAACCAAGGGGAAGCTGCAAGCTGGCGAACCTGATGCAGCTCAGCCCACAGCTGCCCACGCAAAGCCCCAACGCAAGGGCCATAAACCGCTGTAACCAGGACCGGACCATTAGGCCAAAATCCGCTGAGAGAAGCAAAGATAGAGTACCTTCCGACATGCACAATAGCCCCTGTAAGGGGTGGAGACCAAGCCAGCAGGATGCCGCCCGCTGCTCCACAAGCTGGAAGGAACCCAAAGGACGGTTGGCGCAACAAAGTACGAACACAAGCGTGAGAGATGACAGACATCTTGGTCTCAACCACAATAAGCACCGAAGGCCCATGCTGACGGATCCAAGAAGAGAGATACCTACGCTGATAACGGGCACTGAGGCCCCGCACATTCCAACATGCAACCCTCATGGGGAAACCACGTGAAGCGACGAACGTCTGGCCACCCTGGCGGCACCAGGAGGGAGGACGGAGGCTGCAGAAGCCCCAATCCTACGCAATTCCCGCCGCAACCTGGCCAGGCTGGAGCGGGAGACCGGTGCCACAGCGGCAGCAAAAGAGGACCGCAACAAATCAAGTTGCTCAGGCGGAAGAGAGACCTTAAGAGCGTCAAGCGCATCCGGGAGGGAGATGCCCAACTCAGCATCCAACAAGAGGGCAACAGGTGGCAACCTATCGGGCTGGGAGTGACGACCCATAGGACTCGTGGTGGGGCTAGACAACTGAACAGGGGAGGACGAGGGGGCAGAGGTGAACTCAGACTCAGACCGCAGGGCAGGGGAAAAAGAGCCAACATAAGGGATGCGGGAGAGGGCAGGGCTAACCGGTGGGAGGGGCAGGTAGGTGGGGTTTAGAGTCGAGCAGCGACTGAGTCTAGGGAGCAGAATATGCAGGGAAGGCCAGTAAGAGCTAAAGCTACCGTCAAAAGAAACAGAAAAAACCCAAGGCAGATAGGCAAAGGAGGAGGTCCTGGGTGTAAGGGGGGCATAGGGGGGCCAGTAACCAAGTTAAAGAGCAACGTACAGGCAACGGAGGGACGGAGGGAGAATGACTGACTGGGGGTGCCGAGACTCCAGAGGCCAAGACAACGCAGGCCGCAGTCAGACGAGAGCGAGCAACAACAGCAGCCTCAAGGGAAAGACCCTCTGCCGACGGGCGGGCAACCGAAAGAGACGGTGCGGACGACCGGACGTCGCCAAGGTCAGACTGAGCAGCAACTCGCAACGGGTCGGGGCAGCCCGAGGTGGACTCGCGTGGAGCCCCAGCTCGCAAAGCAGGAAAAGGAAAGGGCGAGCAGGGTACCTCAGAGGAGCGTGGCAGAGAGCAGGCTAGACTCCTTCGCTGAGGAGAGGCAGGCGCCCACGGTGAGGGAAGCAAGGGCGGAAGCTGAGAAGGCGGCAGCTCTACCACCGAAGAGCACTGGTGCGGCGGATCACCTGGCCGGAAAACCTGCGGAACCTGTACCGAAAAAGGAGGACCCCGCGTTCCAGGACAGGTAGGCCCAGGCCAAGGAAGTCTGATAGAGCCAAAGAACATAGAGCTCTCGCCCAAAGAAGGTGACCGCTGAACAACTTGCAGAGGAACCTGGACCCAAAAGGAAGCAGCTGAGAGAGAGAGAGAGCGAGAGAGAAAAGGGAAGGGAAACTTTTTGGGCGTACTTTCGATTCTTTCTTTTCTATTTAGTGTAGTTTCGGTTCTTCTTTGCTCATGATTAATAGAACTTCAGCAATTGCTAAAGTTCCGTTCTGCTTTTTCATGGGTTTGATTTAACGGATGCCAACCGACATTGTTCAAACATGTTATTGACATTGTGGTTTGATTGATAGAGTGGCATCTTTTCATATATATGCTCTTATACCCGAGAATAATTCCTTGTTTTGAGGAGCAATTACAAGAGAGCTTTACTACCGTTAACTGCACCATATTTATTTGATGTCTGCATTATCGTTAACCGTTCCTCAGATCCACCATGTTCTTCATTGTCGTGATCTTCACCACATCATAGTCTCCTCCGCGTCATCACCAATGCCGCCATCTGCGCGGCTATGTTGCATGATCTGTTTATGGTTTTCAATGCTAGGTTATGGAGTTATAGTCTCTGAAAATTCTGGATCACAAAACAGGGCCTGCAATATTGGCAGCTCAATATCTTTTATGGCAGAAGCCACTCACTGTTCATCTGCTCGAACCCTTGCCGATCAAACGCCTCAATGTATAAGCAACGAAAAAGAAAAGGAATTAAGTTCTTAAGTTGGAATTCATCGGTAATCTACACGCAATATATAAGACGTTGGTTCTTTGTCACGCACAAAACATGTATAAATTTCAAACTAGTCTCTTGCGTGTGCCATCTCTTTTTATCTATAAAGCCAAATTAATGGTAGATATTAAACTTAAAGTATGTTCGTTGTTGTGAAAAACTGTTGCTGTATCATCATAGGTTATTCCTTTCCTCATGTTCAAACATAAATGAGTTAAATGAAAAGAAGCCTGATCTACACATTTTTTAAATCTAATAGGCTTCTTAATTTTCAATGATAAAAAACCTTTGAAGAGAACCATAAAGCATCAATGACTGCACGAGAGATGCCATGGAACCGGAAACATGAAACCCGGGGCTCGCCCGGCTACCTCCGGCAAGGCAACTAGACCAAGCAAACCTATACCGTAGATTGTTTTGCTTCCTAAAGCCTTTGCATGGAATCGGTCAGTAGAATTGTAAGCCTATTCGAAAGTTGAATTAAGGGGAGCAGCAGAATCATTTTGAAGATCGCTGAGCCCTGCAAGCGTTGTTGCTGGTTGCCTTCCACAGCTATTGTTACTCTGATTTTGTTTGATTTTATTTGATTCTTTCTGTATTAAGAAATTCATTCTGGATACATGTTCTGTATTCTGAACCGAGACGTGTATAACGAAATCTCACAGAGCTAATGGAATTCAAAAACTTTTGTTTCTCTATCAGTCGTACTCTTGTTCATCCCCTGTTTCGATTCCTCTCCTTTACTGCTGTACTGCTCTCTGCTTTCTACAGTACCGTTTCTCTTAGCAAGAACTACATATTACACAAATATGTAAATGTGTATGCGCACTGAAAGTTCTTTTTCCCTCTTTTGAGAGAGACTGAGAGGCGTTAAATCCACTGACAAACAAAGTCTGGTGACAATCGTCAACAATCAACACAAAAGCAATAGAAGAAAAGAAGAGGGAACTAGAACAAGTACAAAAGTAAGAGGGACTTCTATTTTGTAATATATAGAGAATTTTCTATCGTCAAACTTATCTTTTATTTATGTTATGACTTCAAACATGAACCACATTTTGTGAATATTTTTCCAACAAGATCTGATTTTCATTAAAACTACCATATAAAAAACTGAAATTAATTTCTGTTAACCTCCGAAGATTAACTGAAAATACTTCTTAAATTGCATTGACAGTTTCTTTTTATATCTCAAGTTAGCACTACTTTACTTCACACCCATATTGGGTAGTTAATTTTTAAAAAATGTGAACCATATTAAAACATGCCACAAAGAGTGCTGATACTTTTTTCCACGTATTAACATAAAAAATAACCCCAAGAGAAAGTTCTCTATTAATTTGATAATCACACAGTACTGCCGTGTGGAATGGGGAAATTAAGTTTAAAAGTCATTGCTTTTACAAGATCGAGCATTCATAAGGAAGGTTTCTAATAGTTTCCCTTGATAATGATATATCTTCTTAGTCATTATGCTCACAACCGTTTCAACCTTATCTTTTGTAAGGATAACATTTAAATGTGAGATCATGACATGAACATTGCCAAGTTCTTTCTCCGGATGGAAAATAGAGAAACCATGTGACCCACTTAGATTGTGATCTTTGACTCCCAATCACATGGAGAGATGTATCCATTGTTCTTTGAAGACTGAGAAATAATCCTTGTCGATGTAATAATCCTTTAACTGCTTCTATTGACCAATATCGATACTTATCCATCTTCGTGAAAGGAACTCTCCTGGAAATTTTTCTTGGCAGCCATTTCTTCATAAGGATCCTATCTCCCGGTCGCTCTTTACTATATGATTGCGATCTGTAAAGCCGATATTGTCTTCATCTCTAATACAAAACCTGCCCTTATGGCTTTTGCCACTGATGTTGGGGTAGATATTAATGCTCAGAAATCCTGTTTTGTACCTTTTGGTGTCCTAGAGGAAGATTGTATTGAAATCTCAAACTAATTAGGCAAGAGCAAGGCCGATCTCTCGATCTCTTATTTGGGTTTCCCTCTCTTCACAAGAAGAATGAAAGTAGAGCATTGTAAGATGCTCATGAAGAAGGTTTATAAATGCCCCCAGGATGGAAAAGTCGGCTCCTATCATACTCGGGTAAAATTTTTGCTTAACTAAACATCTTCTCAGTCAATTGTTTGATTATTGGCTGATGTGTTTCAAGCTTCCTAAGCAAATTCTATTGCTCATTGAGAGGGAATGTTGCAGCTAGCTTTGGGGAGAAAGTGACTCTCAAAGGAAGTTCCACCTTGTTAGTCGGAAATGTCTTTGTGGTGTGATGGTGGAATGTGGAGTTGGTTTGAAAAGTCTTTGAACCACTAACAGTCTGTAGCTCTCAAAGTATGCATAGCTGATTTGAATTGGTCCAAATGTATAATATTAATTCCGTTCCGTTTCGGTTGTGTAATATTAAAAGTTTGATTTAAATTCAGTTGTGAATTTAAAATCGGATTTGAATTTCAAAACAAAAATTCAGATTCAGATAAAGTGTGCACTCCATGTCCTAAGCCCAAGCACACATGCAAATGTTCGGCTCTCTTAGGATTGCATGAAGGGTATTTTGGTCTTTAGAAAATTACATAGATATTACAGGTAGTTAAAGCTATTTTTGGATTTTCCTGTTCACCCTTATAGAAGAGAGTTTTTCTTTTTACGTATGAAGGACTTTCTGGTCATTTCATGGCTCTAACATGCACCACTGAGGCCAGAACTGGGCCGAACATAGAACCTGCTTCGCGTTCGATACCCTAATCTAGTTCGACACCCTAATCTACTGCATGTTTTTCAAGTGATGATAAAGCAAATATATGCAAGTTTTAATCTAGCTCTCTCATGATCTATTTCTCCCTCTGTCTCTCTCTGGATAGTGTTTGATAGGAACATACAATTTACAGAGCCAAGGCAGGGCCCTGCAAGGGCCCTAGCTCCACCTAAAAAATAAATAAATAAATTTACATGTGAATTTTAAAAAAATCATTTGACTTATATAAAAATTTGATATTTCGGCTTTGATCAAAATTTAAAAACTTTAATTTGACCTCTCTCATAAAAAAATTTATGGTTATGAATTTTGAGCATCCGAAATTTCTCCACAAGGACAGACAGAAAAACCGTGTTCCGTGAGACATATCAATACCAGCTTTGACTCCATGTACCACACGGAGAGCCTCTAGTTGCTTCCCTTGATATATAGATCCGTCTTCGTGATTGGAGCTTTTGAGGAAACTTTACGAGTTTCAATGTGTTTCTAGTATAGTCATCAAAAATCAATATGTCTCTTACAATAACATAATTTTGTAGTAGAAATATCAATATTTAATTTTCATAAAAGCAACCTTTTGAATTAAAGCATGCTTTTAACGCTTTTTTTGGTTGGAGGGAAAAGAAGAGAAAGGAAAGGGAAGGAAAAGAGAAAGGAAAGGGAAATGAATGGAATGGAAAGAAAATGAAAGAGTTGATTAAAAAGTTGTTTGGATATAAAGGAAACAAAAGAACAGGAAAGACTAAATAACACATGGATTTAAAAGAAAGGAAAGGAAAAGAGGGGTAGTGTGGGAATAAAAAACTCTTCTACTTACCTTTCTTTTCTTTCCTTTTCAATCCGTCCGATTTAGGAGGGAAGAGATTTACACTATACAATCTCTCTCTTTCATTTCATTTCTTTTCCCTCCCCTTGTAGCCAAACACGCTTTGCCCATTTCTTTCCGTTTTAATTAGCCAACCAAACAAATGAGTGATTGTTCAATCCCTCCCTTTTCCTCATACCAAACAGGTTGTTAGACTGTGATAAACATTCTGTAAGAAAATAAGTTCGTCTTTTTTTTTAGAAAAATTAAGTGGTGTTGCTTGGTCCTTCACCTAAGTGTTCTGAATATGAAGTGTGAAATTTGTGGCTCATAAAGAAGGCTGCTCCGGATAGAAGATTAACAATGACATGCTGCCGTAAGCGACAGTTAAGAACACTTTATTATTTGTTTGGGCCCATGAAATTCTACGTGTTATCTGCAAGGAACGTGAGAGGAAATTATTGAAGTTTTCCTGTCCTCGTGCTAAAATAAACAAAAGCCTTCAAATATCATTTTCAAGACCAATTAATTCTTTAGTGCAAGTCAAAAACCGCACTGTGTACATTTTGTATCTTATCAGAAGTGATGCAATATCATGTCCCGAAGGAAAGTATATATATCAAATTATAATCCTTTCTGAATCATTTTGGACTATAGTATTCATGGAAGCATCAGGACCACAAAAACAAAGATATTAGACAGAGATTTAAGCATGATTTCTACTTATTCTATTGGTGTTAATTTGCTATGGGCAATGCGTCTGCAACTGCAAAGTCTTGTAACCACATGACAGCAATTACTAGTTTACTTTAGACAGAGATTTAAGCATGATTTCTACTTATTCTAATGGTGTTAATTTGCTATGGGCGATGCGTCTGCAACTGCAAAGTCTTGTAACCACAGGACACCAATTATTATTTTTTTATTAAAATTTTAAAATACAGTTATTCTTAAAATTAATCATCTCTACAATATGCATGCCATGTACTTGAATAGTTTTTGCATTTCATATGTCGTTTATATTGTGACACTGTCGGTGTCAATGTTCCAACCGATGCCTCGCATTGGCTAGACCTAAGGCCTCATGATGCATAAACAACATCGTGACATGCACCTGCAACCAGGGAAATGGAGAGAGAAACACACACACAATTGTACACCTCAAGAAGTTTGATAGTGAAGATGTGGCTGCTTGGAGCTGCTTGGAGAGATAAGGTGATCAATAATACAATACATGTCTTATTATACTACTGATATGAAGGTGATCCAGCTAGCCGAGATCAAGCAGCAGATGGTGCTGGGATGAAGTTCATCGCAGGCTCGGGCATGTCAGCCATGAGAGCGGCCCTTGGCAAGCTCTCTCCCACCATGACTGGGTCCTCTTCCTTGAAGTCGAGAGACTTATCGTTGAAGATATCCCACCATTTCTGCACTAGCATCTTGATATCCTCCCTGTCCATGTTAGCTTCTTTGCCTGTGTACCTCCAAGGTTTGGAACCCTACAATGAAAAATCAACAGAGAAACAAAATAACATAAATAAGTGAGAAAATCGATATAGTATTTCAAGAAATGGTTCATAATTAATTAGAAAAATGAAGTATTGATACTTACAGCAGCACAGTAATGCACCACCTTGACTTTCTCTAGATCGACCTTATCGGGGTGGCGCCATAGCATGGCTAGCACCAAGTTGTAAACCAGTGGGATGGGCTTGTAAAATTTTTCGAAGAACATGTTCAAGAAGTCCTATATTGAATTTCAAGATAAATAAGATAGCCTTCATTACGAAAACAAGCATGATTATGATGATGATATGTGCAAGACAAAGTAAAGGGAACCATGTGATAAATGATGCTGATGTTGATGTTCATAGGCTGGATGTAGCCCTACCAGTCAGTGAACTAGCTAATCTTTAGCAAGTTCTCTACTTTATATCCCAATATCATTATCACCATCGTCATTATCGTGGTCATCACATGACAAAATACAATGATAATTGATGGTGCCAGCTTGATATTTACCAAGATCCTGTAACTGAATCAATATATGGAGAACATCTTCATTATTTTCTGTAAGCTTCTGAAAGATCTTACCCTGAGATTACATGTAAACATTACTTTGTTACCAAATTTAATGCACCGTCAGTACTGATTATATGTAAAGAAAATATAAGTTTTAGTTTAATAAAAACTCTTTCTCTGTCTTTCTCTAGATTCCTTATATATTGTTAGCAAGGACCAATTATCATTCCTTGTCTTGAAGTTATCTGGTGATGAAAATAAGACCATGACAGAGAAAACATGATGAAGAAGAAGGAGAGATAGGACCCAGGGACTTACCTGCTCTGCAAATGGGGTAGGAGGAGTGACCTTGAGGTTCTCAAGGAGGCTGTCACAGGTGAGCCTACTGGGCTCAAACACAAACATCCCAGCGTTGAAGTAAGGTGCTGGTGGCGATCCCATTTCAGCAGGCCATGCCACCTTCTCCGGGCACTGCTGGCAGTAGCCAATGGAGTACTGAGGCGTGTGGCTCCATGTCTTCTCACAGAAGCAGTCCATAACCGCATAGAAGTACCCATCTGCTGCATCAAACAGATGGTCTATGTTCTCATACACTTGGATGTCTGCATCCAAGTAAACCATCTTGCTGTACTCCTCAAACTGCACCACATACACAACAATCACCAAGAAACATGTCATGACATCATCATACACATAATCATCATCATCACCTAAGTTCTGTTACCATGAAAACAAAGCGAATTACAAAGCTTTCACAAGTTAATTACCCCCCATATCCGGAGCTTAGAGTAGTTGATGACGTAGTAGGCCATGGCGAACTGGACTTCGTTTTCCGGCGGGTATACGGGCTCGATCTCGCGAACTACGCAGCCCTGTGAAGCAAGGACTTTCCGGTGTTCCTCCGGCACGTCCGGCAGGACGGCGACCACCAACGGGTATGCGCTCTTCACCTTACGCAGACCCTTTGCCAGGCCGACGACTCCTTTGACGTAGTCGCCGTTTCCGGCTAGGAAAGTGACATAGGCACACTTGGAGTAGCCAGCGTTGAGCGTGGCGACCTTGCCGGTGCTAGTGACGGTACTAATAGGTATTCCCGGGGCCATGTCTCACGCTAAACTAATTACAACGTCGCCGCCCTACTGGTTTTCGGTTTCTCCGGCGCCGGAAAAGTAGAGTTGGAGATCTGATTGCAAGCAAAAGGACTGACACCCAAGTGGAACAAGTTGCTAGAGAGCCAACTTGCTCCTCCTGGCTGGATGAGATCTCCCTCCGACCTCCTTAAATAAGCGCCAGACGGCAATCAAATTCGGCCCAAATTACACCAAATTCAGATTCAGCCACTCGAAAGTCGAAATTGAGCGATGGAGTCAATTTTCTCGGGTTTTATTTCAATGTAATATATTTCTCTTCATTTTTGTCTAGCCGGCGGTTGATCAAGCAATAAGAGCCGTCCATCTCCACCCTTGGGGATCAACGGCAACCATGTCAGTTCTTCCAACTTCCATTCCATTCCATTTCATTCCAACTGCCTAGCAAGATAAATTTTAAAAATTTTTACTTGTTTTATATAAAAAATTATAAAAAATAATGTTTCAACGGTAATAAAATTTAAAAACTTTAATTTAATTCACTTATATTCAAGAAAAAATTTTGGTTCCGCTTTGTCCACGTCAACGGATGGCGTCGCTTTCACGGCCGACGTGAAAAGTGGGCTCCTATCTTATAAGGTCCATAGCCCCAAAGTCTGGGACTTATGATCACGTCGCAGCATGATAATGCCAGTAGAGATTCACGTGGTATAATCTACGGCTGGTTTCGTTACACGTGGAAGTCTCTCGAAGCATCAAAGTGGAAAACATTGTTAACAGTCCGATTTGCTAGTCATGCTTTTCACTTTACCTATCTTTCTAGAATTTTTTTTTAGTATTAAATTTTATAAATAGCTTATGTAACAGGTTGATGTTAAGAGAGATTCACTGTTAGGGTTTCTATCTTCGGTTTTTAAATTTGATTCACATCGAAAATTTGTCGCCAGACAAAAGATCCACGGTTGTAAAATCCACATGAATCCCAAATCAAGATAGTTAAAGGATGTGTTTGATCCAAAATTGAATTGAAATTCCTTGAACTCCAAACTTCACCATCATATAAGAATAAAGGTTTGAGATCCTCCCTGTAAATGTAAACAAAACCTCAAATGGGTAGGATCGCTTCAACATCCCAAGTCTCATATCTATGATTGTTTGTCTATTATAATAAATAAAGACTAAAAACACGTAAACTAAGTGTGTAAATTAAATTTTACAATATTCGTTATAAAATCTAATTTAAGCATCAACTTCTAAGATTTTTCTTATTCTTATAGTTTCAATTTTATGGTCGTCCAAGTTTCCCTTTGAAGCTTGAATCCAATTCTTTGGCAACCTACAACTTGCTAGAATGTCAAGTGCAACATTGAAAGCGACTTGCATATGAAAATGAATGAAATTGGACATTTGCGCCCTTACTTTCTCGGTGCATGTAATGCATCCAAAGGCGAAAGAGCCGATTTATAGACTTTCGTTCTTCTAGAGGAGCTAATATTGGCCGCTGGTTGCATTCAAGGTTCCTCCATCTTCACTGTAAAATGGACGCCGGTGATTTGCGCCATGACAAAAGCTAACATTATTGCCGTAAAATGATATATGAAGCAGTAATAGTCTCACCTTCACCAAGAACAGTTCAAAGTTGAACTTCTCTCACAAAAAACGCTGTTTTTAAAAAAAAAAACGCGTATTATATGCTAAAAACACCTCTGCGGTATAAAACATGAATAAAATGCGTTTTGAAAAAAAACGTTAAAAAAAACGCATATAATACCTATATTATATGTTTTTCTCGTTTTTTACCATTTTTTCCCCTTTTTTACTAATTTTCATTTTTTTATAATTTTTAAGATGTATTAAATGTTTAAATTTTTTAAAAATTTGCCAAACTTTTTTCGTTTTATTCCTAAGATATAAAACTTTATCGTATTATACCTATCTTTTTCTTCACCGTTTAATACCCGTACACGTTTTTTGTAATAGTGGACTTCAAAGGCAAGTGGCCGGCAATGGTAGGCCCTCTAAGGAAGGAAAAGGAAGAAAATGTCGGCAGGAGCTTCCAAAAAAGCCACCAAAGTTGACGAGATGTACGCCGGGAGTATATCCAGCAGTCGCTGGAAAAACTTTGTTGTGTGTTTTCTCGAATTTATAGAGACTGAGGCGATTCTCACTTGAGAATAACCGAAGATTCGCGAGTGCAGGCAGTAAGGTAAGTATTTCAAGCAATCAACAGAGAACTTTGGTGCTTATGTTCTCGAAACTTTTGAGACTAGCGAGTCTCATTTGAAAATAAATGAAGATTCGCGAGTACAAAATTTGAAGTGGGCAGTAAGGTGAAAATGTGAACGGTGTGATGTTGAAGATTTGAGAAGGGCCATTTAGTACTCAAAAGGAACAGGAACAAACAGGGGATAAACAAATACAGCAAAAAAGATGTGTCAATTACAGCAAAAGGTGAAAAAAATTAAGTTTCAATAGTGTCACTATTCTCAATACACACTAAACTTTCTTAGATAAGCATAAGAGTATTTCATTCTACCCTCGAGATGAGAGCTAAAGTCCCTACTCTTCACTCCATTCCTTGCTACTAAGGATGTCAACTGATAATATTCAAATCAAATATATCCCTAACCATATATGCTTTTTCAGATATTCTCACATTCGGATTCGATAATAAACGTCATATCTGAATTTGAATTTAAAATCCAATTTCACAATCCAAATTCGATCGGAATCTGGTTTTCATATTCATATCCAAATTCAAATCCAAATTTTGAACGAAATTTGCCAGGTTTCAAAATTTAAAAGCATTAAATATGAATATTTGGCTAAAAATAAATGTGATCCGAATTCATATTCGAATTCGATCATATATTTATATATTACCCAATGTGAATCCAATTAGGTGTCATTTCTTGAATCTGAATCTAAATATTTTTTTTTTTCCATATTCGATTCTTTTGGATCGGTTCAGTTGGATATTCCATTCAGATTGGATATCCGCTCTCCCATCTCTTTTTTTTCCGCACAATTCGCAACAAAATGTAACTGCTTACCAATTCCTACCTCGTTGCACCAACCCCATGTATTTCTTTTATATGGTTTAGAAGGCAATTTATAATATGAACAATATGAACAAAATTGCAATATAGAGTCCAAAAATGCTACCAAACAGGTTGTATTTAAGGGAGACGTGGAAGCAGCTCCTCCCTTTATGACATACACCCAGGAGCGGCTTAGGCTGCCCCTTACCAAGGAAAGGGCCCTGTCCCCTCATAAATGGTGAAAACACCAAGTTTTGCCTGTTCGGGTCGAACACACCATTTCTTACAAGCCATCGTCCCATCCCTCGAAAAAATGTATTTATTTATTATCCGGTACGTAAGACACGGAGGAGAAGTATAGATCGCCTTCTTCTAACTCTTTCCAAAGCTTGAAATCAGAGAAAGAGGGGGAAACGGTTGTTTCGAGATATTCTTCTCAACCTAAGCATTCCAATCTAGAATTTTAAAAGTTGAGCAGTTCTGTGAAAAGCATAGCATAAACATTGCGCAGGTTTTTCTATTCTTTTATGGAAAAGAGTGCTTTCTTTGACTTCCATCCCCATCTCTGCCATTGATCACCGGAACTGACAGAGAAAGAGATGTGGGAGATCATTTTTTCTCTCTCTTTTTCTTTGTCACATACCTTTTGTTTTCTTTGTCAAAGAACAAGTATTAAACACAGTTCTGCATCAACAGCTATCTGCATCTCGACGATGTACAGTGTTGCAGGAAATAGTCACTACAAATTAATCAAATAATGTTAGACAAAAAGTATGTCACGAAGCACAAGGCAGAATTATTGTTGAAGGCATTTTTAAATCAAGTATCGAATTGTGATCTCTTTTCATATACGTGCTCCAATGCATGCATCAAGGTAAGGAAGCCGCTCGACGGAAAGCATCAGGCAGCCCTTGATGGAAAGGGATCATAAATAAGAGCGGTTGTTATTTTCCTTGTAATGTGGGGCGTGAGACCCCTTGCCATATACATGTTGGTCCTGTGAATCCGGCCACTTTCTTGATTGCTTTCCTATATTTTGAGTTTCTTATGCTGAAGACATTCCAACATTTCAACCATCACATTACAAACCAGTCTCTCATTGTCTCTCTCTGTCTCCTGGGGATACCGGCAAAGAAGACCCGGCAGCCATCAGGTCCCGGCGACGTTCTCTCTACCGGTGAGACGAAGTCTGACCACCACCTGGGCAGACGCCTGTCTATCTTCCTAGTGGGCGGCTGTTTCAATCCCTTTTCCCCATTTGCATCTGATTGTCATTCGTGAGCCCCCTTTCTCATAAGATTGCCGTTCGTGAGTAGCTAGCTGTAGGAAGATCGCCTGATGCCACTGTGGACAGGGTTTTCGCTTCCGACCACCACCGCATCCTTCCTTCTTTCTAACATGCACATTTAAATCCCTTTTCTCCATTCACGACAGAGGTGGGCATTTGATTTCCGTTCGTGAGCAGCCGGCTGTCGTGATCCATCGGAGCCGAGGAAGGTTCTACCGGAGAAACATGAGAGATTATCCGATGGATCTCAATGGCAATACCTATGGTTTTCTTTTTTTCATAAAGAGGATAATAGCTTGTTAACGTGACATATTTTACAACAGAACAAACATGAGAGACTAGGATTGTGCAAGCAGAGACAAAAGAGCATCAACTTGTTTGCTGCTTGTTACACATGGTTGGTTAACGGTGTATTTGCTTGGTATCCATATGAAAATGACCTAGCTAGCATGCGTTATTATGCAAGCTTGCCTTCTTGCGTTCAGCACACCAGGAACATGCAGTATGTCTTAGACTGCAATACTCCATGGCTAGAAAATGAATCTGGGAAATCACCATATAGTAACAAACATAATATGCAAACAGACACATTCAAATATCTCACACAAAGTATATGCATAAATATTCCCAAGTACATTATCTTCTTAACATCATCATGCCACCACAAGTCGAGACGTCATGAGGTCATTACATAGCGCAAATGACACTCCATGATACTAAATATAAGTTTTAATCTGAAGGAGAGCTCCAAATACATCCGTCTCCAACAATGCCACTGCCACTGCATTTACTTCTCGGCTTGTACCTTCCTTTGACAATCTGCAAGGGAAAAAAAACGATGTGGAGAGATAAAAGTCCAACTACCCACCATAGCATACAAGATGTGAAGTAAATGTGGAGAGGTAAATAAAATTCGAAGTAAATGTCCATACCGGCACGCTTCATTTTGGATAGTCTCTTCTTATGACCTATTCTTCGACTTTCATGGCAGGTGCTAACAGTTATAGTTGTGTAGTTAGTGCATATTAATTTTGGCCATGTATGAATAATACCATATGCTGCTGGGTATTAACAGTCAACCCCACCAGGATACACACAAAGAGACACCAGTACACATCGGCATCTTGAGATGAATAATAGTTAAAAAACATCAAAAGCATGTTAGACTCCAGAACCACAAAAAGAATTGTGATCACTTAAAAAAAAGGGGCGTTGGTTGTATTGGGAAAAAGCATGTTGGATTGAAGCATGTGTCCTTTACTTGTTTTATATAAAAATTTTGGAAAATGATATTTAGACTTATGTCAAAATTTAAAAACTTTTAAGTCAACCTCCTCACTAAAAATTTCTGACTCTAACTTCACCATATTATATATATATATATATATATATATATATATATATATATATATATATATATATATATATATATATATATATATGAAACTATATCCTCGTTCCAGAGTACCCAGAAGTCCAATAGACAAAAAGGTAGCTGAAAGGTGGAGTTTATTGAATCTCGGTCTCAAATTCATGATAATCTAGCTTTTTATTACCACATCAGTAATAATCCAGCAAAAAATGGATAATTCAGAGCCGGCTGAGTCGACAACAGGGATGGAATAGCTCCCACGTGGTTGGTACATCTTTCCTTAAAGAGTTAAAAAGGGCATTAACTTTTTGTATACCTTGGCATGAATGTCCAACATAAGACACCAGATGAGTCAAAAGACTAAAAATTTAAGAAAACCAACCAAAACTCCCACTCCAAAAATTAAATACCTCATTCAACATCCTGTGCAACTCATCCCTTGCTTCAATAATACGATCCCTCTCATTGCTATTAACAACAAAGATGAGGCCCCTGTGTGTTTTGCAAGTAGTACCTCCACAAAGGCCCGGACATATAGAGAGAAAAAAAAGATTTAAAAGTACATGAGGAACAAAGCTTCTTAGATCGGTCATTCAATCTAACCAATATACCACCCCAAATAGGATGGATGGGTTTCATCAAGGCAAGCAGTTATGATACGGTACAAAATCAACATGACAGTTAACATACTCTGTGGTGACCAGAAACATCCCAAACGGTGAAGCTGATGTTCCTATATTCCACAGTCCCAACATTGGAACCTGAGAAAGTAGAAGATGCAAGTTTTAGATCCTACCCGAGACTCGAGAACGAGAAAGAGATTCACAAAAAGTTTTACGCAAGCGCCTTTGGAAATTTCATGAATAGATATTTAGCTTTTATGTACCTGTCAATGAATCCTGAGATGATAATAGCATCCAATAAAGCAGAACAACAATCTTGACTAAAAGAAGAACAAACCAGGCGAACAAATGCCCCTCGCGAAGAACATTTTTCAATTTCTAGCAGTCGACTTGCATTTGTTCTTTCTATTTTAGAAAGAACTCTGCCAAGATCAAGATGTTATCCTTGAACAAATATAATCAGACCGAGCAAATAATTGACCCTTTAGAACCGAAGCGATTCTTCAATAATAACTAATTTCGACGTCAGATAGGCTTGAAAATGCCTTATAGCCAATGAGTACAAATACCCCATTGCTTGGAATTTCAAAATACTCAAAAATATTTGCATATTCAAGTAACCCCACAGGAGACTCTCAAAGCTGCAGATATCTCTCAAGGCCCAGTTTCATGCACAACGCAGAGGGAGAGACTAATAATCTTATTACATAATAGATACACAGAGAGAATGAGAGAGAGAGATTTTTCATAATATTATTATGCAATAGATAGTATGAGCAGTAAAACAAGAGAAACGTAGATGAACTGTCACGTTGAGAAAACAACTGCCCATTATATGATACATTCAGAAGCCTCCAGCAGAGTCAATAAACCATCTGCCTTATCATGTAAAAGTCCATAGGGTGATAAGGGATCGTTCTGTACATCAACTTCAAAATACATGGGATTTTACATGGACCTTTACACTTCAGTAGCTTTCACATGCCCTTCAGCCTCTGCCTGAGAATTAGCCCGCTTTCTTTCATAATCTTTCACGGCTGCTTTTATAGCATCCTCAGCAAGCATGCTGCAATGGAGCTTCACAGGTGGAAGAGAGAGATGTTTTGCAATCTCACTGCACCATGTAGCATAATGCATAAGAGAAATGGAAGAGATTGAAGGCAATACATTTAAAAGTTAAAACACCGTACTTGAGGAAACAGACTAGGTATAAAACAAGAAGCTGCTAGCCCTGAAATGGCAAACAAAATGAAGCACAAAAGATAACCAGAATATGGCACTAAGGGACTGTAATACTGCAACATGGAGAGAAAGTTACAACGTCCGGAAAAAAAATTTTTGGTCCTCAAGATTAATGATCACGGCCTAACATAACTGCTAGGGGGGGTGGGGGGGTTGCATTCCCAGAATTCTCAAAGCTTAGAGAACATGATTCAGGAAGCCTTAAATGAAGTTCTCTAGGCGTTCAATGAAGTACGGAGCATGTACTGAACAAGACGCAGGGAGTCCTGACACATTCTTTCCAGAGTATGTTCAAGCAGATGACAGTAAATCACTGCTCAACAGGGGTGTCATTTGTACACATGTAGGTTCTCACGAGTAAAAATAGGCTTATCCAATTGCATGAACCATCTAATGCTAAGCTCAATGTCAACAGAGAAAAATGTATAATATCCAGTTAGCAGAAAGCCTATGAAGTATGAACTACTATTATCAATTATCAAGACAAACCCCAAATACCAGGTACTGTCCTCCTATAAGCCAGTACCCACAGCATCTTCTCATGCCCAAGGAATTTATCGGGTACAATATAAGTAGTATATCTTGAGAAAATCTTGGCAAATTTTTAAAATTAAAAAAAAATCCTGAAAATGACATAAAAATAAAAATAAATCAGAAATTAATAAAAATATGAAAATGAAAAAAAGTGCATAACACTTTCGTGTTTCTTATATTTTGGTTTTTTTTTTAAATGTTGTTTTATACGGCTGACTTATTTTTGGCATATTTATCGAGTCTTTTTCGATTAAGATGCGATATTTGTAGCAGTGGTATTAACACTACATCTATCCCACTCCACAAATGACATACCTCCACAATGGTAGCAGTTAATGACACAAAGAGGGAGGTTTCTTGTTTGGATGGGACAGGTCATTCTTAATGGTTTTGGTTATTCTCTTGTTATATAGAAGGTTGGATAGCTGCTTCTTGCTCAGGTCCCTTATATATAATGTTGCAGTGTCATGGTAAGGATGTTCAAAAGGATCAACAAAACAACTCAGAACTGTGAAACACAAAAACAGCTTGCTGATTACCATTACATAAGATTTGTGCATCAATTGTTCACGAGACCCATCATAAGAGTTACAAAACAAGTTCTAACAAGCTAACACACGAAGAATGAAGCATTTTTCATATTTATAAATGAATCCCACAGACATCATGAATGTATAAATGAAAAATCTGAACAAGAAAAACTAGGACGTATGAGGTCTATACTAATGAAGCATATGCCTGGATACTCTTTTCAGAAGAACAGACAACTGTAGACAATTTGCGGTCACAAACTTTGCGATGAGTTAACATTTGCAGCAACAAAAAAAGGTGTAATCACTCGAACTAGAATTCTAATCTCTCTCACTGTTCGAGAGAGCAGGCACTAGCAAGTTCTGACCAAAGCCAGAAATGGTAACCTCCAAAAGCAGAGAAGGTGCTTTCTTCGATCACCAACACAAATACGGATGAACAAAACATTAGTTTCCAGCTGGTTACATTTGCAAGGTTGGAGCTCTGGGTTCAGTCGGCAAAGAATCCTCAAGGGTCTACCAACCAATAGCCACACTATGTAATCACGGGCAACAAACTTTTGCATGGACCAGACAAAAAAAAAGCCCAAAGAAAAACAACCGACACCACATGTTTCAACTCTCATTTATTCCGTTCTACCACCACACCCACTAACCAAATAACAAATTGTCAATGGGCTTACAATTCTCTACCTCTCAACCCCCCATCACAAAAGGGAAGCCAAGCCATTTTGTTTACAAGGCAAGCCTTTTCACCCAGAAACAAGTTTTCTCCAACTAGCTGCTTGCTTGTGAAGCACAAAGACTGTGGGATACAAATTTATAATTACCTCTAGAGATTGTCTTCAGAAATCAGAAGTATACAAAACAAAATTCATGTGAAGCGATCATGGAAAAACATAACAAGTGTTCTTCAGAACCGTTTCAAGTTAAAACCCGACCTGTGAAAAGATTAATAATTAAGAAGGCCAACAAGAACATTATCAAGCACGACATGCCAAACTCAAAGCATGTATGACCATCATAAACAGTCGGATGCGGTTTCTATCATCGGCGGAATATTGTTCCTCGTTCAGTGTGATTATTTGTAGGCAAGACAAACTTACGTATTTTTTATGGTCAAGGCTTCCTCCATCTGCTTTCCCTTAACCCATTCGGTGGCTGAAAAAATCACACACAAACAAATGTTAGAAGTAAATGCATAACCTATTCCAAAGGCACTGAGAACAAGACTCTCAGAGTACCAGACTCTCATATATAATACAAAAATGCAATAGGAAGGCATTATCAGTTGATTAGGCAAAACAGTAGGAAAATCATTTTATGTAACCTCCAGAACCAAGACGAGACCAGATTCTGATAGAAATCCAGTACCAAGTCAAACAAAGAAGATTAAAGCAAGTAGAAAATAAATCTTGAACCTATAAAAAGATTTGTAAAATAACCAACCGTTTCCTACCAACTTCTAAACTACATCGAAACCAGAAGAAAAAGCCTCAAAACCCTAAGAGGGTAAATTAATGCATTCAACATAAAGAACCCCACTATCGAAAGATATAACCCAAATGTTTCAGATCATCAAGTAACAAAGCTGAATCAAATTTCCAATTAGCGCATAAGAAATTCTCTGGCTAAATTGCTCATTTATAAACCCTATAAAGACGATCAATATCAGAATCAATAATCAAGGACGATATAAACGAAAGCAAGAAGAAGAAAATCCCTAGTTTAGAGAAAGTGACAAGGGGGGAGACTAACCCAACGAGGAAGAGGCAATCGCAGAACCGCACCCGAACGTCTTGAAGCAGGCGTCGACGATCTTCCCCGACTCCTGGTCGACCCTGATCTGGAGCTTCATCACGTCGCCGCACGCCGGCGCGCCGACTAGCCCTGTGCCGACGGAGGGATCGTTCTTGTCGAAGGCGCCGACGTTGCGTGGATTATTGTAATGATCAACCACCCGCTCATGATAACGCCTCCTTGCCAACAAAGCCACGGCGGCAGCCCCCGGAGAGGCGGTCCCTTCCGCCGCCAACCCCAGCAACCTCTTCCCTCCGAGCTGCAACATCTTCCCCCACTCACTCACCCGCAGGCGTCCAGAGGAAGAGAGAACAAAAAGCGATCGCCAGATTCTGGGAAGCGAGGGAGAGGGCTATTTATTGGCGAGAGGCGTGAGGCGGCAAGAAAGATAGATTGAGGGAGGTACACGTGTGCGGCGCGCGAGTGAAGAACCCTATACATTTGGATCGGGTAATGAATTGTGGTGCAAGTATCCGTTAAGCGTTTCTGGATCTGAAATGTCTCTGGGAAGAAGATGGATCCACAGTGCATAGGGGACCAAAATTCATGGACACGGATCCAATATGGATCAGGTTCGAATCCACCTTATAGATTTGATATCCGACTCATTCACAAGGCAATACCGAAAGAGTCTAAAATGGGTAGATGTTTACTCATTTTCTAGAATGTATTTGATTAGTTCAAATCTTAGATCTGAGGCGAGATATAAGACATATAAATATTTTCCTTCAACAAAATTATGTTGCAGGTTTATAATCCTTTGCGTCTCATAGGCGTCAAATCAGACTCCCCATCACTCCAACTTGAACTCCATGAATTTGAGGTACATTGAATATCTTAGGTTCATGGATATGAATCTACTGCTTCTTAGAATATGAATCGACCGTTTCATAGAACAATAAGTTGAAGCAAATCCTGCATAAGATCAGAGATATGAATCTAAGTTTCTGGGTAATCAAAACGCTCTGTTTGTATATTTGATAGTCCTTCCCTTTTCGGATCCAACAGTACCCGGTTGAGTCCAGCCAACTGGTACGGAGAGATTGAATCCAATAATGTAGGTCAATCATGTGAAACGGACCCAAATTTGGAATTTTGTGCTATTTGCATTCCCAGCCAAATGATTCGGATAAGTCATAAGGGTGTTAACATCTCTGAACACGTTATAGGAAAATGGGTTGGAGGTTTGGATTTCAGATCCAACATTAACCGTTTCATTTGGGGATGAAAGATCTGTAAGATCCATGTTCTTATCGGATTAGGAGTTAAGATCCATGTTCTTACTTTTCCAATGAGAAGAAAAAACATGGAGTTTTGTAAATTTGACAGTATGCGGTGCATATTCACCATGCCCAGTGGCAAAAAAGTGGGAACCAGATGGGTTCCATTACATGCTTATCCTGAAAATTTTAGGTTAACTTATAAAAAAATATTCGTAGCAAACTTCGCCCAAGTATCATTGTGTCGATTAAACTAAAGCAAAAACATACAATAATTTCACGAAGTACAAAGAACAAATATTGCATTCATATGAATCGATTATGTATAACATTTAATTGTTAAATTTAAAAGCATATATGACCTCAAAACATTTCCTCCAACAGGAACATAGTGTTCCTAAAACATTTGCGTAGAAACTTTTGTTTCTAAAAGCACAATAATCTTCTTATAAATACGCTATTTGAATCTCAATGATCCAAGTATTTCTGACCAAAGTTCATAAACCATTAGTTTGACAAACTTTATATGTAAATGGTTCAAAAATAGAATTAACCAGCATCTAAAAATATAGATCCGAAGTACGAAATGCAGATAATGAGTTCATATCCGATCCGAAAGGAGTAGGAATTCAATTCAATAAAGGAAATGCAGATTGAGACAGGCATTCAGCCCTATCCTATCCACTTTCTTTCACGGACACGATCATTAGACAACTCAGGACCACATTCTTTAATCTCAACGACCACACAGAAACAAAAGCCAAAGTGGAACAAGAAAGGTCGTTTGGTAATAGAAACAGTAACAAACTATTACATGAATCTGCCTTCAGATTGGCATAATACTGTAACATAACGTTTCATAAATCAGCTTAAATCTTGAAACAAATTCATGGAACAGTTTATTACTGTCCTGTTGTCAAACGACAGTAAATATTTCCATTGCCAAAAGACCCCGGGAAAAGGGAGCATAGAGAACCTTGTTGAAAATCCTAAATCTTTAATATAACCAGTTTGACACACAGCAACAAAAAAACAAAGATTAGTTAGAAGTATGAAACAATCGCGTATTCTTCTGTTGCAAAAACATCACTAGAACCCAAGATAAGAGGAGGAAAAAAAAACGGCTAACAATCTCATCACGTTGTTGCTAAACAACAGCAGACTGATCAAGCAAGCCAAGAAAAATTAAAAATATAACATGTCCATGTGAAATCGTTTTGTAAGTATTACAAAAACACTAGCAGCAGTAGCACACCGGTTTCCTAGCCAGAATAGTTATCAACAGAGATTGAGCAAAGCAACATCAAATTTGAGAGAGATCACGAAGCCAACTGCTCAGGCCTGCAAATGCAAACCATAATGAATTAGAAAGAAGACTTGCAGAAAACACACAGTCAAAGAAGAAGAAGCCAATGAAACATAAAGGCAATCATGGATGAATGGACCACCTTGCTAGCAATGTTGTTGGAGAGCCAATCCAGCCCCTCGTACAGGCCTTCCCCAGAAGTTGCACACGTGCTCTGGATATACCTATAGAAACAAGAAAAGATGTGTTACGATCCATATAGGGATCGTGGGTGGCAGAAGTAGTTTATTTCTACTAGGTCTTGTTATTTGATGTTTTCAGTATGGATCTGATTTCAGTAAGAGTCAGTCCAGTCCGGACCCATTATTACTTGTACTTAAGCTTGAGATTTGCCCTAATTAAGCATGGCTGTTGATTGTCTTTCTCTCTCTCGTTCTTTCCTCTCTCCTCCTTCCTCCCTCACGAGTCACGACCCTTGTTAGCCGACGGCTAACAAGATGTCACAGGTACCAACCAATGTCAGATAACTCACATAATTGATGTTGATCAATAAACTTACCAATGGCGTTGACGAAGGGAGTGAAGGCCAAGCTTATCAGTTATTTCAGCTGCATTCATCGCATTTGGTAGATCTTGTTTGTTTGCAAACACAAGCAAAACAGCATCACGCAATTCATCCTGTCATCAAGTAAAATATCTCATTCAATTTTCCACCACTGCAGCAGAAAATAATACACAACACACGCACACATACATATATATCTATCAACCACAACCAAGCATGTGGGTGCTCATATGATGGTAATCTAGCAGGAAGCATGACAATGTCCTGTTCGATCCATTATAAGCGAAGATAACTGGAAGAACATCTCAACATGCAACACCAAATGCATGCATGTCAACACATGAGAATAAAGGCAGAAATCTTTGTGCAATATCAAAAGAGAGAATACTTGGGAACAGGTACATGTCTCAGGCTGTGTATCTAAAACAACTGGCAATAAGTCAAACGGCTAAAAATTGAACCATGGAATATCTGATAATCCATAGGCAGTGAAAAAGTACCAGATAACAAAAGTTAATACATAAGAAGAACAGGCACAACATTTTAAATTCAAAAGCCATAGGCAAACAACTCACCAATGGATAAAAGGTTCTGAATATGAAAACTAGCATAAACAAAATTACAAATATTCAAAGAGGTCCAATATCCATGGATGGAAAAATAGTCATCATAATTAACCATTACTTCTAACTGGCAGATTCAACTTATAAAAAAATGGTCAGCAGCCAAAAGGTCAACGCAGTTGGAAGGCAACAAACAGTAGAAAATCCACAGACATAGGAAATCAGGTCCAACCAAGAAAGCTGGACTAGAAACAAATGCAAACATACAGCCATCTGTTTTAGCAGACTGGTACACCACTTCGTATGATTGCTGAAAGTTCCACCGTCACAGATATCATGAAATTTTCGGAAATCCCATGATATTTATGAGAAAAACAAGTAAAACAACACAACAACAAAATCTCAGCAGAGATGAAAAAATCTCATGATCATTTTGCGATTTCTTGACAGCTTTTTCGGCAACATTTTTTCACTGTTTTGTGATTATCAGTTTCTCATTTATTTTATTTTCCCTAATGTTTAGGAGTTTTTATTTTTTAAAATTGCCTGAGAAAAACAACTTCGTCGAGAAATACCCAAGGAAAACCTCACCAGTATTCTCCCGGATACTATTGACAACTAAAACTAATCAATAGAGCTTAAGTTGTTGCATCAATTAGGATCACCTGAACCTGTGAAATTTCCACATCCATGTTCAAAATGGAAACTTGAAATATACATCCAACTTATCTACTGAACCTAAATATGACCATATTTTCTAAACGTAGACATAGAAATTCCATTATTTTCTTTTCCTCATTATCTAACACATGATATCCAACTTGTCATGTTGAACCAGCTGTAGTCATCACAAGCAGATGATAATAAAATTGAGAGATGTTCAAACGGTCCTAAGCATGGCTCCCTAGGGCGTCACTCTTTTCTTTTGTTCTGAAAGGCCGGGAGGGAATGGAATTAACATATCTGATAAATCCAATCAAGTTGCATTTAATTTGTAATCATAAGGTATTCCAAAATCAACTTCAACAAATTGGTACCCTCGTTGGAAATCATCAACAGAAAATTAGCTTAGCCCAATGAGGAATTTATTAAGAGACAGCTGGGTTGACAACAGGGATGGAATAGCTCTTAGGTGGTTAGTACAACTTTCCTAAGAGCTAAAGGGACATAAACTTTTTTCTACATCTTATGCCCTGACTGTCCAACACAAGACACCATATGAGTCAAAAGACTAAAAACTAAGCAAAAACAACCAAACCCACTCTAAAAATTAAATACCTCATTCAACATCCTGTGCAACTCATCCCTTGCTTCAATAATACGATCCCTGTCATTGCTATCAACAACAAAGATGAGACCCTGTGTGTTTTGGAAGTAGTGCCTCCACAATGGGCGGATCTGTAGAGAACAAAGAATAAAAGTACATGAGGAACAAAACTTCTTAGATCTTTCATCCAGTGGCAGAAGCCATGAATCCAGCACGTATCTAATCAACATACCACCCCATGTAGGATGGATTCGTTTCATTAAAGCAAGCATTTAATGATACAATAACTAAGTACAAAATCAACATGATGGGTAAGTAAAACCTTAACACTGATACCTTGTCCTGACCACCAACATCCCAAACGGTGAAGCTGATGTTCTTATATTCCACAGTCTCTACATTAAAACCTGAGAAAGTAGAAGATGCAAGTTTCAAAAGGTTCCTCCAGGCTCCAGAATGAGAAAGAGATTCAGAAAAAGTTTTACGAAAGCTCCTTTGGAAGTTTCATTAATAGATACTAAGCTTTTGTGCACATCTGTCAATAAAACTTTGAATTTCAGATGATAATAGCATCCAATAAAGCAGACCAAGAAATATGACCACAAGCCTCATGAGAAAAACATTTTTCAATTTCAAGCAGTCAATTTTTATTTGTTATTTCTATTCAAGAAATATGCCAACATCAAGATGTTATCCTTAATAAATATATTCCGACAGAGAGCAACCAAAAAGCCAAAGAGCATTTTTTTTGCATTGATTGGTACAAAAACCAAAGAAAACGACAGTCCTAATGTCCAAAAGTGATTTCCATCAAAATAATGATAATCACAGCAGAGATACTGGTAGAATATAGACGGGACTGTTAGGCACTGTCAACCAAGCACTAGCAGATCCAGAAACGTGCCAAGACAGCACATTAAACAAATGATTCTTGGGTTTGCACGACCGACAAGCTGTGCAGATCGAATCACCCCGGCGTCATAGCTTGACAAACATTATTAGGACCACGTCTTTCCTGGTGGGCGTACCAATCATCAGTAAACTGACAAGCCTGTCAAAGGCATATGCGTGAACCTGGTGTGTGTTGCATGAAACACCAGATGAACCCATCTCAATTGGAGCCGAAGCATAAAATATAAAATATCAAGGACACAAAAATAGAGATAGAGCAGGAAACCGCCGAAGAGAAATCACGACAATATGCTCTTAACGCTTCGTCAAACTCAAGATTATTAACAAAGAGATAGGTTGCGAGAAATTTGGGGTAAGCATCCACTCACCGATCGTGGGGATCGTGGTAACGATCTCACCCAGCTTGAGCTTGTACAAGATTGTGGTTTTTCCGGCCGCATCGAGACCAACCATAAGAATACGCATTTCCTTTTTGGCAAAAAGCCGGCTAAACAGCTTCGTGAAAGTCAATCCCATGTCTCCTTCTCCTTTTCAAGCTGTTGATGAAACCGAACAACCAGTAAAAACTCAAATCAAAACCATGCATGCACATAAAGAAATCCATTCAGAACAATCCGGTGAACAGTTCAGAGATCAAAGTACCAAAAACAAAAACTCGTGATATCACAAGCAAGATGGAATCAAAACAAAAAAAAAAAAAACGCCCTAAAAAATAAGAGGAAAGAAGTGAATAAAAAAGTTAGACAAAATGACCACCGTCCGCCAATAAAAAGGAAATACAAGAAAAGAAATAAGATCACGATAGAATCAGACACAGCAAACCCTAGAATTGACTCCACGCCACAACAAAGTGGCCAGAAAAGATTGAAACAAAGGAAGAAAAAAAAAACTATCAGCACCCATCAGAATCCTTCACCCAGTTGCAATCGTCGACCAATCTCTAATCCTGAATCCGGTGAACGGCAAAAAAAAAGGAAAAATGAAGGATCCGAAAAATCAAAAAAGAAAACGAGCGGTTAAACAAATAACAAAACAAAAATCGCAATCGAAACATAAAATTAAGCCAAAAGGAAAAAAACAAGATTGGGGAGAAACAATACCTGAAGCTCAGGACGACGAAATCTTCCCTGAGAGGGAGAGCGAGAGAGAGAGAGAATAAAAAAAAAGAGAGGAATACGAAATAAAACCCAGGACCAGGAAGGCTGATTTACAAAAAATGGAACTTTTTTCATTTGACCCAATTTATTAATCATAATCCAACATTTTCGCCTCACATTTCTAGATTTTCTGATATAGGCTTAGATTTTGGCAACAAGCTTTTAACAGGCCCAGTTAGAAAATAATACTTAAATTAACTTCAAACTCTCAAAGTGATCAATCTTTCAAAGGCAAGTTGAGCTAAGCAGAACGGTGTTGTTTCTTATCACATTAGTTATTGCTGCCAATACATAGTTTTTCTATTGAAAACTCCAAGAAAAATGTCTTTTATATAAAAAAAAACATTTTTTTGTAATCAAGTGATTTAAGTTTTCTAAAACGTGAAAGACATATGCCGCTCAACAGAGACGCTTCAAGCATGGATTTCTAAATTGAAATTTTCTTGTTGATGAAATGGAAATTCAGCTACTGGACAAATGATTTTGATTCTAGAATTGTACGGTCATTCTTAATGAGAATTGTGAAATTTTATGATTTTAAGATTTTAAAATATTTTCATCTCTCTTTAAACAGATATCTCGTGATCGTGATGGTTTTAATTCATCAATTTAAAAATTATAATTCTTGTTTTATCAAACACATTCTTTTTAATTTTGGAATCAAAATTTCAAATTATTGCATAATGTCCGCATGAGCCTCCATATATTTCCACTTCCGGTTGTCTAAAGAATAAAAAAAAACGATCAAAATGGACCCCCCTTTAACAATGATCAACTAATAGAGGGAGACTTGTGTATAAACTGCTCCGCCAATGTGTGGGTTTTATTAAAACAAAAGAAATAAGGTCCTATTTCGAAATTATGGTTAAAATTGAAGCACCTATATGGATTTTATTTGAATGAATTCAAGTCTTCCTTTCCTCCGTAAGATGCTCGTGAAAGAATCGGGAGCCCTGCCACTAGGGAGCTAGCGTGAAAATAACGCGTGATTAGCTAGCGTGAAAATAACGCATAGCGCGTTAACTGAAGTGCGATAAAAAATTTGTTCAAAAATGACTAAGTCACCGCTTTTACTTTTCTCGAATTCTTATATTAGATGAAAGAAAATAATATATTAGATGAATATATCTTGATTTATTGCAAAAAAATAAGGTTTTTTTGGCATTTTATCAAGTGTATATTGGCTGCATTTTTTTTTTCTATTTCAGAAAAACGCATGGGTGGTATTTACTTAGGGGTCATTCTCCAGGGGACATAAACCTGAAAAACAAACCCCACAAATATTTTAGCACCTTTGTTCTGTTCTAAAACTTTCCGACCATTATAATGGATCCACCCATTCGACCTAAAAAGAAAGCTATAAAGCAGCACCTTCCATTTGTTCAAAAACTTTTTCACGATGTCACACATCTATTGAGAGAGATTGAGATTCTTTATTTAGAAAAAGTCTACATAAAGCAGAAAAATCAGTATATGAGAATAAGCGAATCATGACTTTAGTTAATGACTTTAGTTATTCAAAATCACCCAACTTTTTATTTAAGAAAAAACAATGAGAAGAAGATGTAAACTAATAATAGATGATAAAAATGTTCATCCTCTTAACCATCTATTATGTTAGATCAAATTGTCCTCCTTAAATGGCTGAGTAAATCTAAAAAGGTAGATCTATTATGTTGGATCAAACAGTCCTGACTAGATGATTTGGTAAGTCTAAAAAAGTAGGGTCTATTATGTTCGATCAAGCAGTCCTGACTATATGATTTGGTAAGTCTAAAAAAGTAGGGTGATCATATATATATATATATATATATATATATATATATATATATATATATATATATATATATATATATTACATATATCTATATATATATATATTACATATATCTATATATATGTATATGTATATATACACACAGTTACATACCATTAGAAGTTCATCACTTGATTCTAAACTGGATTTTCACAATGAAAAAAATGAATGAGATGAGTAAATATGTTAAACCCCTGTTTTTCTATATAAAGGATAAGATTGAGTAGGCTGAAAAGAGTTAATTATGCTTGTGTTCCTTTCTAGTCCCTACAAATTTCTATAGGGTTGTCAACGACTTGGATTTATCTAAGCATTGACCTTAATCCGGATTAATTTAAATAAATAATCTCTATTTAATATCCATACATTTTAAAATTGGTTCTTAACACATCGCAATGCAATTCAAATTCGATTGTGCATCTAAAAGTTGAATTCAGAGACTCTGATGTAAATTAATGTCAAATTCAGATCAGATTCAAACTGAGAATCTAAAAATCAAATTCGAAAGTTGACAATCTTCGTTTTCATCACTACCTTATCACAAATTAGTAAGTAATAAATACTTTTTGTTTAATAAAACAACTTAATAATGTTGAAAAAAAAAATAACAATGGTGATGGAATGGGGGAACAATATATTTGAATCGCATAACAAATTATGCTGACAATACAAAGTATAAACACAATCTTATTTCTGTTAAGATCTAAATCAAATCTCACTAACAAAATTGATTCACATTTAATAATCTCTGGGAAACAATAAGATTTGCATAACTAAATTTGATTTAGAGGCCTACTCTAACTTATTATCCAAAAGCCTGATAATATAAAAGATATGACCTTGACTCCGGCTAAGGCAGGGCAGCATGGCTAATGAGTCTTATAACAATTTTTTTTTAAAAAAAAAGAGACGTAAATGTTTAGACATAAAGTAACGTGAAAAAAAAAATCAGACAGCATCATGTACATCTTGCATAAGCAGTAAATCCCGATACAAACATAAAACACGATTTGAAATTTTAGACATAAAAATAGGAATGTTAATAAATCCAATTTGAATATGTAACTGACTGAATTGCTTTAAAAAATATATACGAAAAAAAAGGATTAAATTAAAATTGGAACCGATTTGGATTAAAAAAAAATGATATCTAATCGAATTATCCTATTGGATTTAGGTTCTGATCAGATTTCATTTTAAATGAATATTCCATATTTAATGTCCATATATTTTGAAAGTTTGTTTGGACTTGGTTTAAGACTCAGCTTCAGATTTGGATATGGAATTAAAAATCCGAATCAGATTAGATTCAGACTGTGATTTCAGATTCAGATATGGTATAGACTTTCATTCATTCATATTTAAATCTGAATAGGTGGATATGAACAAGTGGATATAGTTAACAGTACATCAGATTCAAATCCGAACTATTAACATCCCTACATAAAGCATATAATTCATAGTTATCTTTTGTGAAAAATGATAAAAAGTTGGATTTTATATAGATGTAGACACATATATATATCAGGTAAACCTGAATACCAAATACATCCAAATAATGACAGAGACAATTTTGTCCTTTTTGAAGTTTGGATAACTCAAGACTGAGAAGGCTGCAAAGAGTTAAGTATGCATGATGTTGATTTCTAGTCCCTATAAATTTCTCTATGGTTGCCAACGACTCGGATTTATCTAAGTACTGACCCGAATCCATATTAATTTAAGCAGGTTTGCTGAGGAAAGCATGGATTTGGATAGGATATATGGTCAAACTACTTCAGAAAGTTGGTTATAACAAAAATTTAACTTCTAATTAAGAGACCATATCTGATTCGGATCCAAGAAACGCCATACGATCGGATATGGTTTTGGTTTTAAATGAATATCAGATTGAATCTGGATTCGGTCTTAAATAAATATTCTATACTTAATATCTACACATTTTGAAAGTTGGTTCTTAACACATCACAATGCATTTCAAATTCGATTGTTCTTTTAAAATTTGAATGCAGGTCTGATGTAAATGTAATGTCAAATTCAGGTCGGATTCAAGCTGTGAATCTAAAAATCAAATTCGAATATGGTATGGACTTTTCTTTTTTTGTATTTGTACTTGAATATGTAAACATCCAATAGATTGGATATGTTAAAGAGTAAATCCAATTCAAATCTGATACATTATCCCTTGTCAAACCAAATTACATATTAATCCAGACCTTATACTGAGTAGAATTTCTTCGGAATATTTCCAAGTTCAATAATATTTCCAATTTCAATACCAGATCAATTTGCTTGGATCCAATAACACCCTGGATCCGAATTGGGTCTGAACCTCTTCTTTGTGTTTACCTTAGACCTAAAATTATATATGTTTGTCGAAAAATGTACTCCTTTTTACATACCAAAAGCAAAATGTCCACATGTTGAAGGAAAACGACACTTCTTATTAAGAGAAGCAATAAAATTTCAAACATTGGTCTGTGATATTTACAAACCTATGTATCGATACAAACGTTGCCGATCTTCGTTTTCATCATTATCTTTTAGTTTATTCATGCAATTATATCTGTCTTGATAGTGACAGACAAATTCAGAATCGTCTTCTAGTTGACCATTCGAAATTAGTTTTTGTGGTAAAATTAGTAACTAATAAATACTTTTTGTTTAATAAAACAACTTAAAAAATACTAAGAAAGAGGAACGAAAAGAAATAACAATGGATGGAAAGGTGGAAGAATATATTTGAATCACATAACGAATTATGCTGACAATATAAAGTATAAATACAATCTTATTTTTGTCAGCATCTAAGTCAAATCACAAGTACACAATTGGTTCACATTTGACAATATCTGAAAAACAATAAGATTGGCATACCTACATTTTTCACATTAATAAATTTGATTTAGAGGCATACTCTAATTTATTATCCAAAAGCATAAAAATAGGAAATGTATGACCTCGGCTCCGGCTAAGGCGGGGCAGCATATGACTAATGAGTCTTATAACAAATTAAAAAAAAAAAGACATAAATGTTTAGACATAAAGTAACGTGTCTGTTTTTATTTTTTTGTGAATAATGATAAAAAAATCATATAGCATCATGTACATCTTGTGTAACTAGTAAGTCCCTATACAAACATAGAACACGATTTGAAATTCGAGACATAAAAATAAAAATGTTAATAAATCCAAATTGAATATGATATCCTACCTCCAACTGAATTACTTTAAAAATATATATGTGGCTAAAATTTAACATCAAATTAAAATTGGAATGATATTTGATCAAATTCGTATCAAAATTTAAATAAATATCCAATTGGATTTGGGTTCAGAGCTGATTCCATTTTAAATAAATATTCCATATTTAATGTCCATATATTTTGAAAGTTGGTTTGGATTTGGTTTAAAAGTCAGTCTCAGATTTGGACATGGAATTAGAAATCAAATTAGGATTAGATTCAGACTGTGAATTGTATAGACTTTCATTCATTCATATTTAGATCCGAATAGGTGAATATGAACAAGTGGATATAGTTCAAAGAACATCATATCCAAATCCAAACTATTAACATCCATACATAGAAAGCATATAATTCACAGTTATCTTTACTGAAAAATGATAAAAAATTGGATATTACATCAGACTATAATATGGATGTTGACACATGTATCTATCAGGTAAACCTGAATACCAAACACCCAAATATATGACAGAGACAGTTTTGTCCTTTTGGAAGTTTGGATAACTTAACAAGCAAGTCACATAATATACTTTTAATCCCTATAAATCATAAGAATGTTATATAACTAAGATTTTCTCTTCATTAAACTGAATTTTAAGTCATGCATACCAAGTAGTGACACATGGATTTTAACTAATCAGTTACATTATTTAATTTAAATACCTAAAGAAAATCATGGTAAAATCATATCCATCCTTTTCGCATTAAAACAAGACATGCCACTTTCGGTGTCCTCACGACGAAAGGCCGTTTAAAGATTGTAAAACTATTACATTTCTAAGAAAAAAATTTGGGATTCTTTTCGCAAAAATTTATGTAGGCAACTTCCTATTTAAGGCTTAATTTAAAAAACAGTCGTCAACTTCCAAGGTAGCATATCGACCTTATCTGCCAGTTACAGCAGCCATTTTAGAGAAACATGTAAAATTTGTCGCTTTTTTATATTATCTTCATGTTAAAAATGGTTATCACACTTCTAGAAGAAAAATATGCATTTTGAGTAATTAAATGTCTTAAATAACTTGACGTGTGTTAGCCCACAGTCTCAATTCATTAGTGATTAAATGGTTATTGCAATGTAAAGTGTAAACGATAAAGTAAATGCAAGTAATGAATTCTGTATTGTTCTCAATTATGTAAACGGTCTTGTATTACAAATTATAGAAGATAAAAGCTACAAGAAAAAAAGAAAAAAAGAGAGAAAAAAGAAACTGGAAAATGGAACACCCTTCTGAAATTGAGATTTACGATGCACTGGCTTCCAAAAATAAATACTACGTTTCATATTTACATATAAAATTAGATAAAGCTATAAACATATACCGTTACATCTTTACCATCTAAGACTCTATATACAGTTACACCCTTAATTGGAGATGGATGCAAAGTGGCAAACTGCACCACGCGCTGCAGTTTTTACATGCAGCATAGCTCCATGCAGCTATGGGAAGTCAGCAAGTGTTATTTATCCGCTATCAACATCTCCTAATGCACATTGATCTGCAACTGAAATAGTGCACAACTCACGAGTTTCAGATTCTATACTCATCACAGAGAAAGCGAGAGGAAGAGGGGGAGAGAGAGAGGTTGTTCATAGAGATAACCAGAGTATTAGGCCACACCCTACGGCAACATCTCTTTTCTGGTTTGAAAACCATCAAGGTCAAACCATATATATATATCACTTTGTAATTTTGGCTGCTAGGTAAAATATTCGCAAAGGTTTTATATTCAGATAAAACATTGATTACCTGCAGTGAAAGGCCCAATCAGAAAACAGAAGATCATCGCCAGTATTGTGCCCACCGATGTATGGTTTCAACCATTTGAGGAAACAAAGCACTGACACTATCATTGATGAGATCTTGAAAGAAGTGCACCGAAGCCTCATCATCTAAGTCTAACCGGAACTTTTCTTGAAGCTACAAAATGGAAAAAATGGAAAATTGCACGCTAGGAGGAGGAAGAAAAAGAAAAAGAAAGAACAAAGGATTGTTGTTACTACGATAATTACCTTGAGAATTCCTTTCTCGGGGTCAGATGCAATGTCAGGAATGTTTGATCCGGCCATCAGATGGAACAAATTCAGTATAAGATTGCTTGATTTCCGAAGAATGTTGTAAGCCTCACAGCAATAAGATTTGAAGCGGGTATAGTATTGGCTGGAAAGAAACGTAAAATTGTCAAGAGATAATCATGCTTGGAAATACAAACGAACAGCACCTACACAATTTGCTCCTAAATTGACCAATCCACACTGAAGAGTTACATCCTTTACCATCACGTGCACCCAACCACAATCTTGCCCAGCAAATGAAAGTGCAAAGAGTGCTAGGTGAAGCCTCTAATCACAGATAACTTTGAGGTGAAACTTCAAGTGGAAAGGCAGAGGATGATTTTCATTCTACCCAATTCACCGCTGAATTTAGATTATGGTACTTTACATCCTTGTGACACACAGCTAAAGGAACTTTTGATAACCCCATTACTAATGAAGTGAAGGAAAAAATCCAATCGACAGCTAGTCACAGGAACCCTAACTTCACCAAATGAGATAAACTATATATCATATGCAGCAGTCGTTTGACTCATACTGACAGTGATACACCAAGTGTATTATGCAGTAGTACCTTTAAAAGTTGCACAACCTATAAAATGATCCCCACAATCTGTCCCTCATTTATTTCCAGCATTGACTTCATTTCATAAGCGAAGTTTGTGCTTTTACATATTTCCATCCAACTTGTCTCACTCTCCAGCAAAAAGATATCATAAAAATTCTAACTGAATTAAACCAATACCAGCAATTCAAAGGCTTTTTCATCTTGTTTCGCCTCTTGCATTTACCACATGCAATCTATGCACTCATGTTTGTATGTCTAACATGACAATTTGCCTGTTTCATGCCACTTTTGCACCCTTGTTCACTACATCCATGTTAATTGAAGCTTTTTGCTTGAAGCGCATGAAGTAAGGTAGAACAACATTTTATTGCCACTTTGCATCCATCTCCAATTAAGGGTGTAACTGTATCAGTGTCACAGAAAACACGTTTTATTAAAAAAATGTGAAAAAAATTGTTAAAAACAAGTCAGCCAAAAGAAAGGGAAAGAGAAAAAAATGCCAAAATAAAAAAACGTGAATAAAACACATTTTATTCACGTTTTTGCGTTTGCTTGCATTTTTCACATTTTTTACATTTTCAGTTACTAGATTTTTATTTTCACATTTTTCACAATTTTATTTTCAGTTTTTTAAAATTTGCCACTATTTTCCAAAAAAAACAACTGTGCCGTATTGTACACAAGTAAAAACTTACCGTCTTATACATGAAAACGGTATTTGTTACAATGATTTTAACCAATGTATCATTTAGCCAAATTCTTCACAGGCCTACATTAAATAATTTTACCTCTCAGCTCCGCCCATAGCTTCCACCATTTCTTTACATAGTTTCATGGGTGGTGGAAAAGGTTTTGGATCCCGTCCAAGAATAAAACCAAAATCAACATGGAAAAGGCGTCCATCATCCCTGAGAAGAAGATTGTCCAGATGCCTGCAAGAAATAAAAAAATTTAGTACCTTGGTCCAGCTTCAGACATGTATACAACATGTTCATGTTGTTATAGAAGAATGAATGCCTATTAATGTTAAGTTCTGGAAAGCACAAGGCAACTATTAACTACTTTAGGTCAGACTGGAGGCAATGTTTGTGACCTAAATGAAGGCCCACAGACCAAACAAATACAGCTTTCGAATAAAAAAAGATCAAGACTACTGGACATTTTAAAAAATTACTACTACTACGCATTCAACTTATCCAATTATATATGACAAAAGGAAATGAGATATGCAAATGAAAGGGATGAAGAAGTGACTCTACCTGTCACCAATCCCCAAAATATAGGTGATGACAGAGTATCCAGCACAACTCTTTATAAAAGTCTCGAGACATGTTGCAGTTATTCCGAAAGGCCCATCTTCATCTGGGTGAAACTTTTGAAGATAGCTCACAATGCTGCGGTGTTCCAACAAAATCTGAAAGTTCAAAACCACATCCCAGGTCAGGTTCAAGAAATTGTTATTAGTGACAGAATATATTGGCCTCTCTCTCTCTCTCTCTATCTTGCTTCCTCGTTAGGGGCATGTAGCCAGCCCCCTAGATAAATATCCTTTTTCCATGCATATGTTGTATACGTACGTATGTATAGATAATTTGTGAAAAGAAACAAAAAGCTTCACTCTGTAAATTCTTAACCAAAATTATGAAACCTTGAGTCACAATTCAGACAAACCAAGAAGTCATTTCAAAGTTACAATCAGCATACCTGTGCAAGGGAACTAGAGGGTATAAACTCCAGCATTCCTTCATCTGGCCCTGTTGCAAGTACTCTATATGGAGTTAAGTGCAAGTCAAGATTCTCCAATTTAAGTAGTCGATCCATAAGAGAGACCATTTGAACAACCTATCATGTGAGAAACACCGTTGATAAGAAATTGACTGGAGGTAAGTTACAAGCTAGAGGGATATCCCATCCAATTAGTATAAGCGTACTCAGTTAAAGAAGCATGCTTCTTTGTTACGTATATTGTAAGCTTCATGAGTCTTGGTATTGTAAGCTTCATGATTTCTGGCTTTCAAGACACTAAAACACATGCATGATAATTTAGGAAGTTCTTAGAAAATGAACAATTTTCTCCTACATTAATGATTTTCTTTTTGAAGGAGTTTTCACAAAAACTGACGCCAAATGTTCCATGATGAAGTTAAAACCAGAATCAGGTAGATATGATCTAGGTTATAGAGGAAAGCTACTATAATGTCCATCTCATAAAAAAGCAACAGTTCCCGAGCCTGTTGATGTTCTTTTTAGCACACTCAAAATGAAACAAAACAAAATAACTACAAGTCATCTTTATCTACGAAATATATGTTATACACAGATAAAAACACCCATACTCAACACAATACGTTATTAAAAAGTTTATGTGCTGGAAAAAAATGTCCAATATTCCCACTGTAATATCAACTGAAAAAGATCTAGGTTCCACAAATACATACCAATTGATCTTGTCGTAAGTCATCTCCCTTCTTGAAGATCAATTTGCAACTTCCACCACTTGCCAAGCGAAACGTGAGACGGAGTGGATTCAAAGAGCTTTTAAAAATAGAAGATTCTGATGGTACAATCCCTGTGATAAGCATACCTGGTGCCAGAGGTGACCTTATTGGCTGGAAAATAAAAAATAATGGTCAAAATAATTTTGGATATACTGAAGATGAATGACACCTATCAATCAGCAGAAAATACAAAATCTTTGCAGAATTGTTAACTAATAAGGTTCTTTCTAACTAAGTATTTGATTTATCGCAGAAATCATGATGAAGAAGATACCTCCTCAAAATAGGTGAGTTCACTCAAAAGACCAGAAAGCAGCTGCCTTAGTTTTTCAATTTTCTTTTGCGTTCCACCACGTACATTCCTAACATCCCGCATTATGGAGCATAGCTGAGCAATAAGCTCTGTTTGACGCACCAAACTCTGCCACAACTTAAAGCCATCTTCATCTCCATTTGCACCTGCAGCTAACTATTGAGAGAGATAAAACCTTACCAAAAAAAGATATCTTGCATAACATCTCAAGAGTACCACGAAGGTCATAACACAACAAAAATAAGGAGGATCATCACAGCCATGACAAAATTCAAAAGAGAGAATCAAGAAAATCTCAGTGGGACGTACTTTCATCATATTGTCTTCTAGGATCTCATATGTGCAATAAAAGCGTTTCGCATATGCCGGATCATGAAGTTCTACAGCCACATACCACCGTAGGAAACTAGCCAATTCGATGTTGGATAAAGCTGTCAAATCACATAGCACAAAATCATAAAATTTATCATAAGAAAGCAAACAAAACATAAAGCGCTTCTATCTTACAAGAAGATTTTGCACAGCCAAAATGCATGAAATTAATTAAATGATTATTTACACGCCAAGTTCTCCAAAATCTGGGCACATGGAATAGAAAATGGAATTACTTTCTTAATGAATAAAAAGTAAATAGATGATGACAGAACACTCCAATTCTATGTCACATAGGTATGGGTACAGGTGCTGGTACGAGAAAGCGGGTACTGTTATGGCGTTTACACCAATCTTGGTATGGCGGTATGGTGATAATTATATACTTTTAATTAATTATATACATGAAATCAACAAAAAAAATAACATAAATATAAGAAACAGATGCCATTTTTGCCATAAATATGTTGTGTGAAAGTAAGAAAGAAGGAGGAAGAGGCATCAGGCCATTTAAAGTGGTTTGGATCGGTTCCAACTCATAGCTAGTCCAAACCATACCACCGTATTGGTACTGGTAGTGGGCATATCCCACGTACCACTGTGAAATAGCTCCAATTCCCAAGGCAGCAGCAAAGTAAACTGAAAATCATAGAACCATGCTAACTTTGCATTATAAGCACATTAGGTTTTTAAAAAATCTATAGTGACTAGAGAAACTTGCTCAACTATGTGAACCAGCTGCTTTTAGAAAAAACAGTAAATCAGAATCAATCTAGCATATCTTGAAACAAAAACGATCTAAGATGGTACCAATGTATAGCAAACTATGTGATTCAAGTATTAACCTAACACACCCACAACAATATTGCTTGTAGAAAATAGACCAAGGATTTGTTCTACACTATTATCAGTATAGAAGATCTTGCAACATGCCACACATGAATGAATAGAATAATTATACAAAAAATCACAGGACTTAACTGGTAAATGAACTTTACAGAAATTGTAACCTACATCTTTGCACCAGGAAAAGTGATAGGCAAGATTTGTCCGACCGTTCAAATCGAAGTGCCTGGACAAGTTGAAGCAAATAGCATTGGAGTTCTTCATCATCAGCTCTTTCAAGAATGCTTACTGCATAAGCACGGACCTGTTGGAATTGTTTTTAATATCTTCAGCAAAAAAATATATGGATAGCAATGAATTTTATACACAAATGCATGTTCAATCAAAGGAGACTGAGGAGAAGAGGGAAAAAACTGTTACAGAAAATAAATCTTTGGAATGGTAATGATCATGTGACAGGTCAGGGTCAACGATCACGTCATGTTTCCAGATTAAACAAAATGCCATGAAATTCTAAGATACCATGAATGCAGAAAAACATGTCTTGATTCACTACTTTGTGTCACAATCTGAATCCTGGTTGCATTCTTGCAACAAGTGTTGTCAAAAGGGCACAGAGAGGCACACTTTTTTGAACTTCAGTGTAATGCACACTGAAAAGCTTCAAAAACTTACGAAATAGCACGACTGGAAAAACACAGCTTTTCACACTTAGAGACGTGCACTAGAAAGCATGCCTCACAGGCATTGTGCATGCTATGTTCCATTTGCCCATGTATTTCTAAATGCATTATACACTTTATGATTTTGTTTATTTTCGTGCCTTACTCAGTTTGCCCTGCGTGAGCCATTTCTTCAGTAATCCTATTTTTCCTGTACAAATTTTTCTGTGTATTCATTTCAGAGTGTTTTCTCTACATCATTTGTGTGTGATTTACACATGCTAATGAAAATAATATTGTATTAACAATAAAAGTAACTGCAATCAGTGTAGAGACATTGCTGGGATATGGATTATGAACACTATTTCTTTTTGTAATTGCTATTTGCATTAAATTGCTTATTACATGATTCATATAGATATATAATAACTGATTGCCATTGTAATTCCTCAAATTTTGTGTGTGTATGCATCAATGTATATAATAGCTTTAGGTCTTTGTGTTATTATTCATTTTCCCATAGATAGATTATGTGTTTGTTTAATTTTTGTTTACTCAAGAAAGCTCATATTTTACTTTATGAGACACTTCAAGGCTGGCCATTGCACTTCGCTAAGCCTCAATGATTTTGGCAGTATTGCTTCAATGCATTTTTCTCATTGTACAATCACAAGTTTTCCTTCTTTTTAAGGACATAGAATGTTAATGACATGAGCATATATTACCTCTTCACTCTCAAATACAGGTGACAAAAGCTCCAAAGCATCAGTAGTGTCAATTGTTTCCCACTTTCCCATCAGTTCTACAGCCTGTTTTGCCTCCTGTAATTTGCACAAATGTTATACCTTGCGGATATATATATATATATATATAGAGGGAGAGAGAGTAAAATCAGCCGGCTTCCTCTATGGCTGGATAATTTTTGTCATTCTGTCACTAAAAACTGTCACAAAAAGTGCATTGGCAATGGCAAGTTGCTTCATCATGGTTATTAGAGACAGAATGCATTTTTTTGGGACGTTTATCAGCAACACAAAATAAACGACAACCATCCGGTTACAGAGGAGCAGCTATTTATATAAACATATAGAGTAAGGACCAAAAAGCAAAAGAAAAAAACATGAGATAATCATCCTAGGCAGCAGTCTGCAACTGCCAATGTGCACATAACTGATCCTTGTCTGTCATCACATAGCTCAAAGAGGCAACATGATGTAAAGAATGGATATCTCTTTCCAACTATGAGGCATGGACATATCAAGAAACAAGAAAGAATTCACATTACATGTTACTTGATGCAGGACACTAACACACTTTGTAGAAGTGTCCAAGAAACTGGATAAGGATGTCAAAGTGTCAGTCAACATCAAACATTGTTGGATGTTCCTAAAAAGGAATTAGAAATTATTTTGAACACTCACAAGTATCAGTGATATTTTGAAAATATTGTGTTTTTACTGCCAAAACAACATGATGATAGAAAAATCTTAGAATGTTTTAAAAGTCTACCAAAAATTCTCTCATGAAATTTCCCCTTTTTTATAAAAAAGTTTTCTAAATGTATTTTGAGTGCATGTTTGCATCTTTTATTCATTTTAAAATATTAAGAACTTTTTGAATATTAAACAATATGTTTGTAAAAAAATTAGTACAAAAAACTCTTAGCTTCATAGTTCAATTATTTTCTCATATATTTAAAATTTTAAAACCTTTTTGAATTCCTGAGATTTTCCCAAGGAACGCAAGACATACCTGAGAAGAACCTTGCTGATAAAGACCTGTAAATGATATTTATGACTATGATTCAAAAACCACAAAGGGCACTGAAAAGAACCATTAACACATTAACAAGCACTGAGTTGTCAGATATATCAAAAAAATTTAAACTCCAGTTCACTTTGACCAAATTACAGGACTATTATTCATGCTAGACAAAAAGTCATCCAAAACCAAATGTCACAAGGAAAAATAATTGAAATAACTGACATAAACCAAATGGGCAGCTTGGAGCATCAGGAAGAATAGAGAAAGTTCACAGTGAAGAAATATGGAAAATGAGCATATTCACAAAATTTATCTGGAAGCAGACAGATCCTGACCTGAACATCACTCCACTCAACACATCGAAGAAACTTTGTAAGGGCCTTTTTCTCTGACATCAACGAAAAACGGAACTTCCAAAGTAATTGTCTTTCATCCCCACTGAGGGTTCGTGTTGGAGGGTACTTGAGTATCCTCTGTATTGACCTAAAGAAATGAACATTTAGAAATTTTTGTATCGTACACACTTAAAAAGGATCCATCAAAGGTGTTGATTAGAGAGAGAGAGACATAGACTAATAACTTTCAGGAAGAGACCAAGAATTTGGAAAAGCAAAAGAAAATTCATAGTAAAAAGGTCAATCTTCAAGCAATCCAAAATAAAACATTAACATTTCTCAGACCTCAACGGCTCAAACCATTGGACGGATACTTACCAAACCCATTTTTGTCAATTTTTAAACTATTTACACAGTCCTGATTATTTCGTTCCTTCATCTTCTTGTTATCCATTTTAACTGTAAGGTTCAAAACTAAACAGAACCCAAGTCCTCATGACCATTTATCAATGACATACCATCTCAATCTGCCATTGACTTGGCCACGAAACATCTGAAAAATAGACACCTTTGATTCCCATTACAATCTGCATATCATCACCAAGCCTCATCGGACAAGCAACAAGTCATATCAAGCTTGAAATTATAGTCACCAACCATGTTACATGGACACTTCATAAGCATGAGGTGTTCATGACCGCACTTTCAGACCTGACAATATTGATGGTTATGCCCTTTTCTCATTTTTGTTCTTACTTGACAGAAAAAGAAACTCCATTTTTCCAGCCAAACTACAAAAAAGAGAAGATAGATGTTGACTGGCTATAAATAATAATATATTAAAAGGTTCTGTGAAGAAACATTTTTATTATCTGCAGTCATGCATGAGGAGAAAAACAAAAAACCTGTCCATTAAGCTCATGAACATGCCGATATAACGGCATGAACAGAAGCTTGACCTGATCTATGGAAGAATCCTTCATGCAGGGACACCCATCCCCTTAGTTGAGGGCCTGAGGCATCATGGGAAAAGATATCTCAAGTTCTGAAAGGTCATCCAAATTTCTTTTAGAGGAATTCTGCTTTTGCCACACAAATGCTTGCACAGTCGTAAAAGTGATTCTTTTCTTTGCATTCCTTGCATTCCATGACAGTACTTCCTGAAGGACTGACAATAGTGCTGCTTGAGTATGACTGGTAGACACAAGGGATGTTCAATCAGGGAAGCTAAGATAAACTCAGATTCTCAATATACATCAGCAAATGAACCATAAGTCCTGTAAGTGCAGCCAGTGTCAATATGGAATGACATGTGAGTAGAGATCCCCAACATCCCACTTGATGATGTCAAATAGGATTTGATGGAGTTAAATAGGGCATTAACATGCTGCCATTTCAGAGATATTAAGAACAAGATAAGGGACAAAGAATGGGAAATCTTCTGTTTCAAAAGTGAAGGTCCATCGTTCATGAGCAATGATGTCAACATTGCACTGATCACAATGCTTTTGATACAAGTTATTAAGATCAATAGATATCGCAACCAGTTCATAAATGTTAACATCAGTTCATGATGATCTATACATGTCAACTGAAACTAATGGTAAAATATTTCCTATGTTAATTTAGGAAAATACATTTAACTTGCCGTCTTGCAGTATGCTATTACATTAGTATCTTACTATTTTATGATTCTAAAACACAGGCTCAACAGCTTGCAACACATATCAAGACATTCAAACAACTAAATATTATATGCACAGACAAGAAGAGAAACCAACATAAAGATCGATATACTTTACACCACATGTCAAATCTCTTCGACCACCACAACAAACCATTATGTGATTTCAAAGCCAATTGTAGTCTTGTAGACAACAGAAAATAATCCTTACTTTCTTTCATTAGAGCTTGGTTTTAGATCTTTGTCAATAACTCCACGAGTCAAACTTCTTGCTAACTTGAGTTGCTTGTGCTCAGAAGGATTTATTCTTCCAACTTCAGGATCCCACACTATGACAAGTTCATTTGTTGAAGAAACAGGAGATGGAGAAAAAAGATTTGATCCTGTTTCCTGCATAGTCAAAAGAGAGAAGTTTAAGGCTTTGAACATATTTTTTTCCCATGCCAAATGATGTGAATACAGGAAGCTATAAAGATATATCAGCATTACATAATATCCACAAAGGGAAAATAAAATAATCAGACATCTTTTAAAAGAGAAATTTTATAGTCTTACTATACACAGATGAGAAGAAAGCTTAGAATAAACACATAATACAAATTCAACTGTGATGACACAACACCAAAATGTAAAACACATCGTTGCACAATATTACAGTATTTTATGGAGAATTAGCATCTGGCACAACGTAAAGAAAACAATGTGGCCACCACCATGAGTGTTCACTGAACAAAAGAAAACATCAGCTTCCGAGCAGCATGCTCATGTGTAAAGGAAGAGCACATGAAGATAGCTTTATCAGCCTACGCATTTTCCATTCTCAGATAAAAGTCAAAGAGGTGAAAACATCAGTTATTTGATAGGATGACAGAGTTTGTTCACGCTTAAAACATGCTAAATCTTCATATTTTCTAGTAAATTTCTTAACTACTGACCAGCTCATGGTATATCATCTTCTTTCATTCTACAAAGTCATCTAATCAATAATAACTGGCTTATTGAACTACAGATGCATATCATACCTGGAAAACAACTCGATGCTCAAAACTACCAAAGTCAACTACTAGATGCAAATGAGAGTCTCCATTTCTACCACTCTCTTTTTCTTTAATCTGCTCGATTGATTTAAAAGTAAGATGGTCCAACCAGTCAATCCGCTGAATCTGACCCCTTTCATACTTATTAACAAGCTTTTCTAGGCGCTCCATCTCTCCCCTCTCATGCCTAGGAACCTGCAACAGATGGAAGGGTCATGAATTATGTGAAACCATCAAGTAGTACACTTCAAAGTTCGATCAGAAGGATGTGCTACAACTGAGTAAAGATTAAACTTGTAAACAAAGATAAAACTTAGCAAAACAATCTGATAAAGTAGATGAAAACCTTTCCAGGAGTTGCTGTGGGAAATGAACCATCTGCTTCTTTGTGAAGCCAAAGCCTAAGTTTCTGTTTTCCTGTTTTAAGTTGTCTTTTGCTACTAAAAAATAGTATCGTCGCTCCACCAATAGGACCTTCCCTTGCAGATGAGACATCCCATACCTGTAGATTAGATAAAAAAGAAGGGCACGTGATGAAAACTCCAGTTAAGTACCAAAATTTGTACATTAATTTTGCAAACTCTATGCACCTATAAGAGTTGCGATTCTAGAATAACTAGCAATCTTATAAGCAAGAACTTTTAGAGCCCTTAGACCAATGTCCAGAAAGAGGGAGAGAGGATAAACAAGTGCATAATAAGATGTGTAGAAACACGAACCACAAGGAGAGAGCAGAGAAAGAACACACAATATACGTGGAAAACCTCAGAAAGAGGTGAAAAACCACGGGGAAGCTCTGACCTAGGGGCAAACCGCAACCCTAGGAGAGAGAAAATAATATTCACTTAACTCAACGATTACATGTAAGTGAAGAATATATAGGAGGGAGAGAAAGAGTGCCACCTAGGGATACCGAGGCTGCCTCGATATCCGTGCACCATAGGATCGGGTCCAGATATGGACCCGGTTCCCAATACAATATATTCTAACACTCCCCTCAAGCTTAGCATACATGTCAAACATGCCAAGCTTGCTAACATTTTTCTCAAATTGAGATGTACATAAAGACTTAGTTAAGACATCCGCAACTTGATCTTCAGACTTCATATAGGGCAGAATTAACTCCTTTGAATCTATGTGTTCCCGTATGAAGTGACGATCGATCTCCACATGTTTGGTCCTGTCGTGCATGACCGGATTGTTTGCCAAGTTAATCGCAGACTTATTGTCACAATACATCCTCATCTTCTCTTCCATTTTAACCCCAATATCTGCTAAAAGAATTTTGAGTCATAACATCTCTGTAACCCCCATAGCAACCGCCCTGTATTCAGCCTCAGCACTGGACCTGGAACAAACTTCTTGACGTTTACTTCTCCATACCACAAGGTTACCTCCAAGAAATATGCAGTATCCTGTGGTAGACCTCCTAGTATCTGTGCATCCTGCCCAGTCGGCGTCAGAGTATCATTCAATGCTTAGTTGATCTTGTCGAGTGTAGAGTAGTCCTTTCCCTGGATCATTCTTTAAGTATCCCAATACTCTTTTAGCACTTTTCCAATGACAATCAGTAGGGGCATGCATAAACTGACTTAACACACCCACAGCATACGTAATATCTGGGCGAGTAAGAGTGAGATAAATAAGTTTACCAACCAGACGCTGATACCTCCCTTTTCCTTCCTCATCCAAGATAGTCCCAGATTTGATACTTATCTTTGTGCCAGACTCCATTGGGGTAAGAAAGGGCCTGCATCCCAGTTTACCTGTCTCTTTTAGAAGATCCAACGTGTATTTTCTTTGGCTCATAACAAGCCCAGTCTCAGATCGCGCGATCTCAATCCCCAATAAATACCTTAGTTTACCCAGATCTTTGAGATCGAATTCTGCAGCTAACATTTCTTTCATCTTCCTTTTCTCTCCCTCGTCGTCACCTGTGACAATCATATCATCAACATATACAAGTAAAAGGCTCACCAGACCATTTCTCTGCTTGATGAAGAGGGTGTGATCACCATTTCCCTGTTTATACCCATTAGTCTTCATTACAACTCTTAGTCTTTCAAACCAAGCTCTAGGGGATTGCTTGAGACCATACAAAGCTTTCTTGAGATAGCAACACTTCCCGTTCCGAGCATACCCAGGCGGCTCATATAGACTTCTTCCTGAAGGTGACCATTCAAGAAGGCGTTCTTTACATCAAGTTGGTCCATGCTCCACTTCTTTTGCACTGCAAGAGCTAAGATGACCCTTACGATCTTCAGTTTCGCCACGGGAGCAAACGTCTCAAGATAGTCAATTCCATATTTCTGGCTAAACCCTTTAGCAACAAGACGAGCTTTATAGCGTTCTACAGTGCCATCAGGTTTGTACTTCACATTAAACACCCACTTGGAGCCAACTAAGTGAGTTCCCTTGGGGATATCAACAACCTCCCACGTATTGTTCTTTTCCAGGGCGTCCATCTCTTCTGTCATGACCTGTAGCCATTTAGGATCCTTCCTTGCATCTTCCACTGACCTGGGAATAATAGCCATAAATAAAGAGGTAACAAAGCACTTGTAGTCTTTACTGAGTTTTGCATATGAAACAAATCTCTGAATAGGATGAGAAGTACATGACCTGGTGCCCTTGCGCAGAGCTATGGGAAGTTCTTCATTCATTGGACTTGGATCATCCGGGGAGGTCACAAGATTGGGAAGATTGGGATTGGTAACATCAACATCTTTCTTCTTCCTGCTGTAAACCTGACCAAATAGGTGATCACGAGACTGTTCTTCCACAGGGCCCCCCTCCATCTGACTGTCTCTGTCTTCACTGACAACGTCTTCCACACTTGGAGAACTCACCGTATAATCCAAGAAATCCATGAACCGAATCAACTGATACGAAGAATACTCTTCCCTTCTGTCACCTAGACACTCCCCCTGAAGAGGATTCGCAGGAAAGTATGCCTCATGTTCATGAAAGGTCACATCCCTGGAGACATATACTCTGGAAGTGCTAGGGTCAACACACCTGTATCCCTTCTGGGTGGAGGAATATCCCAAGAAGACTGCTTTGATGGACCGAGGATCAAGTTTCTTGAGAGTGAGACTATGATCATGGACAAAACAAACACACCCAAACACTCGAGGGGTTAAAGGCCAGGGATTCTGAGTGGGCCACAACACAGAATAAGGGGAATGACCATCCAACACACGAGTAGGCATACGGTTGATAAGGTGAGCACTAGTGAGAAGTGCGTCCCCCCAGTACCTCTTAGGGACATGACGTTGAAACATAATTGCCCGGATAACATTTAACAAATGACGGTTTTTTCTTTCAGCCACGCCATTCTGAGAAGGGGTGTAGCTACAGGATGTTTCATGAATAATACCCTTGCTTCGCAAGAAGTCATCAAGGGATTGAGAGACATACTCTCGGGCATTGTCAGTACGAAAGGCCTGAACAGTGGTCTGGAATTGAGTTTCGACAAATGCCACAAAGTTTTTGACAATGTCGGGAACTTCACTACGTTCTTTCAACAGATACACAAACGTACACCGGGAGTAGTCATCAATAAGAGTCATAAAATAGTGAAAGCCACGACAAGTGGGTACTCCCGAAGGACCCCAAACATCAGAGTGAACCAAAGCAAAAGGACGGTTGGCTTTATTGAACGAAATAGGGTACGAGGCCCTAACATGCTTAGACAACTGACACACTTCACAGGCGAAGGTGTCCAAAGAAACAGAATGAAACATCCTAGGAAACAACTTTCTAAGCAACTGGAATGGAAGATGACCAAGTCTCTCATGCCAACGCATAATGACGGATCTGGCCTCCACGCCAGGCAACTGTCCACTGGTGGCTGAAATCAAAGCAGAAGCAACTCGAACGGGCAGTCTGTAGAGCCCATCAATAGCCGAACCAATCCCAATCTTCTGCCCCGTCCCCAAGTCCTGCAGGAAACAACGATCAGCAGAGAAAATTAGATTACAGTTTAGCTCTTTAGTAATACTGCTGACAGATAACAAATTTACGGGAATATTGGGAACATGCAGGGCATTATGAAGACAATATTTGTTCAGTAGTGATAAACTCCATTTTCCAGCCACAGAGATAGAAGAACCATCAGCCATAGACACACGCTACTGCCCAGAGGTCAACTTGTACTCTTGAAACATCGTAGGGTCCCCTGTCATATGATGAGTAGCCCCACTGTCAACAATCCAATCACCGAGAGGAGAATTACCTTGATCACTAGTAGCAACCAGAGCCTGGGCTAACTTAGCCCCCTCAGAAGTAGAAGCATCATCCTGGGTAGACAACCGACTAATGTAGGCTTGCAACTCTCTGAGTTGATCTGAGGATAGCTTGGATTTGGCAACATTGGACGACCCCGGGCTAGGCTCTGGCACAGAAGAAGCACGGCGATGAGGAGGAGGACGACCTCGGACGAGACGCTTCTCAGGATGAAGATCCCAACAAAAATCAACAGAATGACCCACTTTGTTGCAATGGCTGCATCGTCGAGTAGGACGCTGCCCCGTCCCTGAAGTATGGCTCACAAAGGCTGCTGGAGAACTCCCCTGATGGAAGTCAATATGCATAATCTGGCGCCGTTGCTCCTCAGACTCAATACGGGCATACACCTCTTCGATTCCAGGAATCTCATCACAGTTAAGAATCTGGCTTCGAATGGTTTCAAACTCATCACGCAGGCCTCCAAGGAAGATAAAAGTGCGGTCCATCCATTCCTTGTCCCAATACAGGGCATGATCTACACCACATTTCCAGTCATCATTCACATGATAGTCAAGTTCCTCCCATTTGGTCTTCAGGGCGGCATAGAAGGAGGCAACAGATAAATCACCCTGTTTAAGAGCATATATGCTACGTTGGATTTGATAGGCACGTAAAACACGCTTCTTACGACCATACATACGTGCAAGAACAGTCCACATATCATACGCCGTCGATTTACGCAAGATCAAAGGCTGAATATCTGCGGAAACCGAACTAATAATCCATACTTTAACCTGACTATCCTCCAACGCCCAGGTCGGCCATTGCGAATCAGTTTTAGAAGGTGCAAGCTTCTCCCCAGTGATATAGTGCAGGCGACCACGACTAGTAATCCCGATTTCTAGGGCAGCAGACCACGAGAGATAGTTATCCTTGTTCAGCCGAATGGAGGTGACATGAACAGGCAAGTTCTCACCCTTGGTATTGCTGCTCGTGTCGAGGGCATCATCAAGCTTGGGCATCGCTGCGTCAGCCATCACAATCCCCGAAGAAGGTCACAACCGGCGGCAGAGAGGGCACAACCCACGGCGGCGGAAACAAGACACCCGGCGGCGGCGCAGATAACCCAGGCGACGGCAGCAGGGCAGGGCAGCGCTGGGAACAGCGATGGCGGCAGGGCAGCGCTGGGAGCAGCGGAGGTAACCCAGGCGACGGCGGCGCTGGGAGCAGTGACGGCGGCGGCGTTCCTGGGCGGCGGAAAAAACGACGGCGGCGCTGGGAACGATGGACGGCGGCGGCGTTCCTGGACAGCGTCAGCATTGAAAACAGCAACAGCAGCGGCGCTGGGAACAGTGTCGGCGGCGGTGCTGGAAACGGCAACGAAGGCAGCACGTGAACGGCGGAAAAAACACTACTTGCACACCAACGATCTCACACGCGGTGGCTCTGATACCATGTAGAAACACGAACCACAAGGAGAGAGCAGAGAAAGAACACACAATATACGTGGAAAACCTCAGAAAGAGGTGAAAAACCACGGGGAAGCTCTGACCTAGGGGCAAACCGCAACCCTAGGAGAGAGAAAATAATATTCACTTAACTCAACGATTACATGTAAGTGAAGAATATATAGGAGGGAGAGAAAGAGTGCCGCCTAGGGATACCGAGGCTGCCTCGGTATCCGTGCCCCATAGGACCAGGTCCAGATATGGACCCGGTTCCCAATACAATATATTCTAACAAGATGAAATAGATTGTTCGTAAAGCTAATGTTACTGATAAAAAAAGTAAAAGAAAATTCTGTAAAAATCCTGCAAAAAACTTCTCAAGTGCAGCTGTGGAGAAGAGAGACCATGAATGTACCAGTCAGCAGGTGCTAAACTTTTGAAACCTGGGTTGGAATATAATTCATTCAAGGTGATCATAACTATGTTTACGTCATTGTGGATAATCCACAAACACAACTTTTTACATGAACTTTATGCCGTGTGATAATTGTGCCAAACAGAACGCCAAGAACAAAATAAGTTTATGATATCAACAAAAATCCAAATAAAAACAAAGAACCATCCCCATATCTATACGCCTCCAGCAAGTGAATAATGAATAATAGATTCTAGGAAATAACAGATAAGAAGAGATAAAACCTTTCCAGACAGACCCCATGTGCTATTCATGACTAGAACAATCTAAGTTGTCCAATTCATGTCAGTTCTATAAAAACTAGATGTTTTGAGAAATTATAAACATAAAAATCCACTAATTACCAACATACAGTCAATCCAAGTTGAGTATGAGCAGTTAAATCGCGATATTTGGCACTCAGTGTGATTAACTCATTCCAGCAATATGATTGTCCACCAGATTCCAACCTGGCACATGAAAAGTTAAGGAGCAAAATCAGGGCAAGCAGGAAGATGGTTGATATACAAAAACATATCGAAGCCATCAGTCTTATAGGTTAAGCAGACAATAACCTTGTCCTTGCACTGAGGCCAAAGGGAGCCCCATCTACATAGAGCATACACTCAACATATAGCTCAGGGCTTCCATTTTCTCCTGTTGAATCAATACCTGAGAGTCATTGATGTTAATTTGACACTTAAATGTTCCAAAGGTACAATTTAATCAGCCAAAAAAAAAAAAAACCATTTAAGAAGAGAGACACACTTTAGGCAATATTTAAAATTATACAAACTCTAAATAAAATCCATACTAACTAAAAAGGACAAATTCAAAACTGTATTATCCCGAGAAAATGCAGCAAGCCTAAATTAATGAAGTCATAAAAAATCAGATATTAGTTATGCATAGAACATACTTTCCATTGCTATATAGAACATTAAGCAAAGGAAGGGAGAAGAAGCAGCAAGGAAGTCAAACGAAACAATGGAGCTATCCTCATCATGATTAAATCAAATACTGCAATGACCTGTTAGTGTATGTCAAAAAGAACAAATGGAACTTAAGAATACTTCTTGGAAAGCAAGCAGAGGGACAAGCCCCTGATCCAAATTCGGAATTCTATCAGATGGGACCTCACCATCAGCTATGCCATCGGATGAAGAAACTGAAGGGCATAGAATTAACTATGGCATATTGGCATCAATCCCCTCACTTTATTTTCTCGAGTCTTTCAGCAAGGAGAACACCAATACAAATTCAAACCCCAGAAAAAAGATGTCGATGTAGACACCTGGTTCTTTTACTCTTTGTTACTGCAAATTGCAATTCTCATGCTAGTCATAAAAACCAATAACACAAAGAAGAATCTTTAGAGACGAACCCCTTGGGAAGGTCACCATCTGTCTTCATCCCAAACAAAAAACCAAATGCTCAAGAAACAAAGTTTCAATCCACCAATCTCTCATTATGCTTTCTTTCAGAGGAAGCTAAAGGGGAAAAGAGAAAACGAAAGAAGAGACAATAAAATCCTTTTCCCCTTGAGTTTTATTAAAATATACACTCCACATTATACTCAATTACGACACTCTAAGTCTTGATGCACTAAAATAATCAGAAACGAATGGGCAACCAAATTAGGCCGATAAAAGAGACCAAACAGTGTTTCGCCCGAACTAAACTAAACTACAGAGTACAGACCTAAAGAGGAGATCGCATCATAACCTCAATTGATTAGATGTATCAATAGAGAAGAGAATCATGAGAATCAAACCATCCTAACAAGAAATTAACCGCCCGTAAACCATCATCAATTCCACCCCACTTGACTCTAGCCAAAACCCCGTTATACTCCGATCAAACTCGAGATGGTATAACCAGAGTTCGAAGAAGAAAAGGGAAAACAGAGATCAATAGGCTAACCGGAACGAGTGTTTTTCGGCAAAATCCCTTCCAATTTCTCAACGCGGAACGTCACCGGCAGGTTGATGTCGCAAGAAAGGAAGAACCTGAACTCCTTTCCCGCGCTCATGGCGTACGGGACCTCTCCGCCGCTTTTTCCTCTCCGCAGAGCTTCTCCCCCGCGGAAAATAGAGTTTGGAGGCTAATAAATCACCCGGTGATGGTTCCGTCTATAGGACGGCATTTTAATCAACAAGCTTGGCTTCGGCCGCAACAAAAAACTGCTACCGTTGAGAACGACACATAAATGGAGAAAGTAGACTCCAGAAAATTTCATAAATAACTGCTTGATTTTTTATATATTACAAAATATTGAGAAAATTACGAGAACAAAAAGATTATTTTTAAAAATAATTTGGGTGGGTGAAAACGCTAAAAATGTACAAAAAAAAAGTTTCGTTTTTTTTTTTTAAAAATCCACAAATATGTAAGTAAAGATTTATCAACAATTTCACGTCTGTTCACACGTCGCTGGTCATTCGCCTTTTGTCATTGTAGTTACACAATAAAAGCAAATGAACCTTAGATCACGAAACTTCTCTATTTAAACATATTTGATTATAAAAATAAAAATAATTTTCAAAAAATAATATTTAATCTTCTTTGTATTTAGAACGCTTATGCATGTGGATGAGCATATAAACTTACAAGACTTGCCGCCAATGTCAAATGGAAGCTTCCCCATATTCGTGTTGCTATAAGGACACGGCAAAATGGATACTTGTCCATTTTTGGATCTGATTATTTATTCTTAGTGGATTTAGTTTGTTTTTAATTTGGTTTTTATTATATTTTAAAAGTTAATAGTCATTAACATGTATTGTTTTTATTTATATTATTTTCGCCTTAGATCTTTTATAATATATATATATATATATAGGTAACTACCAGACCCTTATATTAGATGGGAATAGTTTGAGCCGTCGATTTTAAAGAGATAAAAAAATAAAGATTAAGTTGAAAAAAATAAAAACCAAACTATATTTTCCAGAAACAAAAATACCCCTTATAAAAAGGCCATGCATGTCGATAAAGGAAACTGATTGTTTCCTCCTAGGCTTTGTTCGTGGCATCAATGGCGAGTGTGACAAAATATTTACAACATTCAAGCTACTTTTTTGACATGCCACGAAGCTCAAACTTCTTTATCATGTGACAAATTTGTCACAGTTAAGGATGTAAATAGATCGATCAGATATTCCTAATTCCTGGTTCAATTTTTAATTCATTTAGACAGACAATGATTGCAAAAGAGATACGAATTCCTTGGGGAATTTTATAGTTGAATTTGATTCTGAGTCTGTTTTAGGATCCAACAATGATTCTACCAGATTACATATAAATTTCATACCTTATATAATTTTCCCAAATTAAAGGACTAGAAACCAGAACATTCTATCTCTCTTGACCGACTCCTTTACACAGCTTCATTTTGCATTTTGTTTCTGCTGCTCTCTAGTTTTCTCCCAGTGCTAATAAGGAGTCAACAACATTCAGAGAATCTAAAACATTTACGTTTGAAGACTTCACAAAAGCATCTGGATCAATCAATGAGTCAATATGCAACAAATTAATTGAGTCAAGAAAATACTAACCATATAATCTGGTGCATGCCCCACCATTAATAAATGGTGGTCATCCAGGTGGATTTTTAAAGATTCGAGGCTACCAGCGCCTCCGCCGAACTTGGGATTTAATAAACGAGATTCGACCACCCTGTCCGATGGGCCAAACTCCAATTCTAACCTCTCAGACTTCCACCTTCCATTGAGGAACTCTATTGGATACAGGAAGAACCTTCTGAGGAACTTGAGCAGATGCTTCAAATTATGTGTGACTGTTCCCTTAATCTCTTTCACTGTAGCCAAATTAAATCGAGTCTTGTAATGCAGTCATTGTATCCTTGGACTCTGGCTTTTCTTTCAAGCTGGTGCGGTTGGAAGTGTCAAAGCCGTGTAGTCCTGTGGAAAGGCCATAACATTCTGGAGATGCACGAGCACGCAATTTCTTTTCTTTGTTCAATGAGTTTTTTTTGCTTGCCAAAACCCTGACGTAATAGAAAGAGAGCACGAGGGAGGGTTATAGTCTTTATCTTCTGTGAAGCCAGCAGTGACATAGGAAACATACTAATGGATTCCGTTTGATGGGGGAACTGACCTTGGTGCTCGAAGATAACTCTCGCTTGTTTCACAGTTGAATAATGTTGCTATACGACATACCCAGAGCAGCAACTTCCTTGAAGCCCTTTTACATGATTGATCAAGAGCAATCTAAGTTTGCCCATGGACGCAAAATCAGCAGATTTTACAGAACTTGTGATGCAAGAAGAATCAAGATTAAAGAAATCTTAATCCAACTGCATTTAAGTCTAAGCTAAAACTAAACTTAAACTAACTAAAACTCAAGCAAATGATCAAACTAACAAAAAGAAAAATAAGAAAACACTTCAAACTTTTTCTTGACTGTGTTACAAAATGACCCACGTCCCTTTATACAGAGAAAGGGATGGATTGCGGATATGGATCCATTTAACGAGTACCAAAAATCTAACTAGATCAAGTTACATGATTTGATTATGCTTCCATCTTGCATCAGACTCCTCTAGTTGGAGAATAGTCACCCTCGACGAGTTTAAATCTTTCATCCTACCAAAACTGGATCTGTTGAACAAAAAGGACCAACCACTCCCCTAGTTGGTGGTCCGCTCACTTCTCTTGAAGATGATCAAGGTGGCGGCTCAGGTGGTGGCTTTGGAGAAGAAACACAGGCTTGGATATGATCTAAGAGCATTCCTGGGACCTGATTCAATTCCAGTCTCAAGTGATGGGAAGAACTGGTTTGGATCCAAATCTGAACTCTTATACCCATGAATCGAGCGATATGGACCCGAACCAGGTCCAAAACCTGGTTTGGCTTGAACCAGTGCCAAAAGGAACTGGTCCAAACCCACGAGTGCCTCGAGCAGCAGCTCGAGGCGCTGCTCATGGTTACCCCTTTCCGCCTCAAACCGGGGCAAACCAGAGGGCTGAAGAGCAGCGCCCACCGCGGCCGCCCCATCTTGTCTGAATGGGAGAAGAGGCGGACAGCGGCTACCTGTTGCCTCCGGTCCGCCGGCAGGCGGCGATTCCATGGGCGGCACCCATTCAAGAGGCAGGGGAACCAAGACATTCACAAAGGCAGGACGTGGAAATGTGAAGCTGCCGCCGTTGCTGGCTGCGGTTCCCACACCACGTCCGCTGGGAGACAAAACCACCGGCATCTGCCACGCTGCCAGCCGAATACCCATGCCGATGGCAAGATTTTCTGCTAGAGGCGATGCCTGTTCAATCGAGCGATGGTGGGTGAACGGCGGTGGCGGGTGACTCCCCCTAGGTCCACAAACGTCGACGGAAAGCAAAGTGACGGGCAGCAGCCATATGGACAGAGGCACCACCAAATTTCACCCTACCAGTTGGGGAGGATTGCAGGCAACGTCCTTTTCACCTCCACGACTGGAGATGTTTGCCGCACCTCTTCCAGTGCACAGGAAGGACCTGATGTCATCGTCGCTCCCTTCGTTGGACATGGAGCCATCATCTGCCCACCGGTGAGCACACCCAGGAAGATCGGGACTTCTGCTTGACAATGGGAAGAAGACATGGTAGGTCCTCCATCTCCACCGGTTGAAATCAGGGGAGCTCCAGTGGGGAGACTAGACACTGGATTTGGTATGCCAACCAGCGATGGAGCTCCAACGAAAATCCCCTCCTTTGATGCATAATCACGATTCTAGATTTCCCCCAAAACCCCAACGCCTTTCTCAGAGGGATCCTATGACAGCTCGCGTCTTCTCGTTCCAGCGTCAGAAGCGCTGATGGCCGAATGAACGTCTGCAACAGCAAGTCCGTGAACGGTTTGCATGTTCTGCAGAGCCGGACGGAACATTTCTCTGAATTTGTCCATTAATCTATCGAGAGAGGCTTCCAATCCATCCACTTTTCTCGTAAAAGCAACAACTCCTTCTCTTAGACAAGATAAATCAGATTCCTGCCTTGCTACGGTCAACAGAAGGTTTGGTTTTCCATGTTGGTAAAAGCCTCGCTCTGATACCAATTGATGCAAGAAGAATCAAGATTAAAGAAATCTTAATCCATCTGCAAGTCTAAGCTAAAACTAAACTTAAACTAACTAAAACTCAAGCAAATGATCAAACTAACAATAAGAACAGAAGAAAAATAAGAAAACACTTCATTTCTTTCAACTTTTTCTTGATTGTGTTACAAAATGACCCACATCCCTGAGAAATGGATGGATTGCGGATCTGGATCCGTTTAACAAGTACCAAAAATCTAACTAGATCCAATTACATGATTTGATTATGCTTCCATCTTGCATCAACTTCTCTCCTCACTATCTTTGTGAACATCATCACTAGAGGCAAAATTAACATTCTCAATTTCTCCTACTTTCTACATATATTTTTCCTGCGACATTTCTGTGTACATCTCCACAACTGTCTATTGTGAGGAGTCCATTTGTATTTGGTGACATTCTTCAAAACTGGTTTTTCATCTCAAGTATGCTAAAGTGCATGACCAACAAACTGGTCTGTTGCTTTCCTTGTAGGCAAACTTTCCTTCTGATATTGTCAATTAATTAAGTTAGTACCTGCCATTCTTTCTCCAGATACCAATTCCTTCCAGAGTACGTTCATGAATTAGGTGACATAATTTTGCTTGTCATTCTCCATGTAAGAGAAGCAAGCCTTTCCTTAGTCCACCCGGCAAGTGTTTGAGCCTCCTGCATCCTCTTGCAAGAACCAAATCTAAGACCTCCAACTTCCTTAGGCGTGCCACTACCTCTGGCAATTCTTCCATTAATGTGTTTTGCAAGAGAAGTCCAGTCTGTGATTCAAGATCACTGATGGAATCAGGTAATCATAAACCTTATTACTACCTAAAAGATTCAAGCGCCTGAGGTTCTTCAGTAATCAGTAGTGTGAGGCAATCTAGTGATCCATGGGCAGTTAGAGAGTGATAGTTCTTCTAGAAGGGATAAATTTGCAATCCTTTTTGAACTTGTTAACCTCACCCATTCAATTCAATAAATGACTTTCACAAGGCTTTGATATGGTTCTTTCTCTTGTGAGAAAAAAATTAAATTAAAGTGAAGGCAAATAACCAGATGGGATTTCAGTATCAACAATATTAAGATCACACAAGCATCAAAGTGAAAGAGCAGAGGTTGAATTAGATTGGACATATGAATTAATTCAAATTCTCTTCTTATGAGGTTTATTGTAGGCGAAAAAAGTGGGCCCTAGATATAACTTAGATCCAAACCTGAATTTATGTGGAGAAAAGCCGGCAAAGTCTCGACGTCAAATAATTCTTAATAATAAAGTTGACAAAACTTACTTAATAAAAGCTTAATCACCAAACCAACTTAGTTCACAAAGTGATCTCAACAAATGATGACATAAATGCACCAAATATATTTAAATAATATACTTGCATTATTTGTCAACATAGAACTTACAAAATTGAGGTACAAGAACTCACCTCAACAAATTCACGTAGTGAATCTTAGACTCAGGGTTAATTTGAGAAATCTCCCTGAAAATATTTTTAACCTTTATAAAATATTCTGCTATCAACATGTTTCCCTAAATTAATGTAGCTAACTCATTTTCTAACGGTTGTAAGTTGACATCATTAGGTCGAGAACATAGCATTGCAAAAGCATCTCCTACTTCTTTGGGAGTCTTAGCATCACATATATGCTCTAATAAATCATTCTTAATTCCGGAGAACTGATGCTGGGGGTTTGCCCCAGAATTTATTAACAAAAAATGGTGAGAGTATATACAACAAAAATTAGGATCAGAGCAATCCTACACTTTACAAAATGTCCTCATATGGCCTCCAGTTTGGGGGAGGCCGATGCCAAACTTTGCTGGTAATAGTTATGTCCATCCTTTTAGGCAAATGAAACACCTCAGGCGCTGGGTCATCTCTGATAAAGACCAGCTTGTTTTGCACTCGACTATCGGAATCACCCAAAACCTACTGAATAGAATTGTTTCTCAAGCACTTGCAGCAATGACTAATGAAACTACTGTTGTTACAAATTACATTAACGATGCCATCAAACCTATCTATTTCTTGAACTGCTCGTAGGCAGAGCAGGAGGAGGCTTCCTTCATCAGTAGCTCTGCTGCCATCACTCTAACAAGCGATGCCAAAAATAAAACGCCCACTACCCTCTCTCACTAAAACAGACACATCCCTATTGTCCTTGTTAAGTTGCACTACAATGTGGATATTGTAGACAGTTCCATTTTCCCACCTCCAACAGCCCCAAGATAGCCCTACCTCTAACCATGTTTGGATAGCTTGCCTATCATTATGCTTCCAGTCTCTAGATATGATGAAATCAGTGCAATAACTCCATAGCGCCTTACCACTAAATTTCATAACGTGATTTCCCTCATGTTTGCAGCTATTGCGCTATTTCCATATATGTCAAAGGATAATGTGCAACAAATTCTTCCAGCACTTGAAAAGGAACTTATTTTTAAATTTGTGAAATGTCCACTAAACAAGAGCTTCCTTAACAGTTGTAGGCTGGAACTTACTCTGCCCAAACTTCCTTATAACCAACTCCCACAGGCTTTTGATTTCCATGCAATGAAGGAAAACATGGTTAATATCTTCTTGAGCATTATTGCATATATAACATTTGGAAGCAAGTTGAAGACCCCGCTTTTGGGCTCTAGCATCAACATGGAGGCGACCTTCAACTGCCAAGTAGGTTGTCCATGTAGCACGGAGAGGGGTCCAACTTTCCAAATGGAATTCCTCCAAGGTTGAACGGTACTGCTAGCACGCAACACATCCCAAATAAGGTATCGTGACAGTGGACGGTTGCCATAGTCCATCGATTCTAGTATGTCCTGCCGGTTATCCTCAAGGACAGGAAGTTGTAGTGAAATGTTCATAGAATAAAAAAACAGTTGGACATAGGTTTGCTGATCAGCAAGAACCTCCTTAATAGAGCAGTTTATGGTGTCTAGAACAAGGGGCCAATGAGCATGTGCAATCATGTTAGCGATGATAACACCATTCCACCGGTCACGCCAAAACTTGACTCTAGAACCATTATAGACTCTCCAATGAACTTGTGATTCAATAAACTGCCAACATTTGATCACCCTCTTCCATAAAAAGGATTCACTCCCGCTGAGTTTATAATGCCACAAACTTTTCTTAGCTAAATATTTGACCTTGACAAGATCAGTCCAAAGAGAATCCTGTGTGATTTCTTTGACCCCAAGTAAAAAGAAGTTGACCCTATTAACGTCCGCCATATGCCAAAGTCCAACTCCACCCTCCACCTTAGGCTTACAAAGAGTCGCCCAACTGATAAGGTGCGACCCTTTTGCCTCCATGTCGTCCCCCCATATAAAACCCGAACACAACCTATAAAGTTTATGGCAAATAGATAAGGGAATTCATACGACCATCATCCAATAGTTAGGGATAGACGACAAGACATGTTTAACCAGGCAAAGCCTACCGGCATAAGAGAGTAGCTTCTGTTTCCAGCCAGCAAGCTTCTGATTAACTTTAATCAGAAGATATTCACATTGGCTTGCAGAGATGACCTAGATTTGGAGAGGCAAGCCCAAATGTATGACTGGAAAATTGTCTCTTCTCCAACCCGTAATAGTACAAAGTCTGCTACATTCCAACTCCGAAAAGTTGAAAAAGAAAATAGATGTCTTGTTGGGATTAACTTTGAGACCCGAAGTCACCTCAAACTCAGCGAGACAATCTCTAAGGCCTAGAAAACACTTTTATTTTCCTTCAATGAAATGAAGAACATCATCAACATAAAAGGATGAGTGGATAGAACTTAAACAACTAACCTTGGGTGCCCGGATCCTTCCCACTTGCAAATAGGTCGGAAAGCTGCGGCTAAGTACTTCCATCGTAACGATGAACAGGTAGGGGGACAAGGGATTTCTCTGCCTCAGCCCCCTTTTGGTGTAAAACTAGAAACCTTCCCTGCCGTTAATGAGAAGCGAGGAGGACACAGTAAAAACTACAGTCATAATCCGCCTAATCCAGTTAGAACAAAAGCCAAAAAACTTAAGTCCATTCTCCAAAACTTGCCAATTCACTCTGTCATAAGCCTTGCTAAGATCGATTTTGATACATGATGCCTTAGACTTACTATGGGCAAGGGAATGGACCACCTCCTGGCTCAAAAGAAAGCTATCTTGAATGCTATGGCCCATCAAAAAAGTTGATTGATTTCGATAAAAAATACAACACAGAATAGGTCTCATCCGTAAGACCATGATACGAATGAGGAATTTGAGGATGCTATTGCATAGAGAGATAGGGCAGAACTTGTCCATGTTGCTGGCTCCCTCTTCTTTGAGTAGAAGAACAATGTGAGTTTTATTGATCCCCTTAACTATGCGACTGGATCGAAAGAATTCCTTAATAGCGAGGCTCACATTGGGTCCAATAATGGACCAAAACGATTGAGAAAATTGATTGTTAAATCCGTCTAGCCCAGTGGCTGAATCCTTATTCGCAGTGAAAACAGCCCACTGAATTTCCTCATCGCGAATAGGACTAACCAAATACTCATTTTCTTCTGCAGTCACCAACGGACCTGGAGAAGCATTAGAAGGAATGAGTCCAGTGCCAACATTCATCAGTCAACATGTCTTTGAAATATCTAGTGCAAGAAGCAAAAATATCATTCATCTCCGTAACCACTCTATCGCCATCCATGTTCATGCGGAGATGGTTTCTCCTTTGTCTGCCTTTAGCAATAGCATGGAAAAATTTGGAATTAGTGTCGCCTTCTCTCATCCACCTCACACGAGCCTTTTGTCTTAAACGCTCCTCATCCATCTTGATAAGCTTTAGGAGAGTGAGGCGAAGCTTCAACTCACGAGAGCTAGCTACCAGATCACCCTCTTCCACATGCTTTTAGGCCTCTTCCACTTGCAGTCGAAGTCTACCAATAATTGTCTAGGTCATTTGGACCTTGCTTAGACCAAACCCGAAGCTTATTTCTAACAAGTTGAAGTTTAGAAACCAATCTAACCATGGCAACCAATAGCCTGTTGAGCCCAACAGCCTACAATAAGGCGTCTACACTGGGGGAATTGTTCCCAATAGGTGAAGTAACGAAAGACTGATTTGCCACAGGTAAAGATGTGATTCCTCACACCCTCCATAATAATAGGGCTATGGTCAGAAGAGGTGCGAGGCAGAATGCAGAGAGACTGAAAAGCCAGTCACGGCAATCCCAACAGTCTTGAGAGACAAAGCAATGGTCAATCAGACTCTGCACATTATCGGGCCCCGATCTATTGTTAGACCAGGAAAATTTAACACAGGGATCAAGAATTTCAACGAACTGATTGGTCGTAATGAAATTATTGAAAAGAATGAACAGTCACAGGGCTGGGGGTCTACCTGATTTCTGCGACATGTTCCTTACCGAATTGAAATCTCCCAAGCAAACATTCAACTTACTTATGATAGAAAGCTCTGTGCTAAGCTCATCATACTGGAGCCTCCGAATACGAAAATCCGGATGGAGATACACCCCTAAAGCTGAAAAATTCTACCAGAGCTTTGGTGCTTAACCACGATAGAGATCCAATGAACTTGCACTTTCAAAGTTTGCACCTGCATCTTGTCTGCATCCCACAATAACCAAATCCTAGCCCACTGTCCATTGAGATGAATGTTAGAAATAGAATGATATCTGGGAAACTTGAAACTGAGCTTTTCCAAGGCTGTCTCATTCAATTTTGTATCTATGAGGACAACAATGTCTGGGTTAGCATGCTGAAAAATAAGCTATAGATCATGTTGGCCAGTGACACCGGCCAGCGCACAAGCGTTCCAAGAGAGGAACCTATTCGCGTCTCCATAGGGTGGTGGCATACACTACTACACCCTTCCAGGTCTTCTCTGTTAGGGCTATTTTCCTTTCCATCTATTTGGGTTTTATCATCTTCTTTAGGTAAAGGTACACTCATTTCCTGGTCCCCTGGATCTTCAGCAGCTGAGGAGGCTCTGGCTTCAGCTGCACTGAAGCTAGAGTGGTCCATAGTCTGAGGACTTAGTAGGTCTGTGTCTGTGCAAGAAATCATTAAACCAGTCAGGATCTTCTCTGGCTGAGGAAGACTGCTGAACCTCTTCTTAAAAGAGCTAGTAGTTTTGCTTTTCAATTGGCGTTTCTTCTCCATTGGGCTCTTCCGGTGAGACATCATGACACTAGATGGTTGATCATGAGCCTCATCTATGGCCACAGAATCCACACTCTACTGGGCTTGAATGCTGCTTGCGCTAGCCGTCATCTTAGATTCAGAGGGAGCATCCACTTTATTACCTAATCTATCATGTTCCACCACTACAACGTGAGTCTCCTTGCCCTGCGTAGGTATCCCCTTGGCCTGCTCCACCGGTTTCATTCTTGTGCTTAGTGATCCGCTCATAACTAGTCCCTCCCTCTTCTGCAGTAACACTCTTCTCCTTCTCGGGCAAACTGTGAAGGGCTGAAAATCTGTTGGCCTCATCGGCTGGACCAGCCATTTTGGTCTGAGCAAAGGACCGACATTCAAGGTTTTTAACTGTCATCCATGCCTTCCCATCTACTACTGTAGCAGGATCTACTGAGGGGGTTCTCAATTGATACCTTAATTGCAAATAGAGTTTTCCTTGCTTTGATCATCCATTTCTTCTTAGCTTCCTTATCGACAGGAAAATTTGTATTTGATCCCAATACTATATCCAATAATTCATGTCCTAAAAAATAGGACTCCATGCAAGATTTTCAATTGCTATAATTGCTATTGTTAAGTTTTTTAATATTATTTAATGCAACTGCTAATGTCGTCATAATTTTAGAATATAATTAGCCCAATTAATCTCACTACTAAACAAGCCCTTAGACTTAACCTTGCTCTGATACCAATTGTAGGTGAAAAAGTGGGCCCTAGATATACCTTAGATCCAAACATGAATTTATGTGGAGAACAATCGAGAGAGTCTCGACGTCCAAAATAATTCTTAATAATAAACTTGACAAAACTTACTTAATAAAAGCTTAATCACCAGACCAACAAAGTTCACAAAGTGATCTCAACAAATGATGACGTAAATGCACCAAGTATACTTAAATAATATACTTGCATTATTTGTCAAGATAGAATTTACAAAAGTGAAGTACAAGAACTCACCTCAAACAAACTCACGTAGTGAACTATCACGAAGTACCCAACTCCTTTGCACTTGAGCTCACACTTGAAACCCCCACACTTGAGCTCACGAAATGAACACACGAGCTAAACTCTTGCTCACTCACCACTCACTTGATTTTTTGATGCTTTACAAAATGGCTAGTCACTCCTATTTATAGGGAGGACAAGTCGGTGCCGAAGGTTCCACCACTTTTATTTTCTCTCCTTTTTTTTTATTATTAGTCACCGACTTAAGGGGAGGTTCACGAATTGCTTGAGTCTTCTCTACTCTTCCAAGAGAGTTGGTGATGACTCTTTACATTTATGTCTAATTCTTTCAGCAAAAAGGCTCTTTAGACATGCACCATATCCAAGAACATTTCCTGTGGATCAGATTTGGTTTACTACGTTGCTTTAAAGCAAAACTTCCAATATTTGATATAGCCTTTGATTAATCAAACAAGTACGTGACTCTTCACGTCGTAAGCGAATCACAAGCATGTTCATGAATGAGTTCAAATAATTTTATGTAAGAAAATACGGGGCCTTCGACGTGAATCTTATACCAATTTCAGATATTAGCTGGATACAAATGATGCATTAATATCTTAAAATTTAATGAGACAATCCGGCAGACTTCCAGTGTCTCAAAACAATATTCAATAACAAACTCAACAAAAAATCACTTAACCAATTGTCAGTAACCAAATCAATACAAGGTCACAAATTTAAATTAATCAAATAACATAATAACTGGCACAATACAAAAAATCACTTAACCAATTGTCAGTAACCCATATTTGTGGTAAAGGAGGGTCCGTGGCGGAACCTGCCCATTATAAGAACAAGAGGCACAAGTATGTTCTGAATCGTCTCAGACTTTCTTCTTGTCAATGATTCCTTCATATTTCTACTTGTGATTTGCCTCATAGGAGAAGCAAGTCTTCACTTAGTCCAACTGGCAAGTGTTTGAGTCTCTTGCATCCTGTTACCGACAACAATTCCAGCTTTTGTAACGATGTTATTGAACTTGGTATCTCCTTGATATTAGTGCCATGAAGGAGAAGCTGAGTCAGGTTTTCTAAATTTCCAATGGAAGAAGGCAATCTCTCAAGTTTCTTGCAAGAACCAAGATGTAAGATCTCTAGCTTCCTCAGAAATACCACAGACTCTGGCAGTTCCATCAATGATACGTTTTCCAAGAGAAGCTCAATGAGTGATCCAAGATCTCCGATGCAATCAGGTAAAGCTTGAATTCTATTACAACGTGAAAGGTTCAGATACCGGAGGTACTCTAGTGAGGCTATGGTGTGAGGCATTCCTGTGATCAATGGGCAGTTAGAGAGTGAAAGTTCTTCCAGAAGGCATAAGTCTGCAATCCATTCTGGTACTTCTGCTAGCAGTTGGCAGTTATTTAGATGCAACAAGTGAAGATTTTTCTGGAGAGAAATGGAGATCGGCAACTTCTGTATCCCTGTTCCGGAAAAATAAAGGTATTTTAAATGCCGGTCATCTAGGTGCTTCATTGCATATTGGTCCTTGGTTGAATGATTTGACTCATGCAAGCGGTATATTCCGGATGCAGGGTTACCAACGGGCTCCAAATTAGGGAACCCAATAATCTGAAGCTTTTTCAATGTCAATTCCCTCAATACTGAATCTGGCAGTTTATTCAAGCTACTGCAATTGGAAACGTCAAGTTCCTCAAGGGCTATCAATTGAACAATGCGGTCGGGCAGGCTTTCCAAGCTAGAGCAGTTTGCAAGGATTAGCCGTTTGAGTGAAGCCAAGGATGACATACAGTCAGGGAGCTCCTTCAGCTTTCCGCAGCTGCTCATACTCAATACCGCCAACCTCTTGGGATTTGCAATAGAATCATGGACCTTAAGCAAATTATCACAGCGATCCAGCACCAATTTCTCCAAGCCAGGGAATACAGACAGATTGGGAGTTTCGGTTAACTCATTGCAGGCGGTGAGATCAAGAAATTTTAGGCTTCGAAAGGCCGTTTTTGTTGCTTTTCTTTGTCCAGTAAGCCATCTCGCAATGCCTAAACCCTGACACAAAGAAAAGAGATAAAGAGAGAATCAGTAGCTATTTCTTCATCTTCTGCAAGACCAGCAGGGACATAAGAAACTAAATGAAATCTATCAAATGGAGGAACTGACCGCACTGCTCGAAGACAGCGCTTGCTTTGTTTGCACTCCAGTTAACTTGCTATATGACAGATCCATAGCAGCGACTTCCTTGAAATAAAAATCAGATGAAAGAAATTTCAGCGGGCACCCTTGCCACTGCAGCCACTTGATACCTCTAGGCATCCTTTTGCATTGACCAGATAAGTCAACATGATTGATCACGAGCAATCTAAGACTGTCCATCCAGGCAAAATCCACAACATTGATGGGGAATCTTAAGGCATGGCCATTTTCTCTCCGCCTTGGGTAAGTAAGGCTGATTCCTTCTATATTTCTTGCTCCCTTGTGAAAAACAAAATTTTTCAGAATGCATAAAGGGAGGGAAAGAGAGAGAGAGAGATAGCCGATAAAATGAAAATTATAACAAAATTCAGGAACAAGAAATCCCCTAAATAAAGGAGCAATCCGCAAAATCAGAACCAAAAAACAAAATATACAATACAATGCACAGTAAAACGAAATAAGATGAGTGAAAAAAGAGTAAGGCTGATTCCTTCTATATTTCTTGCTCCCTTGTGAAAAACAAAATTCTTCAGAATGCATAAAGGGAGGGAAGGAGAGAGAGAAAGAGAGAGAGAGAAAGAGCACCCATGAAATGAGAATTATAACAAAATTCAAGAACAAGAAGTCCCCTAGATACAAGAGCAATCCGCAAAATCAGAACCAAAAAACAAAATATACAATACATTGCACATTAAAATGAAATAAGAGGGGTGAAAAGAGAGTAGAAAGATGGAGTGACACATTCACTCAGCTGCAGACAGAGAACGGTGCCATAATTGAATGACAAAATGTACATCCCTTACACAAGACGAGCCACAGAATCCGGCAGAGAGAAGGTGCCCCAAAGACCATGTTGTTGCGTTTCTTTCAAATGTGCCACCAAGCTGAAATGAACCACAACTTCCAGAAAGAGAGAGAGAAAGAAAGATCATTTACTCTGGCTTAGTTTCTAAGATCATTACTTCCTCACCACATAGGATACCGGCTTTGTAAGTTTTGATCAACAACAATTACAGTACTGCTGAAACTTGTGAATTGCTTATTTTAGTAAAATCATCACATTATTTTCAATATATATATATATATATTTTAAGTTAAAGAAGTTATAACATGTTACGTAATTTCTTGCATCCTATTCAATTAGCCCTGATGCATGCTGTATGCCTCAGTAGCATTTTATGCTGCGTTCACATGTTCTTCCAAATGTTACTTGATGGATTCCTATTACTCCTGACGCCGATAAAGAAGTTCATAGTTTGGATGTATTTGTGTGTACATATATGTGTATTTGCATCCGCGTGAATGGATTCACCGAAACGTAGGAAAACTGAAGGATTAATTGAGCTCACAAAACTCATAATTTATGATTATTGTTTGCCATTCTGCGTCGCCTTACATCACTCTTACATGTCCCTTTCTCAAACGCCTAAATTCTTTAGCTACCTCATTCGTACTTCCCCTTTGTCACGATGTAAAAGAATGACTTCCTCCCGCGTTTCTATTTACTCACGCAGAAGAAAGAAATGAAAGAAAACCAAGAAGGTAATGTTACCTTTTGCAGCCGTAGCACATGCATCATTGCTTCTTGGGTCCACAACCTACTCCGCGTCTCGCGTCCGCTTCCAGGTTCATTTAAAACAATGTGCATGCCCAGTTCTCGCAAAGTGTCGTGCATCTCCAATTTGCCATTAACGATTTTTATTAGAGATTTGCGAGTAAGAGCTTCAACTGAAAGTCTTGACGAAAATCCACAAGCATCCCATATGAAAATGGCAGTTTCTTGATCAATTCCACTTAAGAAGCAGGCAACATCAAGGAAGATGGATTTCTGATCTCTGCTACTCAAACGGTCATAGCTCATTTTTAGCGTCCGGTAAATCCAGTAATCACCAAGTCTCCGGTAAAGCCAGTCACGACGAAGTCCTCGGTAAATCCAGTTATTACTAAGTCGGCGATAAATCCAACTATGACCAAGCCCCCTCATGGCGTTTAGTATTCTATGCCAATCGTTTGAATCTTTGTTATCAGTCAGAGTTGATGCCACGGTTCTAATAGCTAATGGCCAACCATGGAGGGCCCTAACTATTCCCAAGGATAGCTCTTCATATCCATCAGCTGGGGAGTTTTCTCTAAAAGCATACCAACTGAAAAGTTCGAGAGCTTCATTTTCATCCAGCTGTATTAGCGGCATGGAGATCTTATGTTTTTCCCAATCAGGAAGAGCATCGAGCACTCCCTCATCCCTTGTAGTGATAATGACTCTGCTGCCTGGATGGAACCATTCCTGTTTTCCAACCATTGCTTGAATTTGCTCTATACTATCAACGTCATCAAGAAAAATCAGTACCCTCTTCTTCTGCAAAATCTTCTGAAGTATAGCAGTTCCTTCACTGGCATTAGATATGTTATTCTGTACTCCAATTTCAGACATTTCAGACACCAATTTTCTTTGCAAGCCGACGAGTCCTTCTGTTCCGTGAGAATATTCTCCCCCAATGCTATCAATGAAGCAACAGGATTCAAACCATCTGTAAATTTTGTTGTAGACAGCCTTCGCAACTGTTGTCTTGCCAAGGCCTCCCACTCCTTGGATTCCCACCATTCTTGCGCCATCGTAAGAGTCGATTTTCAAATTCTTGATGATATCGTTTGCCCGCGACTTGATTCCAACAAGATACTCGCCTACATTTGGTGGAGCTTTATCTAATTCTTTTAGGATCCTCTGAACAATCATGTCAACTAGCGTTGCCTCCAGTCTGAAAATTAATTCAGCAAAAAAAGGATATATAAGAATTAGGAATTCGGCTGCTACATATCGATTTGGTCACCATGTTGATAAAGAACATAATGATTTTCTCGTGTAATAATTGGCATCAGCCGTCAGTACTACGATGACCCTCGGCCATGCTCGCCCAATGTCCTTGGTACTTCACGTTTCTTTAATCACAAATAAATTTTAAGAATATCTTTGCAACTATCTAACTTTTATGACTAAAAAATTTCTGCTTCATGGCTTCACGCAATGTCGATGTACACGTAATTTTCTAACGCATATTAGAAACTTGGTAAGACTTTAGAGTGTTGGCGTCTATGCTCTTCATGTTATAAGATTGAACTTAACACAGATAAGTTGGTTCTTCGGTTTTCAAATGTGCAAGTCTACGTGCAATTGGTTTCGAAATTCTTGTGTAAGCAAATATTGCGATTGCGTATTCCATAATATCCAACCCGCTTAAATATAAACTTCATATCATATTAGCCGTAGTGCTGGTCAGATCCGATTTTGGTTTTTAATTATAAGGTTTGAATCTGACTCTGAACCACAATCCGATTACATAGAATACAATTACATCCCCAATCATAGTTCATTTGGAGGGGAACTGGACTACTTTACCCGAATAGTTGAGTACCTCCATATGAAACACATCCATGTACACATGGTTGTGTTTATCAATTTCATCTCATTCATGTGGATACCCAATTGGTTAAAAAGGAAATTCAAATGATTGAAATCAAATTTATGGCTTTTATGTCAGTAGCGGAGTCAGAAGAATTATTTGGTTGAGGGACTTAGAGTCACTCGCCTGTGTGCCTCACGTAATTTTTAGTCTCTGGCAGGTAGCAAGGCGCTATAAGCGTCGAAGCAGTCGATTTGCGTCAAATAATTAACAACCCAGAAGCATGATATGAATTTTGAATGGCAGCCAAGTTAGAAAAGAGTGTGGGAAGTGGAGTTCATGCCTGTCTGGTATTTTCTCACTTTCATAACCAGGAAACTTTGATGCCTTCCTCAAAGCCTCCCTCCATTCCTTCACCGTCTCGTCGTTCACCCCCATATCTTTCTCGTGCTCCAGGACGGCGCCTGTGAACGGTTCCGTCTGCTGGCACACATCGGTTGGATCAATTCTATAGAAAACAGGAAGGATTAGCCTCCCAGCTTCTCCCGTCCTCGCTACCCACACGATCTTTTCATTCTCTGTGAGACACCAAGTGGAGCGTGCATAGTTCAAAGAAAAGACGACTACGAAGATCCGCGACCTCTCGATCACGTCAAAGAGCCTGCCGATCTCCTTGCGTTCCTCCAAAACCTTGCTGTCTCGAAATACTCGGACGCCGCTTTGGCGGAGAGCGTGGTAGAGATGGTCGGCAAATGTCTTGCCCGTGTCTATTTGCCGGAAGCTCAGGAAAACGTCATACTCGAACAGCTGTGCCGATGAAAAGGCCCTGGCCATGGTTCGTTGCAGCGGCGTTGCTTCTCCGTCGTTCAATCTTTTCGCCTAGCAATGCCAATGAACTCGCCTAGAAATGTCAAAGACACATCTTAAACCATAAAAAAATTATCTAGAAGGGCATAATGACCAAAATATCTTAAATAAAGTAACAAATGAAAAAAAGTTTAGAAAGACAAAAAATGAACAACAAAAATGTGAAGTCTAAAATATATATACTTTTATAAATTTTTAAAAAATACACCATACATCTTTTTTTTTTCTTAATTGTATATTTGTTGCGTGCATCCAAGTCCGTCACCCAAGGTCACATGGTCAAAAGGAAAGTTAAAATAGTTATAAATGAAGGTGTTTAATGACTATAATACCCTTCATTATAATTTTGAAAGCATTAATGAAAAAGTTAAAAGTGCATTTTTTTTTAAAAAAAATTCTAAAATACCTTACTCTGTTAATATTTTTTGAATGCACATATATATGTTATGTGTACATAGGAAAGCCCACATGGCATGGATTGATTTCAAGGCAAAGCCTGGAACTCTCCCCTTTCTAATATTCCCATGTTACTTAAACATGAAAATTTTAATACGTCCACCGTCATGGAAAATGAAAAAAAAAAAACTTGCAGTGTTTTTCATTTTTTCATGCCATTCAATGCTTGTTGGTTTCAACCTTTGTTTATTGATATAAAAATAGTTTCCATTGTGGTACAGTTCTACAAGTTGAACTGAAAAAGTTTAGAAACAGATATTTTTTTGAAAAATCCTTAAAATTCCCCAACTCTTACCTTCTTTTTTGGGGTGCATATATGTTGCACGACCATTTTTTTGAAAAATCCTTAAAATTCCCCAACTCTTACCTTCTGTTTTGGGGTTTGCATGCACCACCCTCATGCATACAACTCACTCTCTAAATTAACCAAATTAAAAGCATGAGATGAGACATCTTTTATTTTATATTAACTTGAAGGAGAATCAAACTTATTGTCACTATCAAACAAAAAAATAAGAAACAAAACGAAGAGGAGATTTAGATTACCTAAAACCAGCGGTGGAGTCCGAAAATGTGGCTGGAGGGGCATTTGTTTAAACAAACTCAAATTTGGTGGGATATATATATATATATATATATATATATATATATATATATATATATATATATATATATATATATATATATATATATAAAAGAATAAATATTTAAGAGTTCTATTTAAAAATAAAAAACTTTTAAGAGGCTGGTGTGGACAACTGCACACACCAGCCACAATGTGGCTATACCACTGCCTAAAACTAGTTTTTGAAGGCTAAATCTGGTTTTGATTATGTAACTAAGTTTTTGGAGTGTTTAAGTATAATCAAAATCGAGTTTGAAAAAAAACCTAATTTTAAAAAACCTGGTCTTGTAGAAAGGATTGAAAAACCTAGTAGTCTTAATCAAATGACTCACAAGAAGCCAGGTTTCAGAAATGTCACCTAGACAAACAACCGCAATATTCAGAACTCACTCAAAATATAGTTTTTATTGAACCAAGCTTCCATAAAACTAAGTTAGACTAAGGTGCCGTGGGCCTTCAGAACTATGTTTTTGAAATGGTTTGGTTACCAATAAATTTAGGTTGAAAGAAAATCCAATTTTGATAAAACCTACTTTTGTAAGAGAAACTGAGAAATGAAAACAACCAAATAAATAAATTGAAATTTTAAATTTCATTAAAAAACTTGGTTTCGTTGCCACTTGCATTTTTTAAAATTAACAAGAAAGTCATCGAGTACCCAATGGGTATAAAGTTAAGGGTCAATGACATCGAACCAGGACCAGCTCCACTTTGTATAGACTTGCACTGGCTTGACCCACTCAACCACAAGCCAAGTGTTTCTAAGGGTGCTATGGACAAGAAAGTCATTAATGATGTACTACAAGTTTTTAAGTCAGCCCATTGTTAGTATTGTACATTTATTTTTATATATAGGTGTGTGGTCCTTCAAGCCATATGATTTTTTTTTGGCCTACAATAGAAAATGCTTATTAATAAATCTTATTGAATAAATTTATATTATCCTTTACTTGCGGGAGCTTGATAGCACCTCATCCAACCTCTTCTTAATTTTAAAAATGCTAGTGGTAACCAAACCTAGTTTTACAATGAAATTTAAAATTTCAATGATGCAGACAAACAGATGCAAAAGTGACGAGACCTTTACAATGGTTGTGATGTCCGCTCGAAGATTGAAAAGTAAAACTTCAAAATTCTGCACTTGGCTTTTAAAGAAGTCGTTGTTTCGCATCATCCAAATGTGCCACGCATAAAACACATTGACTTGCCAACGAGAAACCTTTGCATGGGGAATGGGGCGCCCACATTGTGCATTAATACAGACCATCAGTTCCGCCTTGGTAACAAAATCCCTCCATCCAACGGCTCCATCTTTGCCCAAAACCCCAAAACCAATGTGAAGCACTTCCGCCTTCCTAGCAAATTCCTCAATCCAACGTCTCCATCTTTGCCCAAAACCCAGCCGTAACACTCAAGCAAGACTAAGATAAAGTAGAACGATGGCTACACGACAAGAAAGTTGTCTATCCGCTTCGGGAAAGGGTCGTGGCGGATGAAGCTAACCCGTCTCACTGGACCCGCTCTTTTATTTTACCGCGTTATTTAAGTGGAAGAGCAAGATGTGGGTAGGACCAAGTCAGGGGATGCGGGCAGGGAGAAACTGTTATTTCTCAACATCGGGAGAGAGAGAGAGACATGTGAACCATAATTCTCGCAATCCTGAACATGTCAACTTGCTATGAGCTAAGATCATATTCTTCAATACTTAATTTAAGTATTTCAGACTTTAGTTTCAATTCATTCTTTCTCTTTGAGTTCACTTACAAATCTGTAAATTCACCAAGGATCATCTAGTTCCAGACACTTCAGTTCCGTGCAACTCAATTTTTCGAGCAGGGTTCTGATCAATATAGGATTTAGTTCTCTGAATTCTTTGAATCGTTGCGATCAGATATTCCTAGCAGAGTATTTTTAACTTCATATTTGTTAACAAAAATGAGATAGTACCAGACTACCTGCTTCCAGAAGCAAAAGGAATTGGAGGAGGTCTTGCATGCATCATAACAAAAAATTTTAAATAAACTCAAAGCTCTTCTATTAGTAGCTGAAAATGGAAGTATATTACTCTTACATAACTGACAATTAGAACACTTTTCATTTCCAACATCATTATTAACATTTTTATGTGAAAAAAAATTATGTGAGTCCAACTTCTTAACAAATGACTCCTAGATTAATGAGCCTATCTATATGCCAAATGTTTATCTCATTCTCCAAAGCTACACTAAGAATTAATTTGGATGCATCAAAAGACAAGCGCGCCCCTTAGAAAATGTGGATGTAATATACGTGAGAAGACACTATCCCTCTTCTCCATGCTTCTTTGTCATGATTGCTGACGTACCTTGTAAACCATCCCATTCTCATCTTTTCCTTGTGAAGGTTAAATTTTGGGAAGACTGGTGGCATAAGAAATTATTTGCTTCTTCTAGGTTAAGAAATTAAAGTTATTCAATTTCTCAAACATAAAATGGCTTAGGAAAATGAAAAATTTAGAGTTGGAGGAATCTATGAAGGAGGTTCAAGGGAAAAAAGAAAATGAAACAAAGAGAATGTGCAAGGCTTGTTTGCCTTGTGTAGGCAGCACCCAAAAAGAAAACAATTGGAGCTGTGTCTGCTTTTAAGCACATAAGCTGTCCTTTTTTTTTGTTGAAAGATGACCCCTCCAATTTGATGAAATAGATCAGAAGATGTAATATGAAATGCAACAACTGATTTATACTTTTTTATTCAAAACTTTGATAATTTCAAGATAATGCCCGGTTGGGATGCTGATATTAGATTGAAAGAAGGTATGAGAAGTCATAACTGAAACTCTTTCAGTTATGACTTACAGAAACCCTTTCAATTATGTCTTTCTCATTCTTAAGGAAAGTCATTAGGTCATGACTCTCCCAAAAAAGGCTCAACAATGAGAACAAAGAAGATGGCAAGCAGCTCAGTGGGTAAAAGAATTGAAGGCAATAAACAAAATGGAATGACAACGTCTCCAGCCAATAACAAGAATCCTTCAAATTAAAGAAACTGATGAAAACAAAATATTAAAGAAATCTGTTTACAACAGTTCAAATGGAACCTTGATAAATACTAATGTCTAATGTATGAAGGAGGATGAAGAAATAGAATTCGGAGATGATCTCTCGTGGATGTAAGTCACATTTGGTTCTGCTCTTTCTTCTCTCTTTTATGGTATCATAGCCAACTTCAGCCCTTGTTTCAGCGTTTATTTCAACTATCAAGAAACTGATAGCCATGGTGGCTTCTCCAGCACCGATATTAAAAAATTTAAGATCTTCAGTCAATACAAGTTCTGATAGGATTTTCACTTCGCCACTCATGCAATACCCCAACAAATTTACAGCATTTCTTAAGTATCAAGCTTAAAGCAGAAAGTTAGTTGATATGGGAAATCTCAATTTGTTCCCATCTTGGTATCTTGTGATTGAATGAGGTTTATTGATGGCTCTAAACCTGTGCCACCCATTTATGTGGATAGATGTAGTACCGTAATCAATCAAGACTATGTTCAATGGCTTAGATAGGATCAGCTTAAGGGTGGGCATCGGGCCGGGCCGAGACAGCCTGACGGGCCTAAAACTCAGGCTCGCACCTGGGCCTAACCCGGCCTGATTACAATAATTTTTTTTAATTATAAAATAAATTTTTAATATAAAATATAATTTAATAATAAAATATATATTATTAAATTAAACAAACAAAAAAACATTTTTTAAGTATTAATAGGTCGGCCTGGGCCAACCCCAGCTGAACCATCGGGCTGGGCCGGTTTTTTTGACCCGAACCCATGCCGTACCGGGCCCCCGACGGCGGCCCAGCCCAGTGCCCACCCCTAGATCAGCTGTCGTTAAGCTGGATCAAATTATACTAAGAAAGCATTCTCACTCATATCGTAGGGTAGAATTCTTCTGCTAAGTGTGAAATCTCAAGTGATCATACGCCGCTCATTCTAGGTCTAGGATTATGCAATTGAAGTCTAGTTACATGACCTCAAAAAAGAGATTTTAAGCATGGAGACATACGTTTATAAGGTCAAGATGATAGCAAACAATTAGCTACAACATCAAAACCAGTTGATGAGGATGACTTGGTTCTCTACATTCTTAAAGGTTTACCTTGATAGTATGCAACCTTTAGAACTAGCATGGAGACTAGAAAAGAGGTTGTAACCTTGAATGAGCTCCATCGTCTCCTCTTTATTAAGAGGCAAACCAAAAGAAGAATGAAGACAAGTTGAGTCTTTGACTTCATCTTCTAAAGTTGTGACAAAAATCAATTATGGTAGGCATCAAAACTATAGAGGAAAAGGGAGAAATAATGATCAAAATAAAAACAAGAATTTTGAAGGAAAAGAAAGATCGACCTATCAAATATGTAAAAAATCTTGGCATGTGGCTAAAAATTGCTATTCATATACCAATCTTCTCAAAGAAAAATGATCTAACTCCGGATTGAGTCCTCAAGCCTATCACTCTCCAACTGAAAACTCTTACAACCAGCAGTAGGGGATGATAATTGGTATCCCACCACATCACCAACTACATTAACAATTTATCTATTCGTACTGAATATGAATATGGTGAAGATGCAGTAAAGATTAGTGATGGATCAGGTTTGCATATTGTTATCTTCCATTATTTCTCCAAACTTGTACGTAAATGGTATTCTTTATGTGCCAAAAATTACTAAAAGTTTAGTGTAGGTTCAAAAATTCTGTAGGTAATAATGTTTCATTCTACTATCAACATCCTAATCGGGCCTGGGCCCAGGTACTAAAATTGGGCATTCAGCCAGCCAATAAGTTGTCAAGTCAGGTCGAACTGACACTGAGAATGGGGCTGATAACTTATTTATAATACTATTTTTTTTACAAACATGGATGTTCATGTTATATATATATATATATATATATATATATATATATATATATATATATATATATATATATATATATAATTGTGGCCTTGGCCCTGGTTCCAGGTATTTGGGTCAGGCCCGCGCTCCATGCATGGTCTGCAGCTGGCCCAAGGTCGAGTTCTTATCGGTTCGGCCCAACCTGATGTCCTGTCCTGTTTGAAACAAGATCTAATGTAGAGTTGAATAATAATAAAAAGATGACATCTAGAGCAAGCAATATGATTTCAGAATGACCAACGTTTCAGAATCAGAAGTTGACGTCTAGAACAGGAATACTATGATCTTAGAACTTCGGTTTGAGGAAAGTCTTTAAGATTTCAAGGATAAATATGCAAAGTTGAAGGAATGCGATTGTCAAAGGAGAGAATATGATCTGACACAAAGAAAATGCACTTCGCTGGAGAAACAATGGTTTCCCAAGCCATTCTTTCGGAATCCAGGGCTGTTTTGAAACCATGTTGGTTGTCAATGTCCAAAGCCGATCAACTATGAGAAGCAAGATGAGAAGATGGAGAGGGGAGTTTGCTGCAGAAGTCGGCAGCCTTGGTTGCAGTTGACGTGCCCTGATGCTCTATGAAAACAAGAAAACACTTTACAAGACAACGATATATAACAAGAGTTTTAAATACTGCAAGTATAACACCACCCAGTTAATAAAACTGCACACACTCTTACTGAATGTGTTGAATCTCGACCAAATGAATACAACACGTCTTTTCACCATGCAATCTTCTTTAACAATGAATCGGGCAGTCTTTCGATGCTAAGGCAGTTCTCAAGGTTCAGCAATTTGAGCGAAGTCAAGTGTGATATACAGTCAGGCAGCTCCGTCAACTTTCTGCAGCTACTCATACTCAATACTTTCAAGTTCTTGAGATTTGCTATAGAGTCATGAACCTTGACCAGATTATCACAGCAATCCAGCACCAATTTCTCTAAGCCAGGGAATGCAGATATATCAGGAGTAACTTTTAACTGATTGCAGGCAGTCAGGTCCAGAAATTTTAGACTTTGAAAACCAGTTTCAGTTAGCTTTCTTCTTAAAGTAAGCCGTTCTCTGATGCCTGCTAAATCCTGACGCAAAGAAAAGAGATGGAGAGAGTTCTCATTTTATCATTTGTAAGGCTAGCAGTGACATAAGAAACACAATATATGGTTTCCATTTAGTGGGTTACCGACCTTGTTGCCGCCCTGCACTTCAGTAATGTCGCTATATGATAGATCCAGGGCGGCAACGTCGTTGAGATGAAAATCTCGTGGAAGGGATTTCAGGGGGCATCCATGCCACTGCAACCACTTGATATGTTGAGGCATCGTCATATATCCACCCTTTAAGTGAACACCGTTGATCATGAGCAATCTAAGTTTGTTCATCGAGGCAAAACCAGAAGCTTTCACAGTAATCATCTCCTTCTTATCATCACTGAGGCTGATCCCTTCAATTATATTTGTTCCCTTATCAATAGTAAAAAATTTTCAAAATGTGAGAAAGGAGAGAGAAAGATTTTACAAAAACCCAACACAAAAGTTCCGGTTTGTTGGGAGATGGAATTTTTTATAAAATTTAACTTTCATGGTACAGTTCCATCAATTCTGATACCACCATTTGGACCATTAATGTCTCACCACATAGAAACCCGTCTCGAAAGTTCTGCATTACAGTATTACTTAAAGTTTTTCATCGCTTATTTTAATAAAATCGCAATTTTCTAATATGTTCTAAAAGTTAAAAAGGCTGTAGATCCTACACATATTCCAGACCATGTGTCTGTGTGTCGACACAATCGTAGTTTATGCATTCATATACCATGCGAAAAGTTATTTATCAATTCCTATGTATTTATCTCGATGATAATAAATAAGTCCACATTTCGATCCAAAAACAAAATCCTTACATAATTTGTGTGTGCATACATTCATGTTTCTATATTCGTATGGTCAAATATTTTAAATTTTTGACTGAGTATTTGGAGAAGATTAGTGGAAACCCTGATCTTTATATTTTTCTATTATTTGTTCATATTTTCTAATTGCTTAAATTCCCAAATGTTCTGACAAAAGAAAATTCCCAACTAGTTCCCATGAAAAACCTTTCGGGATAAAACACAACCATATTCATGACAAAAGCAAATATATTTCAAATTTCACTTGTTCTTGCATTTATGTTAAGTGCATATGAAGAAAACACAAACAGAAGAAAATTAATTACAAGTAGAACAACGTTACCTTTTGCTGCTCTAGCACATCCATTATTTCTTTGCACTTGCTTTTGCATTTCCATTAAAAAATAAAAAGGAGGTGAAAGAAAACCAAGAAGATGTTACCGTTCGCTCTTCTAGCACATTCATTATTTCTTGTTGCTTCCACAGCCTACTGCGATGTTCCGGTCCTCTCCCAGGTTCTTCTTCAACAATACGCCTGCCCGTTTCTCGCAGGAGATGATGCATCTCCAATTTGCCATCATGATTTATTTTTATGAGAGATTTGTCAAGAAGAGCTTTCAATGAAAGCCTGGAGGAAAAGCCACAAGCTTCCCATGTATAACGTGCAGCTTTTTCATCAATTCCACTGAAGAAGCACGCAGCATCAAGGAAAATGGATCTTTCATCCCTATTGCGTAGACGGTCGTAGCTTGGTTTTAGCCTCTGGTAAATCCCGTCATCAAGAAGTGTTCCCCTCAACGTGTTTATTGTTTCATTCCAATCTTTTCTGTCTTTGTTATTATACAAAGATGATGCAAAGGTTTCAATAGCAAATGGTAAACCATCGAGGGCCCTAACTATTTCCAAGGATAGCTCTTCATATCCATCAGCTGGAGAGTTCGCTGTAAAAGCATGCCAACTGAAAAGTTCGAGAGATTCATTTTCATCCAGCTGCATTAGCGGCACGGATATCTTATGTTTTTCCCAATCATGAAGAGCATTGATTACTCCCTCATCCCTTGTAGTGATAATGACTCTGCTGCCTGGATGGAACCATTCCTGTTTTTCAGCCACTGCTCGAACTTGCTCTACACTATCAACATCATCAAGAACAATCAAGACCCTCTTATTCCCATAAATGCTTCGAAGCATAGCAGTTCCTTCACTGGTATGCGATATTTCCTTGTGTACTCGGGACATTTTAGACACCAATTCTCTTTGTAAGCCGACAAGCCCTTTTTGTCCGATGGGATATTCTTCCCTGATGCCTTCAATGAAGCAATGGGATTCAAACCATCTGTAAATTTTGTTGTAGATAGCACTGGCAACTGTCGTCTTGCCAAGTCCTCCCATTCCACGGATTCCCACCATTTTTGCATCTTTAGAGTCGAATTGCAATTTCTTGATGATATCCTGAGCCCGTGATTCAACTCCAACCGGATGTTCAGCTACCTTCCGTTGACAAATCTTTAATTCTCGTACAACTCTCTGAGCAATCAGGTTAACAAGCGGCGCCTCATGTCTGAAAAATATTGTAACAGTAAAAAAAGGGAGTGGTTCAACAGGTTTCGATCAAGTTTAGGGATCAAGTTTAGAGGAGAGGCAGAAAAGCATGCGGTAGACGCTGGAAAAAATGATCGTTATATATGTAATTGTCAATTAGCCTATCTTAAAATTTTTGGAAAATTATATTTTGGTTCCTGTTGAAATTTTGAAACTATAATTAGGTTCAGTAAAAAAATTCCTGTCTGTTGTCATTTAACTAACCAGCAGCACTGTAGCAGAGTTGAGACTACCAAAAAAAAAACAGAACTCTCTCGACGTATCTCTTACCATTCTTTCTTTCTCTAATTTCTTGGTTCTGTTTTGTAATTTCTAGTTCATAGCACAGAGCTCTGAAAGTTAATAATATAGCTAGTCTGAATGGCTGTTCAAATTATTGAAATTAAATCTATGGATTTTAATGTTTGAATATCATTCTTTTAACACAAAACTAAACATGATTTTTTTGTTAAAAGTTTTGATCCATAAGAGGATAATCGAATTCATGATCGACACGTTTGGATTTGCCTCAGATTAACAATACAGAAGCATAATAGGAAATTTAAATCACTGGGAACTAGAAAAAGAGTTTGAGGACTGGAGCGTGTCATACCCATCAAACATTTTCTCACTTTCGTAGCCAGAACGATCTGCTACTTTCCTCAACGCCTCCCTCCACTCATTCAATGTCTGCACCTCCACCTGTCTGCTCTTTCTATGCATTTTAAAAGCAGCTCCAAATGGTCCTGTCTGGTGTCGCACATGTTTGGGCTCAATTTTGTGGAAAACAGGAAGAATCCTCACGTTTTCCCCCTCCCCAACTACCCTCACGATCTTCTCGATTTCCTTAAGACACCATGTGGAGTGTGCATAGTTGTTGGAGAGGATTGGTATGAATATCTCCGACCTCTCGATCACCCCAAACAGTTCCTCTATGTTCTTGCCCTTCTCCAACCCCTCGCTGTCCCGAAATGCATGAATGCCGCTTCGGCTGAGTTCTTGGTAGAGATGGTCGGTGAATCCCCTCCTTGTGTCCTCTCCACAGAAGCTCAGGAAGACGTGATACTCGAACGGAAACGTGGACGGTGATGGTGTCGATGAAGAAGAGGTGGCGGCCATCGTCAGTTGCAGCGGCCTTGCTTCTTGTATCTCACTTGTCCTCGATCGAATCGCTAATAATGGTGAACTACTCAGGTCAACCAAATTAAAAGAATCAATTATGTAATAAAGGCCACAGAAAGACGTCACAGGAAGGCCCACATGGCATGGCTATGTTTTAATATGTCCATGCACAGGCTTACTTCCCCCATCCCCCAATGCGACCGCGTGCATACAGACCATTCCAACCATTCTTTATTAACGCAAACAACAGCCATTTTCCATTGCCGACGGCCATGTTGTGATTTGTTGGAGCCATACAATTTCATTGAAATTAATCGGGTAGGTTTCATTGTCTTACTTATTCTTCAGCATGTTTTCAATATTGAATCAGATAAGAGCCTAATTTATTATCTTATTAAATAAAAAAAAAGAAGAAAAACTGAGTTAAGATGCAGAGGTTCATGACTCTAAAAGGTAGATCGCACAGGTCACCAGCTCAGTACCTCATCGACAGGAAGAATGAGGCGTTCAGGTCTTCTTCGACAGCTTGTTAACCTCTCAATCAATCAAAGTACCTGTTTTATATGGAACAAAGAAAAATACAATATTTCCTGTGAAGAACACTACAACTGGCCAATTCTTTGTCAGAAATTTTCTGGGACATGATTTACATCAAAGCCAATAAACTGACCAAGGGCGATGCAGCCAGATGGCCAAGAACCGTCCACTATATTTGAAATAGAAAGACATGATAATAATAAAAGTGCATCAGACAACTCAGGACCCAAATTCGAACTCAACCTAAAAAAGAATGAAACGGGTTCCCTGAAACACATAGATTCCATTGACGAAAATGAAAAAGAAAGAGAAACAATACATAAAATCAGATTTTAATATGTGAAGACAATACATACTAGTTTTCCTGACAATGTTGACCATATATATCAGGTCCGATAATTGGCTTATCAAAACCGTGTTCGTCCATCCCAAACTAAAAACCAACCTGAATATGATGAAAATTCTCGGTTTTAACAAACTGATTTCTACTCAAGTACTTATTGTTTTTATCGGAATCTTGATGCAAGTACACATTAAACATGGTCATAAGTTACTGATCGCAGCTCTCACTAAGGGGGCGTTTGACTTGCTTGGAAACCAATGAAATTTTAGATTTACTGTTCTCATTTTTAAAAAAGATGAGAATTGCCTTATCAAACAAAGAATTTTGATTCCAGCCATTACAGCAGTTTGAAGTATTCCCAACCGTCCTAGCCATCGGCGAATACTGGCCAGGCCCATCAGGAAATCATCAATGGACGGCCAAGGGGCCGTCGGCTACACTTTTGTAAGGAAAAGTAACGCGGATGGTGGAATGCGTCGGTAAAAATAAACATTATTGTCAACGGTTTCAGGCGTGGTGAATTTAGATTCCCTTTCGTAACAATCTAACCCGCCACCAAAGATGCGATTTGCGGCTGAGGTATAGGATGTCCCGACACTCAAGACCATCGGGATATCTAACGTTTTTCCGACGGTATTAGCATTGGAAACTAAGGACTCCATTGCCGACGGTTCCAACCATTGAGAAATTATTTGAAGATCTCATCATTGGGAAATGGGTTTATCTACCTGCGGCTAGGTAGGACCCTCAAGAATGATATATATATATATATATATATATATATATATATATATATATATAATATATATATATATATATATATATATATATATATATATATATATATATATATATATATATATATTATATATATATATATATATATATATATATATATATATATATAGAGAGAGAGAGAGAGAGAGAAAGAAAGAGAGTCCATGAAAAAAAAATTGTACTCCTCCATCATGAATAACACACATTTAGTCAATTACATAAAGCCATGTGTCACAGTCCCAAATAACGTTTTAGAGTTTTAAACGATGTGTTTTTTTTAAGTATAATACGACAAACTTTAAAAAATGAAAAAAACAGAAAAATACTATAAATTTGTAAAAAAATTTAAAAAATAAAATAAAAAAAATAAAATAAATGAAAAACTAATAACACAAATATCAAAAGATACTTAGATTTGCAATGAATAGAAATAAAAAATGAAAAAAATAGTTTGACATTAAAAAACTGAAAAAATGGAACCTCAACTGCATATAGTTAAGACCTTATTGACTCTTTGGATCATAAGTCAACAAGAACTCTCTAAATTTCTTAGCAATTAAGCGGCGAGCCTCAACTATGGTAGCTCACTATCGGAGGGTTCCTTGTACCCGATACAGGGCATACTCACCTTCATCATCATCTTCCTCTTACAATATCCATTCATATGCATCAATAACTTTACAGACCATCCATACAAGTCAAACAAATTCCTTCGCAAATATTCATGTGGAATTCTTGTGGCAAGTTGACAACAACATATCAAGACGCAGATAGGAACCCCATATGGCTCATCGTTCGTTTGATTGGTCGTTGAAGTATCATCTTTTGGTAGCGATCAAGGTGGGTGAGCAGGAGAAAGCGTGTCTTCAGCATTTGCTGCAGTTCTTTGGACGTCAACTCTGAACCTTCTTCGGGTTCTCATATGTTGATCTTCATCGGTGTCTAGTATAAAACATATCTAATGTTAAAAGTTTGATTAATGAGGCTAGCATTTTTCAGAGATTATCATCCTATATGCTACAGCTTTGAATGGATACCAAACTCAGGATATATATCAACCAACTATAAGAACAAAGTGTTGACATTATGGTAAGGTACCTAATAAAGGAATGGACTACTTAACTGATTGCTGGCAAATGCCTATTCTTTTAGGCACCTAAGTTGCTGTTTGAAGCTACCATTCTCTTGTTTCACTAGAGAAAGTCGCTTCTTCATTTCTTCGACCTTTTCTTCTGCAGTTTCTGTTCTTCTAAAATATTCAGTAGCTTCTTGTTCAATGGTAAATCGACTAAGAGTTGGATCAAATACATCAGTGGATTTTGGTCCTATTTCATGTGCATGCAGCTACACCAATACATGTATGGAAGCCATATTCTGAAAAAGTGGAAGGGATCACGATGCTTTGCGGGAAATCTCATGACAGCCAAAAACAGTTTGAGAGTGGCGATTTTCTTGCTTCTTTGCAAACTTAACCCGACCCCCCATTGATGTCGACATTTTCGGCACTATCGTCCATGCATTTAACGACCACCTTCACCGTCGACAGTGCTTGGCCTCTCACTCAAACGCCGAGCGGGCTCCAAGCAAGTGACGCCTTGTGCTGTGAGATATTTTCTCAACCACTTTACCGTCGGCATTGCAAGCAGGCCCTGGGTCATGGTTTGGGTGATTGCAGGAAACAAAAAATTATATTAAAAAAATCAAACTTGGCCCTCGAATCGTTTGGCCCACCCTTGAAAAAATCCTGACTCACACCGACCATCAGCGGAAATTCATTTTGGCATAGTGAGAAATGTAAGCTCATCTTTTAATTTATAAGGGTCCGTGGTAACAAATCCTAATCCTAAAATCTGATTGTCATGTTGTTGTTGTTGAAATGATGAACGCAAGCATGCAAAAGACCTCCGCAGTTTGAATTAGGCTTGATTCGTAGTACTCAAACTTTTTTCTGTTGTTTTCCTCCTACCGTCATGTTCAGCGTTGAGAATCTCAGGTATAATAAATGTAAGGAGTTGTCCCTTTTGCCCAAAAAACGATAGATCAAGTGTCATGTGAGCAATATTAATGTTAATATTAATATTAATATCATTTTATTTTATTTTGTTTTATTGACAAGACGTACGTACTCCAATCAGGGGCATTTTGTAATTCATATACGTACAAAAAAAATGTAGCATTTCCAATGCACAGCTCAAAATATTTGGATGCATGATTCCCAACTTGGGTTCCCTTGTTTTCATCGATTCCATGAAAAAAAAAAGTTTGGACTTCAACACTCGAAAATGAATATCCGATTGTCATGTTGTTGAAATGATGAACGTAACGCAAGCATGCCATTAAAAAACGAATAAGTTTATTGAGGTGTGAAGGGCACAAGTTATACCAAGAATTAATTAAGAAAAGGATGGCAATAATGCCGAAACTAGTGTTTGTTTCCTGTACGGCTCTGCATAAAATTTTCTCCACTAGAAAACATAAATCTTTTCTGCAAATTCATCCCTGTTCCATACTGCAGAATCTTCGCCGATAATCTCTTTCTGCCGATTAGTGCTTACCTTTTTGTTAACTCTTGCAAAGCGGGCGCCCACCGGCCATGTTCCCCTTTTTTAAAACCCCTTGGGAATCGTCAGGGTTGCATTACAATATTCGGGAAGAGCAACCTACAAGTTTTGAAAATTTGGCATCAACCAACGACTTCACGTTTTCATTTTTAATTTTTTTCTTTTAAATACGGTATAAAAGTTTTAATTCAAGAATTCTAAAATTTTAATCAATTTTTCATCGAACAAGTCATGTTTAACTTTGGATTTAAAACTTCTGACGGTCAAACACAAAGTAAAACTGAGAAGGAATTTTCATTCCAAATTGAAATTTTGACCAAGGCATCACACACCTTGTAATATCACCTTTTTTCTTTGAGGGTGAGTGATTCATCTCCATCACCTCAAAGACAAGTAACTACACCTCCCTTGTTTGTAATATCACCTTTTTTCTTTCGAGGGTGAGTGGTTCACCCCCAAGATTCACAACTCACAAGATAACGCTCTACAGCATTAGTAGAGGCGTAAGAAGGACCAATTCACTGAAAGAGCTTTTAACACAAAAAGGTGTTGATTCTACTGTCACAAAAAACGTGTATGGGTATTAAAAGGTAAAGAAAAAAATAGGTATAATACCGCAAAATTTTATATCTCGAAAATAAAACGGGAAAAGTTTAGCAATTTTTTTAAAAATTTTAAACATTTAATATATCTTAAAAATTATAAAAAAATAAAAATTAATAAAAAACAGGAACAAAACGGCAAAAAGGAAAAAAAAAGTATAATATGGGTATTATATGTGCTTTTTATTTTTTGACGTTTTTTAAAAAAACGCATTTTATTCCCTTTTTATACAGCAGATGTGTTTATATTTTGGCGTATAATACGCGTTTTTTTTTTAAGTCATAATGTCATGCGGTCACATTCCTTGCAACCCTACGTTCTATCTTACATTCATAAAACACTGACAAAACATCTTCATTTGGAGCCACAATGCATTAACGAGGGAATGAATCACGACAACCCAAGGTGTACATCGACATGCATATCAGGTTTCGACTCATACAGTCACACTTTCACTGCTTAGTCTTCTTTTCCTCTTTTACTTAAATAATAGTATATATGTACAGGTTGTAATGGCGTCCGAGCTTTTCCTTAGAAAGCACATCGTTGGTACAACTGCCAGAGTGCAGTAGGATGCTTGAGGAAGGGATATCTTACACATATATACCTCGTCGCACCCCGGTTCGGGTCGGCTCAATGAGGTTTGATTAGATTCCATAATTTTAAAATAATATTTTTATTATTAATAATATATATTTTTATTGTTAAAAATATATTTTATATCTTAAAAAATAATTTTTTATTATAATCATAGGATACAGTGAGTAGTTGACTAGAGACTCACCTAAGTAAGCTTGATATTGCTCTTTCATTGGGCCACGAATAAGGACACAGGCGAGTTAGCACCAAAACTCAAACAGCTCCGCCAATAATCGGCTGACTCGTTGGATCCGTGACTCGGATCGAATCTGAAACTGCCTGAATTGAGTTCTTACTGCTTTAGGGTGTAAAAAATTGTCTTGACTCTACGTTTTTAACCATCTTTTGCTTGTTTCTTTCTTTTGAAAAGCTTTTATCAAAGACGTGAAGAAATGCTAATCACGATGTAATATGAGAAGATTTTTGTTGAAGACAAATGGAAATTGGAAACTCATGTATCTTTTATCCTAAAAGATGAAGCTCTTTTAAATGCTGGCCATCCAGGTGGTTTTTTGAAGATTCGATTCTAGCATTCCGCAATGCAAGTTTGGCAGCAGATGATACCGCACATTCATACTCCATCTTGCATCCCATAAAAAAAATTGAGGTATTTTCGAAATTTTTTATGTGCATGTTGTGTGGGCACGCAGTTGCCCACGGTGAAAGCACAAGTTTGCACCAAAAAAAAAAAAAAAAAGACACTATAGTAGATAAAGACTCACACAATTAGATGGTGCCTTAACGTTCAAGAAAAATTGGTTTGCTCATAATCTCATTACAAATGTTCCATAAACTTTTTATGTAAACTTTTTATAAAAATACAACTCTCTCTCTCTCTCTCTCTCTGTGTGTGTGTTACCTTGGAGAACAGTGACAATTTTAACGGTGAATAGTGGCTGGTTTTTTCATGTGCATGGCAAGGGGTTCATGACGAAAGGTACTTCACGTAGCAATCTTTGATTTTATATGAATGACAACTTTTAAACATGAAATTTTGTGAAAATCAAGTTTTATTGAACATGATTTTTTAACAAAATTTTAAAATCTGGCTTGTATTTGGGTGAAAAATTGTACATATGATGCAACAATGCTTTTCCGTTCCGGTATATGGCATGTAATGACCACAAAAGAAAGTGGTTGATCCCAAAACACTAGGTCACCACGAAAATGAGACTTTTAAATTTTTATTAAAACCATTTAAACCAAATCTAAACATCCTAATGCACTTATAAAAACCAATTTAATATAAAACATGCTTTAATTTATGTTGTTTTTATGAAAACTGTTGATTTTTCTGCTTCCACAATTGTATCATTATACGAGCCGTTCTTTTTTTTTTTTGTTATTATCCAGACATTATTAAACTAAAAAACGATTAAATTAATATGTGTTTCTCGTCAACTTATTATTGAGATCGTATGTATAAGATTATATTTCACACGACTCGATTAAATATATATATATATATATATATATATATATATATATATATATATATGAAAATTCAATGGTGACACTACTTAGCCATTTAACTAAGGTCGTTCGAACAATACTAAGAGAAAAACAATGAAAAAAAGTGATTAACATTTTTGTTGTATAGTATTAGTTTATACATTTTTCTTTTTGTTTTACTTTCATCTAAGGATTTGTTTCAAATCTAATGGCTGGGTAACTATGGACGGTCAAAATCATCATTGACCTACATTTTTTTCCTTATTTTTATGTCAGCCTTCCATGTACTTGAAATAAACAGCCTTGATTAAACGGCCAGGTTATTCGCCACCATCAGCAGTTTACGAGAGACCAGAAAAGAGGCTTGACGGAATCTACCAGTACTAGAAAATGAGGGGAAAAAGAAAAAAAAAAAAAAAAAAAAGACAGGACAATGATATCGATCGCGGCACATATGTTCGAATCAAATGGTTTTTTCTCATATGCACATATCGCCCTGAACTAATGGTTTTTTCTTGATCTGACTCAAATGTTCGAATCTTGGGTTTCGGACCTTGGTGGGTCCGGTTACCGTCTCCTATCTATCAAACACAAAACGTCCCCGAAGCTTCCAACATTTTCGTCTACTTTTACGACTTTTCTTTTTTCGGACAGCTGCGTTCATTTTTTTTTAAAAGAGTGCAAACGGCGGTCTTCTTTTTCGTTCATGATTAGAAATGTCAGTATATGCGATTTAAATTGGATATTCAATCGAATTGATTTGAAAAATATCAGGCATAAAAAAAAAATATTTATTTAAGAAAATCAAATTGAATTCTAATTAATAAATGGCATCACATTCAAATTTAGATTTGAATATGCATAATGTTCCCTCTCGCTTCGGCCAATTGGGGAGAGGCCGAGTTGGGTATCCCTTTGAGAGCGAACGAAGATCCTGTCCGGTTACATAGAAATATTGTATCTTATGTGTTCATGATATGCTGGTCAGATCCGATTTTGGTTTTAAATAATGAGATTTGGATCCAAGTTTGAGTCGGGATCCAATTACATAAACATAGCTCCAAGTTTATCACATGTTGCTGGAGTACCCAGGTTATCCTCATATGGAACTCAGCCACGTGGCACATGTCTAACCGGGGACAGCCGGCACGCATGCTTTGTGTTTCATGGGAGAAGAGAGCCTTTTATTTCTCAGGTCGAGTAGTCGAACGCCTCACATTCATTGGAACAGTCATTTGGACTAAATGGATCTTCAAATATTGGAAAATAAATTCAGTGGTTTTTAGAGCTTCATAAATTTAAAAATGGATATTACTAGATGTTTTAAGATCAAATTAAGTCGTGATGATTATTAATCGAATTTATGAACACGTTCCGATTGATTGATGAGGTAAAAGAGGGGTTGCTCCAAACTATGGTACTTGGATCCAAACTTTAAATCAGAACCTTCGTTGAGGCCGAAACCTTCAACAAAAATTTCGTTCCGTGTGAAGAAGCAAGTTTCCTCTCTCCTGGCAAGCACTATTGTTGTTAGTGATATCTGCCACATTCCCCTGTCCAATATCATCCTTCAAAACTGCTTTAATTGTGAATGGCATCTGTATCTCACAAATCAAATTAAGTTGTGCAAGTAGAACGCAAAGAACAGATAACTAGATGTGATTTCCATAAAGCACTAAAATGATAGGGCATCCAAGTGAAAGCACATAGGCTGAATTATAGATTGGAGAAGAATTTCAAACAATCTCCCTGTCAGGAACGTCAAGTACATTTAAATTACCTTTAGATTCATCAAATTCCACGATCAGTTCCTTCTTCGAATTGCTTTGTTACTTTCTGCACGCACCTGTAAGCAAATCTCCCATGTGATGTAGTCGTTGATTAATTATGGTAGTATTTGCCACTTTTTCTTCACGCACCAAATCAGACTAATTAGTTGATATCATTTTGATCTACTTGCCATTCTCAATGCAGGAGAAGCAAGTCTTCGCTCAGTTCATCTGGCATGTGTTCCAGTCTCCTACATCCTCTTACAGACATCAATTCTAGCTTTCGTAACGAAGCTATTGAACTTGGTAGCTCCCCGATATTAGTGCCATCAAGGAGAAGCTCAGTCAGGTTTTCTAAATCTCCAATCGAAAATGGCAATCTCTTGAGACGCCGGCAAGAACCAAGATGTAATATCTTCAGCTTCGTCAGCCGTCCCACCGACTCTGGCAATTCTACCAATGATGTTTCTTGCAAGAGAAGCTCGGTGAGTGATTTAAGATCTCCGATGCGATCAGGTAAAACTTGGACTCTGTTACAATGTGATAGGTTTAGGTGCCGGAGTTTTGTCAGTGATCCTATAGTGCGAGGCAGTTCTGTGATTAATGGGCAGTTTGAGAGCGAAAGCTCTTCCAGAAGGCATAAGTCTGCAATCCATCCTGGTACTTTTGCTAGCAGTTGGCAGTCATCGAAATTCAGTACGCGAAGATTTTTTTGGAGAGAAATGGAGACCGGCAACTCCTGTATCCTTGATCTTGAAAGATCAAGCTTTTTTAAATGGCGTTCATCATCGATGCAACAGTGGGGTAGGTCCCACGTGGGAGGCGCGCACCATACCACGCCCGATGGTAGGCCTGGGCGCCCGGCTGAGACGCCACCGGGTACCAGGGGGACTATGTGACATGGCTGAGGGGGGCAAGGGGGAAGAAGGAGAGGCTGAGGGGAGGGAGGGGGAAGAAGGAGAGGCGGAGGAGGTGAAGGGGAGGGGGGGAAGGGGGAAGAAGGAGGGGCGGAGGAGGGTGGAGGGGGAAGATGGGGGACGGCCGATAGGTCACAGTCTTCCGCCTCTCCTTCTTCCTCCTTTCCCCGCTCCGCCTCTCCTAGGCCTGGGCGCCGGGCTGAGACGCCACCGGGTACGAGGGGGACTATGTGAAATGGCTGAGGGGGGCAAGGGGGAAGAAGGAGAGGCGGAGGGGAGGGAGGGGGAAGAAGGAGAGGCGGAGGAGGTGGAGGGGAGGGGGGGAAGGGGGAAGAAGGAGGGGCGGAGGAGGGTGGAGGGGGAAGATGGGGGACGGCCGATAGGTCACAGTCCTCCGCCTCTCCTTCTTCCTCCTTTCCCCGCTCCGCCTCTCCTTCCTCCTCCACATCCTCCGCCGGCTTCTCCCCACCCGGCCACATCCCATAGTTCGCCTGGAATGGGGTATCTGCAGTCCAATAGGATTGGCATCGGGCGGGGCCAGGACCCGGGATATCGGGCCGAGACGTTGGGGCCCCGGTTTCGGTCATGGCTGGCCAACCCGACCTGGGCCCATGCCCATCCTCCAATGCTAGCCCGTGAGATGCGCACCATCCATTGAGGACCTCTATAGGATACATGGAGCACCTTCTGAGGAACTTGAGCACTTGTTTCAAATTATGGGAGACAATACGCTTAAGCATTTTCACTGTACCTAATTTAAACGGAGTATGCTGTGATACAGGCGGAGCCATTCTACGGTCACTGTAGATGTCGGAAACGCTATGACCTGTTCGAAGCTCATCCATTGAAGCTGATGCTTTCGAGATGGTGCAATTGGAGAGGTCAAGTTCCTTGAGAGATGCCAGTTGATCGATGCAGTCCGGCAGTCTTTCCAAGCCAATGCAGTTCGCAAGGTACAGCTGTTCGAGTGAAGTCAATCGTGATATACAGTCAGGCAGCTCCTTCAACTTTCCACAGCTTCTCATGCTCAATACGATCAACATCTTGAGATTTGCTATGGATTCATGCACCTTAACCAAATTATCACAGCGATCCAGCACCAATTTCTCCAACTTAGGGAACGCAGATAGATCAGGAGTAACGGTTAACTCATTGCAGGCAGTCAGATCAAGAAATTTCAGCTTACCAAAGACTGTTCCATTTTCTTTTCTTTGTTTCATAAGGTTTGGTTGCTCGCCAAAATCCTGACATAAACGAGAGAGAGCGAGTGAGTGAGAAAGGGTTATCGTCATTTATCTTCTGCAACGCCAGCAGTGGCATATGAAACAAATCTAAATGGATTAATCTACTTAATAGGGAACTGACCTTGTTGCCCGAAGGCCATTCCGGCTTCTTTCGAAGTTGAATAATGTTGCTATATGACAGATCCAGAGCAGCAACTTCCTTCAAATCAAAATCAGGTGGGAGGAATTCCAGGGGGCACCCTTGCCATTGGAGCCACTTGATACGTTTAGGCATGCTTCTGTATCCACCCTTTAATTTCACATTGTTGATCATAAGCAATCTAAGTTTGTTCATCGAGGCAAAGCCGCCAGCTTCCACAGGTCTGATCTCCTCGTCACTATCATCGTCATTATCACTGTGGTCGTTATCGTTTGCTCCACGCGGTGCCATATTGTTTCCATCCTTCTGCATGGTAAGGCTGATTCCTTCTATTTTACTTTCACTTGTTCCCTTGTAACCCAACAAAAAATTTTCAGAATGCATAAAGTAGAGGGAGAGAGAGACAGGGGGGAGGATCTACTTCTACAGGAGCACACCACAGTTTCTAAGACCACTAATTTCTTGCTACCTAGAGAAGGAACTCGTTTAAAAACTTCTGAGTTAACAGTATTATTTAAAGTTTTTAATTGCTTGTTTGAGTAAGATCACAATCTTCAAATGTCTTTTAAAAGAGGGGAAACAGATTAAACGGAAAAAACTACGACACATTAACAAAAGGCCATATGAGATCTTCAGAGTTTTTATCGCGTTTTAATTTCCGCGTTCCTTTCCCCTTTTCATAGAAACAAATTACTTTCAAAATAGTTCGATTTATTTTAGGGTAGTAACCTACAATTAGATGATATTTTGGATTTTTTATGAATGTCTTAAGAAAATTAGTAAAAAACTCAGTCTTTTTTATATTATTAGCTTTTTATTTTTCTAACACTTTCTAGTTTTTGGATTCCTAATTTTTTTTCTGAAAAAGAAAAAAAAAGAACTCGATAATACTTGATCGTGAATAACCTCCCTTATAAAACCCAAAACTGTGTTTGTGACAATACAAACCAAGAAGGTACTAGTGTTACCTTTTGCTGCTCTAGCACATTTATTATATCTTCTTTGTCCCACAGCCTACTCTGTGTTTCTGGCCCTGTTCCAAGTTCTTTAACAATACGCATGCCCATTTCTCGCAGCATGTTATGCAGCTCCAATTTGCCATCAATGATTTCTATGAGAGATTTGTCGATGAGAGCGTCAATCGAAAGTCTGGAAGAGAAGCCGCAACCATCCCATATATAAATTGCAGTTTCTTCATCAATTCCACCGAAGAAGCACGCAACATCAAGGAAGATGGATCTCTCATCACTGCTATTCAAATCGTCGTAGCTTACCCTTAGCGTCCTATAAATCTCGTCATCGCGAAGTTCGCTGACTCCGCTCCAGCGCTTCATTATTTCATCCCAATGCTTTGTGTCTCTCTTCTTATACAGAGTCGATGCGACTGTTTTAATAGCCAATGGTAAACCATCGAGAACCTTAACAATTTTCAGGGATAGTGCCCTGTACCCGTCGATCGGAGAGTTTTTTCTAAAAGCATACCGACTGAAGAGTTCGAGAGATTCATCTTCATTTAATGTTTTTGGTCCGTAGTTCTCATGTGATTGTTCCCAGCCATCCAGACCATTAAGCAGTCCCTCATTCCTCGTAGTGATGATGACTCTACTGCCTGGATGGAACCATTCCTGTTTTCCAACTAGTGCTTCAACTTGTTCTACTTTATTAACATCATCAAGAACGATCAAGACTCTCTTATTCTTCAAAATTCTCTGAATCATGCAAGTTCCTTCACTGGTATTGGATATTGTGATGTGTTCTTTGAAAATATGAAGCATCAATTGACTCTGTAACTTGACGAGTCCATCTAGTTCGAGGTATTTTTTCCTGATATCACTTATAAAGCCATGGAATTCAAATAGTCTGTAAATTTTGTTGTAGATGGCCTTTGCAACTGTTGTCTTGCCGAGTCCTCCCATTCCATGGATTCCCACCATTCTTGCATCTTTAGAGTTGATGTCCAATATCTTGATGACATCATTTGCTCGTGACTTGATTCCAACGAGCTGTTCATCGGCATGTTGCGGTCGATTCTTTAATTCTTCTACAACTCTCCGAACAATCATTTCAATAAGCGGTGCCTCGTGTCTTCACAAATTGTGATGGAAGAAAACAAGAAGAAAGATGAGAGGTTTTGGTGCGCCAGATTGATTTCAACTAATTGATTAAGAACATAACTGTTTGCAGTTACATCCACCAGAAAATCTATTAGCGAATGCAGATCTAGTATGTTCTCTGCTAAGTCCATGTCCAAGTAATGATAACCCTTTGATATCAAATAAAAATTCTTCTTAATTACAACCAAACTTCTTACCTGAGCCCAAACCTGAATCTAATTATGTGGAACATCTGCCCACTGGTTTCAGATCCATTTGTGGACTCCACTGGTGAACATACGCACACGCACACGCACACGCACACGCACACGCACGCGGTTTCTACAAAGTTGATGGATTTGAAAAAACAAAAAGGACACTCCCCACGGGGGGGTGGGGGGAAAAAGCGTCAAAGGGCATGTAGATGATAGATCCCACCAGTGTTCAGTAGTGTTTCATGGGAGAAGAGGGCGCCCGATTTCTACGGTCAAGTAGTTGAACTCCTCTTACTCATTCGAATATCCATTTGGTTAAGATGGAATTCAGAGCAGTTGAAACTTGAGTTTATGGTTTTACGTTTTTCATAAATGTAAATATTAGTAGACCTTTTAAGAACATTTAAACAAATTTAAAAAATGTTTTGAAGCAAAGGTCGTTCCAAGGAAACCGATCATGGTAATCATGAACTCGTTATGAACTTTGAAATGGCTACAAACTTGAAGAGGAATAAGGGAGGGTTCATGCATACGCACCCATCTGCTACTTTCTCACTTTCGTAGCCAGAAAAGCCTGCTGCTATACTCAACGCCTTCCTCCATTTCTTCACCGTTTCCTCCTCCACCTTATCGTCTTCCTCATACTTCTGGAAAGCGGCTTCAAACGGTCCCGTCTGGTTTCGCACATGGGTGGGCTCAGTTCTGTAGAAAACAGGAAGTATCAACCTCCCGCGTTCTCCTTCAACAGCTACCTTTACGATTCTCTGGATCTCCAGAAGACACCATTTGGAGTCGGCATAGTTGCCGGAGAAAATGGGTATGAAGATCTCCGACCTCTCTATCACCCCAAACAGCTCGCTGATCTCCTTGCCCCTCTCCAACCCTTCGCTGTCCCGAAATACTGTGGCAACGCGCTTCAGTGAGTGGTAAAGATGGTCGGTGAATGTCTTGCGCGTGTCCATTCCCCGAAAGCTGAGGAAGACATCGTACTCGGAGGAAGACATCGAGTGGTAAAGACGTTTGGTTATGTGAATCACACTTACGCACAAAGAACCAGTTTCGGTCTCATTTTATAACGTAAAGGTACTCCAGATCTCCGTTGCTTAACCTTCCCTCCACTTAATACCTCAAATTTTAAAATGAAAAGGCCCAGGATATTCAAAACTTCAAATATTCCTAGATTCTCACCAAACCACAGCCTATGGCGCGTGGATTTCTAGAGTTACTCGCTGAATTTCGTTGACTTAATTGGGGAAGTCTTTCTTACTAGTTGCAACCAACTTCTTTTATATTGATAACATTGATAACAGAAGAATCAAAGATGAATATTATTCAAGAGAAAAAAAGGAAGCAAAAAAATAACTAAGTCAAATGCATTCTTTTTGTATATATGCAAAAGTAACACAGTTTTGGATATGTTTCGACGATCCTGAAAACTGAATTTGTCAAAACAGAGTTTCTAAACAAGGTCGTTAAACAACCCCCCTCGTTTTTTATGCCAAAACGACGTTTTGGGCACCAAGGTCTTACTGCTGTGGGACTACTGGAAAACGTTTGAGGAACCATAATGGTGGAAGCAGCTGTTCACCGAATGATTGAGAGGCCCATGACGGAATATTAATGAGGACTAGCCTTAAAGGCGTGCAAGATTGAGGCGACAATCGAGATCTCTCCTGCGTAATCCTGCAGGGGAATCACATAGGGAGTCTGAATCACTAGCAACTCTGTTACATGGGTGCGAGTACGATGTGAATATGGGTATAAACACGTTAATTTTGGATACACGGATACACTCTTACAATCACGTAAGAAAGTTTGTTTTATCAGAAAACTGCTGAGTATTTGAAATAATTGTTCATGAAAATAATTGGATGCATCACAAAAAAAATGATAAAATAAAAAAAACATTAAATTAATAATTTATTTTTAGCGTGTCCCACCCGTGTCCCCGTATCCAAATATGCCTAACGTGTGCTAAACCACGTATCCGTGTGACATATCCGTGTGAGTGATATAGCTAGCAACCATGTTAAACTTCTCTGTTGCTCCCCTCCTAATATCTCATCTTTCTTACTAGTTGACTGTTCTCCAACCAACTTCTTTTTATATTGATTGCAGAAGAACCAAAAATGAATATTATTCAAGAAGAAAAAAGGATTAAAAAAAAACTAAGTCAGATCCATTCTTTTTGAATATATGCAAAGGTATATAACACTGAAAGTGTGTTAGGAACACACCCACAGTTTGGGGGATGTTTGGACGACCTTGGAAACTGAATTTATCAAAATCGAGTTTCTACGCTCCCCAACGTGCCAACGTCTACTGCTGTGGGACAACTGGAAGACGTTGGAGGAACAATAACGATGGAAGCAGCAGTTCACCGAATGATTGAGAGGCCCACGAAGGAATATTAATTGGTAATCATGCTAGCCTTAAAGATGTGCATGGAGAATGGCAACAATCGAGATCTCCGTGAAGTAATCCGTGAATACCCTTCGAAACTCGTTTTCTTTCGGAGATCAATCCTTAAGCAGAGAACCGGGATGGAGATCAATCCGAAGAAGAACAAGAGACGAAGACAACGAAAGGAAAGGAAAAATGATCAGAACTCAAGGAAGCGGAGGACTTGGCGGGAAGTAACGCGGAACTCGACGGATGCCGGCGTTCGAGGGCCGGGAACTATTTGTCCAGTTAAACGGGTCGGGTCAGTACATAAGTTCGGGTAATGGTGGTTCAAACTTTTTTTCTTGATCTGACTCAAATGTTCGAATCTTGGGTTTCGGATCTTTGTGGGTCCTTTTACCGTCTCCTATCTATCAAACACAAAACGTCCTCGAAGCTTCCAACATTTTCGTCTACTTCTACGACTTTCCTTTTTCCGGACAGCTGCGTTCATTTTTTCTAAAAAGTGCAAACGGCGGTCTTCTTCTTACTTCATGATTAGAAATGTCAGTATATGCGATTTAAATTGGATATAAAATCGAATTGATTTGAAAAAATCAGGTATAAAAAAAAAAATTAATACCTAATTAAGAAATCAAATTGAATTCAAATTAATAAATGGCATCACATTCAAATTTAGATTTGAATATGCATAATGTTCTCTCTCGTTTCGGCCAATTGGGGAGGGACCGAGTCGGGTAACCCTTTGAGAAACAATGAAGATCCTGTCCGGTTACATATAAATATTATATATTATGTGTTCATGGTATGCTGGTCAAATCCGATTTTGGTTTTAAATAATGAAATTTGGATCCAGGTTTGAGTCGGGATCCAATTACGTAAACATAGCTCCAATTTTATCAGATGTTGCTGGAGTACCCAGGTATCCTCATATGGAACTCAGCCACGTGGCACATGTTCAACCGGATACAGCCGGCACGCATGCTTTGTGCTTCGTGGGAGAAAAGGCATTTTATTTCTCAGGTCGAGAACTGGAACTCCTCACATTCATTGGAATAGTCATTTGCACTAAATGGATCTTCAAATATTGGAAAATAAATTCAGTGGTTTTTAGAGTTTCGTAAATTTAAAAATTGATATTACCAGATGTTTTAAGATCAAATTAAGTCGTGATGATTATTTTCTAAAGTATGTTTTCCGTGTTTGTGTTCGATTTTGGCGATACCAATCATTAGCAGTTAATTAAAAAATGACATATATACTGTCAATTTTGATTAACAAGACTATAAAGCACTATTGTCGTAAGGATGTCTGCCACCTTCCCCCTGTCCTATATCATCCTTCAAAACTGCTTTAATTCTGAATGTCATCTGTATCTCACAAAACAAACCAAGTTGTGCAAGTAGAACGCAAAAAACAGATAACTAGATGTGATTTCCATAAAGCCCTGAAATGATAGGACATCCAAGTGAAAGCACATAGGCTGAATTATAGATTGGACAAGAATTTCAAACAATATCCCTGTCAGGAACGAATCAAGTACATTTTAGTTACGTTTAGATTCACCAAATTCCAAGATCAGTTCCTGCTTAGAATTGCCTTGTTGCTTTCCGCACGCACGTGTAAGCAAATCTCCCATCTGATGTAGTCGTTGATTAATTATGGTAGTACTTCCCACTTTTTCTTCACGCATCAAATCAGACTAATTAGTTGATATCATTTTGATCTACTTGCCATTCTCAATGCAGGAGAAGCAAGTCTTCGCTCAGTTCATCTGGCATGTGTTCTAGTCTCCTACATCCTCTTACAGACAACAATTCTAGCTTTCGTAACGAAGCTATTGAACTTGGCAGCTCCCTGATATTAGTGTCATCAAGAAGGAGCTCATTCAGGTTTTCTAAATTTCCAATCGAAAATGGCAATCTCTCGAGACACCGGCAAGAACCAAGATGTAATATCTCCAGCTTAGTCAGCCGTCCCACGGACTCAGGCAGTTCTACCAATGATGTTTCTTGCAAGAGAAGCTCTGTGAGTGATTCAAGATCTCCGATGCAGTCAGGTAAAGCTTGGACTCCGTTACAACGTGACAGGTTCAGGTGCCGGAGTTTTGTCAGCGATCCTATAGTGTCAGGCAGTTCTGTGATTAATGGGCAGTTTGAGAGCGAAAGCTCTTCCAGAAGGCGTAAGTATGCAATCCAATATGGTACTTTTGCTAGCAGTTGGCAGTCATCCAAATTCAGTATGCGAAGATTTTTTTGGAAACAAATGGAGACCGGCAACTCCTGCATCCTTGATCCGGAAAGATCAAGCTTTTTTAAATGGGGTTCAACCACCCTGTACGATGGGTCAATGTCCGCCTCACATGTGTCAGAGTCCTCGTCGTTCGTGTCAATGTCTGCTTTCAAGCTGGAGCAATTGGAGAGGTCAAGTTCCTTGACTTTATAGATGCAGTCCGGCACTCTTTCCAAGCCAAAGCAGTTCGCAAGGTTTAGTTGTTTGAGTGAAGTCAAGCATGATACACAGTCAGGCAGCTCCTTCAACTTTCCACAGCTTCTCATGCTCAATACGACCAACATCTTGAGATTTGCTATGGATTCATGCACCTTAACCAAATTATCACAGCGATCCAGTACCAATTTCTCTAATTTAGGGAACGCAGATAGATGAGGAGTAACGGTTAACTCATTGCAGGCAGTCAGATCAAGGAATTTCAGCTTACCAAAGACTGTTCCATTTTCTATTCTTCTTTCAAAATCCTGACATAAACAAGAAAGAGCGAGTGAGAAAGGGTTATCGTCTTTTATCTTCTGTAACGCCAGCAGTGGCATATGAAACAAATCTAAATGGATTAATCTACTTAATAGGGAACTGACCTTGTTGCCCGAAGACCATTCCGGCTTCTTTAGAAGTTGAATAATGTTGCTATATGACAGATCCAGAGCAGCAACTTTCTTCAAATCAAAATCAGGTGGGAGGAATTTCAGGGGGCATCCTTGCCATTGGAGCCACTTGATACGTTTAGGCATGCTTGTGTATCCACCGTCTAATTTCACATTGTTGATCATAAGCAATCTAAGTTTGTTCATCGAGGCAAAGCCGCCAGCTTCCACAGGTCTGATCTCCTCGTCACTATCATCGTCATTATCACTGTGGTCGTTATCGTTTGCTCCACGCGGTGCCATATTGTTTCCATCCTTTTGCATGGTAAGGCTGATTCCTTCTATTTTACTTTCACTTGTTCCCTTGTAACCCAACAAAAAATTTTCAGAATGCATAAAGTAGAGGGAGAGAGAGACAGGGGGGAGGATCTAACACCACAGTTTCTAAGACCACTAATTTCTTGCTACCTAGGGAAGGAACTCGTTTAAAAACTTCTGAGTTCATAGTATTATTTAAAGTTTTTAATTGCTTGTTTGAGTAAGATCACAATCTTCAAATGTCTTTTAAAAGAGGGGAAACAGATTAAAAGGAAAAAACTACGACACATTAACAAAAGGCCATATGAGATCTTCAGAGTTTTTATCGCGTTTTAATTTCCGTGTTCCTTTCCCCTTTTCATAGAAACAAATTACTTTCAAAATAGTTCGATTTATTTTTGGGTAGTAACCTACAATTAGATGATAGTTTGGGTTTTTTATATTATTAGCTTTTTATTTTTCTAACACTTTATAGTTTTTGGATTCCTAATTTTTTTTCTGAAAAAAGAAAAAAAAAGAACTCAATAATACTTGATCGTGAATAACCTCCCTTATAAAACCCAAAACTGTGTTTGTGACAATACAAACCAAGAAGGTGCTAGTGTTACCTTTTGCTGCTCTAGAACATTTATTATATCTTCTTTGTCCCATAGCCTACTCTGTGTTTCTGGCCCTGTTCCAAGTTCTTTAACAATACGCATGCCCATTTCTCGCAGCATGTTATGCTGCTCCAATTTGCCATCAATGATTTCTATGAGAGATTTGTCGATGAGAGAGTCAATCGAAAGTCTGGAAGAGAAGCCGCAAGCATCCCATATATAAATTGCAGTTTCTTCATCAATTCCACCGAAGAAGCACGCAACATCAAGGAAGATGGATCTCTCATCACTGCTATTCAAATCGTCGTAGCTTACCCTTAGCGTCCTGTAAATCTCGTCATCGCGAAGTCCGCTCCAGCGCTTCATTATTTCATCCCAATACTTTGTGTCTCTCTTCTGATACAGAGTCGATGCGACTGTTTTAATAGCCAATGGTAGACCATCGAGAACCCTAACAATTTTCAGGGATAGTGCCCTGTACCCGTCGATCGGAGAGTTTTTTCTAAAAGCATACCGACTGAAGAGTTCGAGAGATTCATCTTCATTTAATGTTTTTGGCCCGTAGTTCTCATGTGATTGTTCCCAGCCATCCAGAGAATTAAGCAGTCCCTCATTCCTCGTAGTGATGATGACTCTACTGCCTGGATGGAACCACTCCTGTTTTCCAACTAGTGCTTCAACTTGCTCTACTTTATCAACATCATCAAGAACGATCAAGACTCTCTTATTCTTCAAAATTCTCTGAATCATGCAGGTTCCTTCACTGGTATTGGATATTGTGATGGGTAATTTGGAAATATGAAGCATCAATTGACTCTGTAACTTGACGAGTCCATCAAGTACGAGGCAGTTTTTCCTGATATCACTTATGAAGCCATGGAATTCAAATACTGTAAATTTTGTTGTAGATGGCCTTTGCAACTGTTGTCTTGCCGAGTCCTCCCATTCCATGGATTCCCAGCATTCTTGCATCTTTAGAGTTGATGTCCAATATCTTGATGACATCATTTGCTCGTGACTTGATTCCAACGAGCTGTTCATCGGCATCTTGCGGTCGATTCTTTAACTCTTCTACAACTCTCCCAACAATCATTTCAATAAGCGATGCCTCGTGTCTTCACAAATTGTGATGGAAAAAAACAAGAAGAAAGATGAGAGGTTTTGGTGCGCCAGATTGATTTCAATTAATTGATTAAGAACATAACTGCTTGCAGTTACATCCATCGGGAAATCTATTAGCGAATGCAGATCTAGTATGTTCGCAGCTAAATCCATGTCCAAGTAATGATAACCGTTTGATATCAAATAAAAATACTTCTTAATTACAACCAAACGTCTTAGCTGAGCCCAAACCTGAATCTCATTATGTGGAACATCTGCCCACTGGTTTCAGATCCATTTGTGGACTCCACTGGTGAACATACGCACACGCACGCTGTTTCTACAAAGTTGATAGATTTGAAAAAACAAAAAGGACAACTTCCCAGAAGGGCAGACAAAGGGTGGGGGGAAAGCGTCAAAGGGCATGTAGATGATAGATCCCACCAGTGTTCAGTAGTGTTTCATGGGAGAAGAGGGCGCCGGATTTCTCCGGTCAAGTAGTTGAACTCCTCTTACTCATTCGGATATCCATTTGGTTAAGATGGATTTCAGAGCAGTTGAAATTAAGTTTATGGTTTTAACTGCTTCATAAAGTAAATGTTAGTAGACCTTTTAAAAACATTTTAAAAAAAATTAAAAAATGTTATGATGCAAAGGTCGATCCAAGGAAACCGATCGTGGTAATCATGAACCGATATGAACTTTGAAATGGCTACAAACTTGAAGAGGAATAAGGGAGGGTTCATGCATACGCACCCATCTGCTATTTTCTCACTTTCGTAGCCAGAAAAGCCTGCTGCCTTACTCAATGCCTCCCTCCATTTCTTCACTGTTTCCTCCTCAACCTTATCGTCTTCCTCATGCTTCCGGAAAGCAGCTTCAAACGGTCCCGTCTGGTTTCGCACATGGGTGGGCTCAGTTCTGTAGAAAACAGGAAGTATCAACCTCCTACGTTCTCCTTCAACAGCTACCTTTACGATTCTGTCGATCTCCTGGAGACACCACTTGGAGTCGGCATAGTTGCCGGAGAAAATGGGTATGAAGATTTCCGACCTCTCGATCACACCATACAGATCGCTGATCTCCTTGCCCCTCTCCAACCCCTCGCTGTCCCGAAATACTGTGGCAACGCGCTTCAGCGAGTGGTAAAGATGGTCGGTGAATGTCTTGCGCGTGTCCATTCCCCGGAAACTGAGGAAGACATCGTACTCGGAGGAAGACATCGAGTGGTAAACACAGGAAGCAAGAAAGTGGAGCTACGGGAATCGACCCTCCTGTACAAGTAGAGTTTACCACCTTATAAATAAATTGTTCAATGCCATTGGATTTTGGCGTTTGTCTTCACCTAATGCATGGTAGCTGTCCGGCCTAATGCATGGTAGAGATGATCGGCAAATGTCCAGCGCACTTCTGGACCACGGAAGCTCAGTAAGCCGTCATATTTGAATGGAGACCCTGATGGCGCCAATGAAGTGGCGGCCTCTTCAAAACAAAAGGACGAGATTCTAAGCAAAATATAGAGTAAGATGAAAAACAGTAAACAATTATGTGTAGGTAATATCAACAGGGTGAATAGCAAATGTACGGCAAAAAGCAAAACACAAAACCAATCACAAAGACACTCAAATTACGTGGTTCGTTGGATAGACTGTTTGTCTTCGTATATCCATGGGGAGAAACTAGCATCAAAAAATACAGTGAGATTCAAGAAACCAGAACATACTAAATCCCCTTACAAAACAACAATGTCTCTGCCTGACCTTCAACCCCAAAACTCTCTTGCTGTTTTTTGTATGTTCCTCACATAACCTCAAAACTCAAAAACATACCTCTTTTTCTAAAAACGACACACAGAATAACTGCCCACAAGAGATTTCAGCAAGTGAGAGAGTTGGTTGTGGAGTCTCCATGTTGACGACGACATCTTGAGACGCTCCACCAAAATGGTAGGCCACTCGTTCAGTTTCTCCACCAAAATAACATACCACAAAAGAATGGCGTGAGGCAAAAAAGGGAAAAGATGTCGAGCCCTTTCATTAAGCAAAATAAGGGTTTTAAGAAGAAAGACATAAATGCCCACTGTTGACTTACAAATGGCCAAGTCAAAAACTAATAACAGCGGCCATCACCTGCTATTGGCGCAGCTTTGCTACTCTTATCTCGCCCTGATCAGGTCGCCTAGAAAGGAGAGGTCCTGCACGTCCCAAGCTAATGAATCGAAAGGTGGATCCATTAGACCAAGTCTTCTAGGTTTTTAAGTTCCTTTTATTAATTTAAAAAATCCATCCCGTTGTCTAGATACCACTAATATCTGGAATTACTTAACAATTAACTCCTACTAAAATGTTACATTTTATATTTACAGGACAAAAATCAAACATAGTATATCATTAAATAAAAGTGAAAAAAAGAGCAGAATGGACCAAGTCAAAACTAAGCTCATTTCCCCAATAAGCGGCTAATTGGGTGAGTCGGCTGATTCAGCATTTCGTTCAACAAAAACAGCTGTAAATTGACGGAAATATTAAAATATTTATTCCACAAATAAATGAAAAAAATAAAAATAATTAGCTAAAGCTCTTAAAATAATAAACAAATCGCACCGTTGAACCGGCTAATATTTTCAAAGGGCCGGAATGCCATTAATCTTTTTCAAATCGGCCAATCTATAAAAATATCTGCTAGACCTTCCAAGGTGCCTGCTTGTGGCTTCCAATTAAATTTTGAGAGAGACACTAATGTCCACTTGGAGTCGAGTAAAGAAAAGCGGTCTTTCTTGTGGGGGAACTTCAATTCTATAACTAGCCAATAATACACGTAAGGTTTCAATATTAATAGAAATAATAATACCCAAGTATTTTCCTTGTTTTAAAAAGTCCCAACCTAAGTTTGTGTTCCATCATATGTGGTACAAATATATTTCCCAAACACATTAATAAACAGAACCTTTTTGGGACATAACCTTTTAATTAATTTGGAATATACCCACTTCATGGATATTTTTCTTAATAGATTTGAATGTTCTCTAAGTAATCTAACATACGGCAGGAATTGTTTTTTCCATGAGAAAGTTGTGCCTAATTGGTTTTACGACAGAAATTGTTTTTATTGGCTAATATTTTACAAAAGATAAATATAAATTGATCCGAGTTTAGCTAGACCAGCTCGAGTTGATCTCAACTCGACTCCAAAAACTCAAGCTCATGTCGAGTTAAAACTCAATTTGAGTTTCATATAGGAGGCTTGAGCTCGACTCAATGACATAGTGTTGAGCTCAAACTTGACTCAATTAACTTGTTTAACTTAACCCGTCTTGTTTTTTTAACTTGTTTAACTGGTTTCTATTAATTAATTCAACTATAAATGACCATCTTGCATAAAATCCAAAGAAAGAATATTGTACAACTGTTGGCATCCAAACACCCCCTAAAGAAAACCTAAGAAACAAAAAATCTCTCATTCATAACATACTTATATAGTTGACCCGAGCTTAGACAAGTTTAAATGAGTTGAGTTCAACAAGAACTTGTTCAACATTTCAAGCATAAATTATAAAGAGTTTTTTTTGGTAAGTTTGAGTGGAACCCAAGTTGGCTTCACCCGGTTGTGCAGCCCTACTTGAGCTTGAGTTGGGGCTGGAAGATATAATTTATTTATTGGAGGCCCTTGTTCCCTCTTTTTGTAGTTGGCCTTTATTAGCACCATTAAAGAAGACCGCTAGCTAGTCGACGCTTGTTGGCATCATTGAAGAAAACAGCTATTGTTGACCGCTAGCTAATGGACGCTATTGCCACGGAAAATACTGTGCACTAGGTAAAAAGAGAAAAAAATGTACGACTTTTCCTGGTGTTATCAAACACTGGCGCGGTAAATAATGAATTTGAGGGTAAATTTCCCCCCAAAAAAAGTCGGACCGCAGAAAGAGGAAGCCCGTTAGGGCTTCTTCTCGCCGACCACTTCGCGAGCTTTTCCTCCCCTGCTTTATCCTCTCTTCCTCATCCTCGCTTCCTCTTCCTCATCCTCGCTTTCTCTTCCTCTCTCCCCGAGCTTTTCTTCTCTTCTCACCATGATTTTCTATTTATCCTTCTCCCCCATGACAACCCCCCTTTTCCCGCCGATCGCCTCTTCCTCTGCGATAACCCCCAGTTGCTGAGCTCCATCTCTGCGCTCTCCAACTACGGCTTCTCATGGACCAAGCTCGGCTTGCTCTACAGTCACGACGCTTTGATCTTCGACATTGATGGATCGCTCCTCTGCCGCCGACTGGACGCCATTATCGAGTTGGGGTTCAGCAGGACGCAGTTGGTCGGCATCTGTCTGGCGTTTCCCTTTGTTTTGGGCCGCCAGGAGGAGGAATCAATGGGCGAAGACGACAAATTGTTTGATGATCTCAAGTGGGTCTTGCTCAAGAGTCATCTCGCGCCTTCGCGTTGCTTGGATTCGTGCTAAGTTAATTGCAGGAAGGTTGGGATCTTTTACGATCATGACAACACTTTGGTATGGGAATCGAGCACTCTGAATTAGTGAAAATGATGCTTTTGTCGCCTAAAATCCTTAACCAAAGCGTTACCATGATCGAAGAAAAGATCGATTTCTTTCAAAATGGATTGAATTGTCATGCGTTGTAACGGTCAATAATTTTTTGCATGAAAAAATTTTCCTCTTTACCAAACTAAGGATTTTTTACCCTGAAAAAAAATTCCAGGCCATCAAACATGGCCTGAAACGGGAAAAAGAAAAATTTACCTTCATGTCAGTTTACCGTGAATTTTTTTTCCTGAAAAAATTCCCCTTCAAAAAAATCCAAGCCATCAAACGTGGCCCGAAGAAAACAGCTATTGTTGACCGCTAGCTAGTCGACGCTAAGCATCATTGAAGAAAACAGCGATTGTTGGCATCATTGAAGAAAACAGCTAGATTGTAGCAGTTGGCACTTTTTGGCACCATTAAATTGAGATCATTGGCATAATTAAATAAGACAGCTAGGTTGACAGTTGGCCATTATTGGGATCAATAAAGAAAGCAATTGGACATAGGGTTGAAGCCAAAGGGGCCAGCAGAGACTTGTCCCCTTGTTAGGTGCGGGTGCGGATACGGGGAGGGACACGACAATTTTCACAATTCTTAGATACACAATACGACAAATATATAGTATTGGCAAATATAATATTCTCCTCACTGAAAACTTAATCTCAATCTTCTGTATCAGAACCATGCCAATCTAACATGATACCTCAAAGCAAATGGTTTAAGGACTCGTTTTTTCCTTAGAAATGAAGGATTCTCTTTCTTCCCGCTTTGAACCGATGGACTATGTTGAAGCCCATCCTGCGCTGTCATGGACGAGTTGTATATTGAGAGGGAGGGAGAGATGGCCACTGTAGTCCTGTATCAAAAATATCTAAGAAAATTAAATAGCATATAATTCTGCTGCTGTAAATATCAAAGAAAATTAAATAGCGTATACCTCTCGCTTTGGTAGTGTTGGGTGAAAGGGAGAAGAACTCGATCTAACTTGAAATCGAGTCTTTTGTCGGCCACGTATCTGTGTCACTCAGTGGAAAATTATATACTATCAAAGGCTTTGCAGAATATTTAATGGTCATTGCACATTCAAGAGAATAATCAAAATTTTGTAACTGCCTTTTTTTTCTCCGGGTGTTGCTGATGGAAACAGAGTACAACTAAGCCACGACTGAGAAGCACCTGCATCAAAATAGTAGAGAAAAAGGAAGAATCAAGAGATAAATTGATTTTGGGGGTTTGTTTATAAGAGGCACAGGTTGATTGATTTTGATTAGATATGAAAAAAATTAAAACCAAAATATTAATATTGTGATTTATTTTCTGTTTTAATTTCGTCACTGCAGAATCTCCTTCTCCTTTTCCTTTTCCCATCAGTTGCTTTCCTTACATGGTTGAAGAGATTGATCTAAAGGAATGTGCGTACAGCATCTAGAAGAATATGCACTAGTATCCTTTACATCTCATGAACATTTTAGTTGTTTTCAATAAATTATGATTGTGGATATATATGACTTATATGCATGGTTGAATTGGTAAAAATCAATCTTCACCCGATATAAAAGCCGCATTTTTTCAGCTAACCAACCTCGACCTTTCTTCGACTTCATGACTCTTGATTGTTTAAATGCTCTCAAGTCATGTTTTCCGTGTTCCTGTTGGATTTGGGCGATACCAAGCTTTAACACTTAATTAAAAATGATATCTATACTGTCAAATTTGATTAACATAACTATAAAGCACTGTTGTCATAAGTGAGGTCCGCCACCTTCCCCCTGTCCAATATCATCCTTCAAAACTGCTTTAATTCTGAATGGCATCTGTATCTCACAAAACAAACAAAGTTGTGCAAGTAGAACGCAATAAAACAGATAACTAGATGTGATTTCCATACCAGCACTAAAATGACAGGACATCCAAGTGAAAGCACATAGGCTGAATTTTATAGATTGGACAAGAATTTCAAACAATCTCCCTGTCGGGAACGTCAAGTACATTTATCTTTAGATTCACCAAATTCCAAGATCAAGCTTTTTTTAAATGGTGTTCATCATCGACCACCCTGCCCGATGGGTCAGAGTCCCCCCCGCATGCGTCAAAGTCCTCCCGGCCCCATGGTTCAAAGTTCCCCCCTAATTTAAACGGAGTATGCTGCCATACAGGCGGAGCGTTTTCCAAGGGACTTACACTGTGAAAGCAGTCCCAGAAAAAGGAAAGCTCTTCCATAATTCCTTTGAAGCTAATTATTTCAAGCTGGTGCAATTGGAGAGGTCAAGTTCCTTGAGGGATGCCAGTTCATCGATGCAGTCCGGCAGTTTTTCCAAGCCAAAGCAGTTCGCAAGGTTTAGCTGCTCGAGTGAAGTCAAGCGTGATATACAGTCAGGCAACTCCTTCAACTTTCCACAGCTTCTCATGCTCAATACGACCAACATCTTGAGATTCGCTATCGATTCATGCACCTTAACCAAATTATCACAGCGATCCAGCACCAATTTCTCTAACTTAGGGAACACAGATAGATCAGGAGAAACGGTTAACTCATTGCAGGCAGTCAGATCAAGAAATTTCAGATTATCAAAGACTGTTCCATTTTCTTTTCTTTGTTTGATGAGGCTTGGTTGCTGGCCAAAATCCTGACATAAACAAGAGAGAGCGAGTGAGTGAGAATGGACTATCGTCTTTTATCTTCTGTAACGCCAGCAGTGCCAAATGAAACAAATCTAAATGGATTAATATACTTAATAGGGAACTGACCTTGATGCCCGAATACCACTTGGGCTTCTTTCGAAGTTGAATAATGTTGCTATATGACAGATCCAGAGCAGCAACTTCCTTCAAATCAAAATCAGGTGGGAGGAATTTCAGGGGGCACCCTCGCCATTGGAGCCACTTGATGCGTTTATGCATGCTTCCGTATCCACCCATTAAGTTCACATGATTGATCATACGCAATCTAAGTTTGTCCATCGAGGCAAAGCCGCCAGCTTCCACAGGTTTCATCTCCGCCTCACTATCATCGTGATTATCACTATGGTCATTAACGTTTGCTCCACGCGGTGCCATATTGTTTCCATCCTCTTGCATGGTAAGGCTGATTCCTTCTATTTTACTTGTTCCCTTGTAATAAAAAAAATAATAATTCAGAATGCATTAAGTAAAGGGAGAGAGATGGGGGCAGGATCTACTTCAACAGAAGCACACCACACACCACAGTTTCTAAGACCACTAGTTTCTCGCTACCTAGGGAAGGAGCTCGTTTAAAAAGTTCTGTGTTACTGTATTATTTAAAGCTTTTAATTGCTTGTATGAGTAAGATCACAATCTTCAAATGTCTTTTAAAAGTTCTTAAACCACTGTCACGAATATGTGTGTTTTCTTACAGATTAAACGGAAAAAACTACGACACATTTTGTGCCATATGAGATCTTCAGAGTTTTTATCGCGTTTTAATTTCCGCGTTCTTTTTCCCTTTTTACATAAACAAATTACTTTTAAAATATTTTGATTAATTTTAGGATCTCAAACTAAAAGTAGATGATATTTTGGATTTTTTATGAATGTCTTAAGAAAATTAGTAAAAAAAATCGGCTTTTTTTTATATATTATTAGCTTTCTATTTTTTTAACACTCTGTAGTTTTTCGATTCCCAGTTTTTTTTCTCCGAAAGGAAAAAAACACACAGAACTCCTTAATAATACTTGATCGTGAATAACCTCCCTTATAAAACACAAAACTGTGTTTGTGACAATACAAACCAAAAGGTATTAGTGTTACCTTTTGCTGCTCTAGCACATCTATTATTTCTTCTTTGACCCACAGCCTCCTCTCCGTTTCTGGCCCTGTTCCAAGTTCTTCTCCAACAATACGCTTGCCCATTTCTGGCAGCATGTTATGCAGCTCCAATTGGCCATCAATGATTTCTATGAGAGATTTGTCAATGAGAGCTTTAATCGAAACTCTTGAGGAGAAGCCGCAAGCATCCCATAGATAAATTGCAGTTTCTTTATCAATTCCACCGAAGAAGCACGCAACATCAAGGAAGATGGATCTCCCATCACTGCTACTCAAAACGTCGTAGCTTACTCTTAGCGTCCTGTAAATCTCGTCATCGCGAAGTCCACTCCAGCGCTTCATTATTTCATCCCAATGCATTGTGTCCCTGTTTTTATATAGAGTCGATGTGACTGTTTTAATAGCCAATGGAAAACCATCGAGAGCCCTAACAATTTTCAGGGATAGTTCCCTGTATTCATCGATCGGAGAATTTTTTCTAAAAGCATACCAACTGAAATGTTCGAGGGATTCATCTTCATTTAATGTTTTTGGCCCGTAGTTCTGATGTAGTTGTTCCCAGCCATCCAGAGCATTAAGCAGTCCCTCATCCCTCGTAGTGATAGTGACTCTACTGCCTAGATGGAACCATTCCTGTTTTCAATCAAGTGCTTCAACTTGCTCTACTTGATCAACATCATCAAGAACGATCAAGACACTGTTGTTCTGCAAAATTCTCTGAAGCATGCAAGTTCCTTCACCAGTATTGGTTATTGTGATGTCTTCTTTGAAAATATGAAGCATCCTTGACGAGTCCATCAGGTACGACGCATTTTTTCCTGATATCACTTATGAAGACATGGAATTCAAATGATCTGTAAAGTTTGTTGTAGACGGCCTTTGCACCTGTTGTCTTGCCGAGTCTTACCATTCCATGGATTCCCACCATTGTTGCATCTTTAGAGTTGATGCCCAATATCTTGATGATATCATTTGCTCGTGACTTGATTCGAACGTGTTCAAAAACAAATATGGGCCTTTGATATAACTTAGATCCAAACTCAAATTTTCGTAGAAGAATTGATAATCTTAAAATGTAAACTCTTTATTCATCAAACTAGATATTATAAAAGACTAGATATTATAAAAGAGGATTCGAGAAAACTCACATCAGCTCACTCACTAAGTAGTGAGTTAAAACACCCAATACCTTTGCAGCACACACTTACACTTTCACGAAGTGAACAGGAGCTAAAACTCACCAGCTCACAAATTAAGCATACGCTTAACTCACAAAGTAAACAACTCACTTGCACAAAGACTTGAGACTCAACACACTATGCCATTAAATGAAGAAGTCGATGGCTCCACCGATTTCCACACTTTTTATTTTTATTATTTTATTTTCTTTAATCATTACATAAGTACCGAAAGAGGAAAAGAAAGAGGAGTCATTCCAAGAGAGTCGGTGATGACTCTTTACACAACGAGCTGTTCATCGGCATCCTGCGGTCGATTCTTTAATTCTTCTACAACCCTCCGAACAATCATTTCAACAAGCGGCGCCTCGTGTCTTCACAAATTGCGATAGAAAAAAACACAAGAAGAAAGATGAGAGGTTTTGGTGCGCTAAATTGATTTCTACTAGTTGATTAAGAACATAACTGTTTGCAGTTAAATCTATCAGGAATTCTGGATCTGGTTGCCAATTAGCGAATGCAGATCTAGTATGCAATCTCGCAGCTAAATCCGTGTCCAAGTAATGATAACCCTTTGATATCATCTTAGAGTAGTTGAAATTATGGTTTTAAGTGTTTCATAAATGTAAAAGTAAATATTAGTAGACCTTTTAAGAACATTTAAAAAAATTAAAAAAAGGTTTTGATGCAAAGGTCGATCCAGGGAAACCGATCGTGGTAATCATGAACGGACATGAACTTTGAAATGACTACAAACTTGAAGAGGAATAAGAGAGGGTTCTTGCATACGCACCCATCTGCTACTTTCTCACTTTCGTAGCCAGAAAAGCCTGCTGCTATACTCAACGCCTCCCTCCATTTCTTCACCGTTTCCTCCTCCACCTTATCGTCTTCCTCATGCTTCCGGAAAGGGGCTTCAAACGGTCCTGTCTGGTGTCGCACATGGGTGGGCTCTGTTCTGTAGAAAACAGGAAGTATCAACCTCCTGCGTTCTCCTTCAACAGCTACCTTTACGATTCTCTCGATCTCCTGGAGACACCATTTGGAGTCGGCATAGTTGCCGGAGAAAATGGGTATGAAGATCTCCGACCTCTCGATCACCCCAAACAGCTCGCTCATCTCCTTGCCCCTCTCCAACCCCTCGCTGTCCCGAAATACCGTGGCAACGCGCTTCAGCGAGTGGTAAAGATGGTCGGTGAACGTCGTGCGCGTGTCCATCCCCCGGAAGCTGAGGAAGACATCGTACTCGGAGGAAGACATCGATTGGTAAAGATGGTTGGTTATCCTCACACTCTTATGCACAAAGCAACCAGTTTCTCTCTTTTTATAACCGAAAGTTACGACGTTTTCTTTGCTCAACCTTCCCTCCTATGTCCGAAAGTTCAAATACCCCTAGATTCTCACCAAACTACAGCCTATGCCACGTAGTTTCCTAGTGTTACCCGCTGAATTTCATTGACTTGAATGTGGAAGTCTTTCTGACTACTCGAATCTTCTCCATTTTTATATTGATAGCAGAAGAATAAAAAATAATTATTATTCACAAAAAAATCGAATGCATTGGACTTGTATAAAAAACTCAAATTTAGTAGAACACTTATATATATATATATATAATATTTAAGATTCCTATTTAAAAATAAAAAACTTTTATAACACTGTCGTCGCCCCACTATCCATCATAGTTTTGGGGATGTTTGGATGACCCTGGAAACTGAATTTGTCAAAACCAGGTCTCTGGAAAACGTTGTTCACCAACTCCCGAGGGTATTTATGTCAAATCGACGTTTGAGGAACAATAACGGTGGAAGCAGCGGATCACCAAATGATTGAGAGGCCCACGAAGGAGTATTAACGGGGAATCATGCTAGACTTAAAGACGTGCAAGATTGAGGCAACAAGCGAGATCTCCATGAAGTAATTAATCTGGCAGGGGAATCACGTAGAACATGAATAACGGTGACGGCGAGTCTAATCACTGCCAGCCATGTTAATATTGCACATATATATAGCAGTCTGCTCCACTGAGGACAAGCTTCCTATAATCCTGTAAATACAACGTTCTAGTTCCCAAGAAGCGGGCTGGGGCATTCCCCCTTCCATTAATACAAGTTTCTAGTTAAAAAGAGGCGCATTACAAAGATCCAAGATAGGCGTTCTTAAATGGGGAAGTCTTTCTTAACAATTAAATGTTTTTCATCCTGCTTCTGTTTATATTGATAGGAGAAGAACCAATATGAACATTGTTCTACAAGAAACAAAGAAAAGAAAAAAAACAAAGCAAAGTCAAGATGGTACACCTAATCTTTTCCGATATGGAAAACTATATACTATCGAAGGTTTTGTTGGATGCCATCATACGGCTTTACCGCATGCATACAGCCAAATTTATTTGGGCTGTATAAGTAGGTGAGCCATCTCAAACTTTTTAAGTGGAAGCCAAGTGGGGTCGGGTGGAGCTCGAGCTGACCCAACTTGTTGTAGTTAAGAAAACTTGTTGCAATTATAGTTACTATTTCTATATCCAATAATCAAATATTGAACATAGTTACACTGCTATATGAAGCACTGATTAATTTTATCAGGTGAAGGGGAATTACAACCTGTTTTCCAAAACTAAGGAAACATCAGAATACACCAAAACCATATGATAACACTTCATGTGAAATGTGCTGACTGCTAAAGGCACGAACGTCACATAGCTAAGTGTGAAAGGCTGGAAACAGGTTGGTGGTTGGATCGCTTTACTCTTTAAAGTTATTTCTTCGATCTGCAATATTGCCAAGCATGCCACATTCTTGCATCCAAATGAAGATGACATGGATCATTCAATGGGAATTCAGGAATGCAATTATTCACGTATAAATACTCCTACTGCCAGGTTTCCAAGGGGACTATTTGGCAAATGTAACGTTATGTTACTGTTTTATATATCTATCCAAAACTTAGGACAGATTTATATATATCTATCCAAATATTCAAATAGGTTTACAGAACATTTTTTAGGTTTACAGAAAGTTGTTTAAAATGTTTCATGAACCTATCCAAATATTTGGGCAAAATACATGGAACGATGTATCAAACAACCTCAACGTCGTCAAAATAATGTTGTTACTGTTACCGAACGACCTCAAAGTGTGTCAGTCCTTTGATAATTAATGTTAATGTTCATAAATAACTGCTCGATTTTTTATACATTTAAAATAATACAGAATAACGAGAAAAAAGCTGATATTTTTAAAAAACATTTGAGTGGCTGAAAACGTTAAAAATGAACAAAAATACTGTTTTAATCCTAAACAAAAAAGTTTCTTTAAAAAAAAAAAATCCACAAATCACATGTTTAGAAGCAACGATTTATTAACAATTTCACGTCTCTCCACAGGTCACTGGTCTTTCGCCTTTCGTCTTTGTGGTTACACAATAAAAGCAATTGAACCTTACCCAAAATTGTAGATAATGAAACTTCTCTATTTAAACATATTTTCTTATAAAAATAAAAAAAATCAAAAATATATTTAATCTTTCTTGTATTTAGAAAGCTTGTGCATGTGGATGATCTTATGAACTTACAAGACTTGCCGTCGATGTCAAATGGAAGCTTCCCCATATCCGTGTCGCTATAAGGACACGGCAAAATGGATACTTGGATATTTTTGGATCTAAATTGATCTACTTATTTTTAGTGGATACGAAGAACAAGAGACGAAGACAACCAAAGCAAAAGTCTTTTTCTTTAGAAAAAGGAAAAATGATGAGAACTCAAGGAAGCCGAGGACTAGCATGGAACTCGACGGATCCCGGCGTTTTGTCCAGTTAAACGGATCGTTTCAGTACATAAGTTCGGGTAATGGTGGTTCAAACTTTTTTTCTTCATCTGACTCTAATGTTCGAATTTTGGGTTTCGGATCTTGGTGGGTCCGGTTACCGTCTCCTATCTATCAAACACAAAACGTCCTCGAAGCTTCCAACATTTTCGTCTACTTTTACGACTTTCCTTTTCTCGGGCAGCTGCGCTCATTTTTTTCTAAAAAGTGCAAACGGCGGTCTTTTTTTCGTTCATGATTAGAAATGTCAATATATGCTATTTAAAATGGATATTCAAAAGAACTGATGAAAAAATCATGAAAAAAAAAGTTTAATATCCAATTAAGAAATCAAATTGAATTCAAATTAATAAATGGCTTCACATTCAAATTTAGATTTGAATATGCATAATGTTCAATATGCATAATGTTCTCTCTCGTTTCGGCCAATTGGGGAGCGGCCGAGTTGGGTATCCCTTTGAGAGCCAATGAAGACCCTGTCCGGTTACATAGAAACATTGTATCTTATGGGTCCATGATATGCTGGTCAGTTCCGATTTTGGTTTCAAATAATGAGATTTGGATCCAAGTTTGAGTCGGGATCCAATTACATAAACATGACAACAATTTTATCAGATGTTGCTGGAGTACTCAGGTATCCTCACATGGAACTCAGGTATCCTCACATGGAACTCAGCCACGTGGCACAGGTCAAACCGGAGACAGCCGGCACGCATGCTTTGTGCTTCGCTGGAATGGTCATTTGGACTAAATGGATCTTCAAATATTGGAAAATAAATTCAGTGGTTTTTAGAGTTTCATAAATTTAAAAATGGATACTACTAGATGTTTTAGAACCAAATTAAGTCGTGATGATCATTAATCGAATTTATGAACACGTTCCGATTGATTGATGAGGTAAAAGTGGGCTTGCTCCAAACTGTGATACTTGGATCCAAACTTTATATCAGAACCTTCGTTGAGGCCGAAACCTTCAACACAAATTTCGTTCCGTGTGAAGAAGCAAGTTTCCTCTCTCCGGGCCTTCATCCATTCAGCCGCCTTGACCGTTCCTCTTTCCGTATCATCTTTCCGGACGCACGCCTTGATCACATTTTAGTTGTTTCCAATAAAATATGGCTGATGATATATATGACTTACATGCATGGTTGAATCGGTAAGAATCAAATCTTCACCCGATATAAAAAGTCCCATTTATTCAGCTACCAAACTCGACCTTTCTAGTCTGATTCTTCACGCACCAAATCAGACTAGAAGTATGTTCATGAATAATTAGTTGATATCATTTTGATCTACTTGCCATTCTCCATGCAGGAGAAGCAAGTCTTCGCTCAGTTCATCTGGCATGTGTTCCAGTCTCCTACATCCTCTTACAGCCAACAATTCTAGCTTTCGTAACAAAGCTATTGAGCTTGGTAGCTCCCGGATATCAGTGCCATCAAGGAGAAGCTCAGTCAGGTTTTCTAAATTTCCAATCGAAGATGGCAATCTCTCGAGACACCGGCAAGAACCAAGATGTAATATCTTCAGCTTTGTCAGCCGTCCCACCGACTCTGGCAATTCTACCAATGACGTTTCTTGCAAGAGAAGCTCGGTGAGTGATACAAGATCTCCGATGCAATCAGGTAAAACTTGGACTCCGTTACAATGTGAAAGGTTTAGGTGCCGGAGTTTTGTTAGTGATCCTATGGTGCGAGGCAGTTCTCTGATTAACGGGCACTTTGAGAGCGAAAGCTCTTCCAGAAGTAACAAGTCTGCAATCCATCCTGGTACTTCTGCTAGCAGTTGGCAGTCATCGAAGTTCAATATGCGAAGATTTTTTTGGAGAGAAATGGAGACCGGCAACTCCTGCATCCTTGATCCCGAAAGATCAAGCTTTTTTAAATGGTGTTCATCATCGACCACCCTGCCCGATGGATCAAAGTCCATCCTGCCCAATTTGTCAAAGTCCATCCCGCCGAATGCGGGAAAGCAAATCCTGCCCGATGCCTTTGCGTCAATATCGAGATCGCCCAATGCTGGAAAGCCGCCCAAGCCTGTCCCGGACCCCCCGTCAAAGTACTTCCCCTCTTCCGTGCACCATTCATCGAGCTTTCTATGATGCTGCCCGTGACACGGGCACCTTCTGAGGAACTTGAGCACTTGCTTCAAATTATGAGAGACAACACGCTTAAGCTTTTTCATTGTACCTAATTTAGACGGAGTATGCTGCGATACAAGCGGAGCCATTCTACCGTCACTGTAGATATCGGAAACGCTATGACCTGTTCGAAGCTCTTCCCTTGAAGCTGATCCTTTCAAGCTGGTGCAATTGGAAGCGTCAAGTTGCAAGAGGGATGCCGGTCGATCAGGCAGCCTTTCCAAGCTAACGCAGTTCGCAAGGTTTAGCTGTTCGAGTGAAGTCAAGCCAGATATACAGTCAGGCAGCTCCTTCAACTTTCCACAGCTTCTCATGCTCAATACGACCAACATCTTGAGATTTGCTATGGATTCATGCACCTTAACCAAATTATCACAGCGATCCAGCACCAATTTCTCTAAATTAGGGAACGCAGATAGATCAGGAGTAACGGTTAACTCATTGCAGGCAGTCAGATCAAGAAATTTCAGCTTACCAAAGACTGTTCCATTTTCTTTTCTTTGTTTCATATGGTTTGGTTGCTCGCCAAAATCCTGACATAAACGAGAGAGAGCGAGTGAGAAAGGGTGATCGTCATTTATCTTCTGTAACGCCAGCAGCGGCATATGAAACAAATCTAAATGGATTAATCTACTTAATAGGGAACTGACCTTGTTGCCCGAAGACCATTCCGGCTTCTTTCGAAGTTGAATAATGTTGCTATATGACAGATCCAGAGCAGCAATTTTCTTCAAATCAAAATCAGGTGGGAGGAATTTCAACGGGCACCCTTGCCATTGGAGCCACTTGATACTTTTAGGCATGCTTTTGTATCCACCCATTAAGTTCACATAATTGATCATAAGCAATCTAAGTTTGTCCATCGAGGCAAAGCCGCCAGCTTCCACAGGTCTGATCTCCTCGTCACTATCATCGTCATTATCAGTGTGGTCATTACCGTTTGCTCCACGCAGTGCCATATTTTTTCCATCCTTTTGCATGGTAAGGCCGATTCCTTCTATTTTACTTGTTCCCTGGTAATCCAACAAAAAAATTTCAGAGAACATAAAGTAGAGAGAGAGTGATGGGGGGAGGATCTACTTCTACAGGAACACACCACAGTTTCTAAAGACCACTAGTTTCTCGCTACCTAGGGTAGGAACTCGTTTAAAAAGTTCTGAGTTACAGTATTATTTAAAGTTTTTAATTGCTTGTTTAAGTAAGATCACAAACTTCAAATGTCTTTAAAAAGCTCTTAGACCACTGTCACGAATATGTGTGTTTTCTAGAGAAGGTAGAATAAAACATGAGGGGAAACAGATTAAACGGAAAAAACTATGACACATTAACAAATGGCCATATGAGATCTTCAGAGTTTTAGTCGCGTTTCACAAAAGAACTGCTCAATAATACTTGATCGTGAATAACCTCCCTTATAAAACCCAAAACTGTGTTTGTGACAATACAAACCAAGAAGGTACTAGTGTTACCTTTTGCTGCTCTAGCACATTTATTATTTCTTCTTTGACCCACAGCCTACTCTGCGTTTCTGGCCCTGTTCCAAGTTCTTCTCCAACAATACGCCTGCCCATTTCTCGCAGCATGTTAGGCAGCTCCAATTTGCCGTCAATGATTTCTATGAGAGATTTGTCAATGAGAGCTTTAATCGAAAGTCTTGAGGAGAAGCCGCAAGCATCCCATATATAAATTGCAGTTTCTTCATCAATTCCACCGAAGAAGCACGCAACATCAAGGAAGATGGATCTCTCATCACTGCTATTTAAATCGTCGTAGCTTACCCTTAGCGTCTTGTAAATCTCGTCATCGCGAAGTCCGCTCCAGCGCTTCATTATTTCATCCCAATGCTTTGTGTCTCTGTTCTTATACAGAGTCGATGCGACTGTTTTAATAGCCAATGGTAAACCATCGAGAACGCTAACAATGTTCAGGGATCGTGCCCTGTACCCATCGATCGGAGAGTTTTTTCCAAAAGCATACCGACTGAAGAGTTCGAGAGATTCATCTTGATTTAACGTTTTTGGCCCGTAGTTCTCATGTGATTGTTCCCAGCCATCCAGAGCATTAAGCAGTCCCTCATCCCTCGTAGTGATGATAACTCTACTGCCTGGATGGAACCATTCCTGTTTTCCAGCTAGTGCTTCAACTTGCTCTACTCTATCAACATCATCAAGAACGATCAAGATACTATTATTCTGCAAAATTCTCTGAAGCATGCGAATTCCTTCACTGGTATTGGATATTGTGATGGATTCTTTGAAGATATGACGCATCAATTGACTCTGTAACTTGACGAGTCCATCAGGTACGAGGCATTTTTTCCTGATATCACTTACGAAGCTATGGAAGTCAAATAGTCTGGAAATTTTGTTGTAGACAGCCTTTGCAACTGTTGTCTTGCCGAGTCCTCCCATTCCATGGATTCCCACCATTTTTGCATCTTTAGAGTTGATATCCAATATCTTGATGATATCATTTGCCCGTGACTTGATTCCAACGAAACGTTTATCTTCGTCCTGCGGTTGAATCTTTATTTCTTCTACAACCATCCGAACAATCTTTTCAACAAGCGGCGCCTCGTGTCTTCAAAAATTGTGAGAGAAAAAAACAAGAAGAAAGTTGAGAGGTTTTGGTGCGCCAGATTGATTTCAACTAATTGATTAAGAACATAACTCTTTGCAGTTAAATCCATCAGGAAATCTGAATATGATTGCCAATTAGCGAATGCAGATCTAGTATGCAATCTCGCAGCTAAATCCTTGTCCAAGTAATGATAACCCATTGATATCATTTTAGAGTAGTTGAAATCTGAGTTTATGGTTTTAAGTTTTTCAGAAATGTAAAAGTACATATTAGTAGACCATTTAAGAACATTTAAAAAAATTTTAAAAATGTTTTGATGCAAAGGTCGATCCAAGGAAACCGATCGTGGTAATCATGAACTTTGAAATGGCTACAAACTTGAAGAGGAATAAGGGAGGGTTCATGCATACGCACCCATCTGCTACTTTCTCACTTTCGTAGCCAGAAAAGCCTGCTGCTATACTCAACGCCTCCCTCCATTTCTTCACCGTTTCCTCCTCCACCTTATCGTCTTCCTCATGCTTCCGGAAAGCGGCTTCAAACGGTCCCGTCTGGTGTCGCACATGGGTGGGCTCTGTTCTGTAGAAAACAGGAAGTATCAACCTGCTGCGTTCTCCTTCAACAGCTACCTTTACGATTCTCTCGATCTCCTGGAGACACCATTTGGAGTCGGCGTAGTTGCTGGAGAAAATGGGTATGAAGATCTTTGACCTCTCGATCGCCCCAAACACCTCGCTGATCTCCCTGCCCCTCGCCAATCCCTCGTTGTCCCGAAATACTGTGGCAACGCGCTTCAGCGAGTGGTAGAGATGGTCGGTGAATCCCGTGCGCGTGTCCATTCCCCGGAAGCTGAGGAAGACATCGTACTCGAAGGAAGACATCGATTGGTAAAGATGGTTGGTTATCCTCACACTCTTCACACTCTTATGCACAAGGTAACCAGAAAGGTACTCGACTTCTCCGTTGTTCAACCTTCCCTCCTTTTAATATCTCAAGTTCTTACATAGCAATGTCCAAAGATACTCAAAACTTCGAACACCAGTAGATTTTCACCAAACTTTGGCGCGTGGATTCCTAAGGTTACCCTCTGTATTTCATTGACTTAAATGGAGAAGTCTTTCTTACTAGTTGAAACTTTTCCAACCGACTTCTTTTTACATTAATAGCATAAGAACCAGGATGAATATTATTCAAGAAGAAAAAAGGAGCCAAAAAACAACTGGCAAATAAATATATACATGTAAATGAATTCCCCGTCAAGCTGAATTTGTATGAGGCTGCTTGACAACAGTACCAATTTCTTTTTGTTGCCTCAAAAATAAATAAAAAAATTATAACAGACATATTTCAACACAGGCTGCTGCCATTGCCAGACAGTCCCAACTAATCGCCTGAGAGCCGAACAACTCAAAAACATGAGGTTCTTCTACATTTAATTCCAACCATAAGTATAAATATTTGAAACAAGTTTCATGATGCTTTGAATTGCATAAAAGCAGAAAGTATCATAAGTTGCTAAAGTATTTACAATAAAACAAATAAAAGGCACTTGATTTTGAAGCACGACCACTTTAGTTTATGCAGGTCATGAGGGGTACGGAAAAGCACTGTCAGTTTGAGGCAGAGACATAAACGTGACTTCACTGTTCTCTTTTCGAGCAGCAGATGCCAACTAAGTGGTCAAAATACTTTTTCTTTTTTTTTTAAGAAAAAAAGAATGAAGCGACCACAGGTAGGGCTACTCGACTCAAAGAGCTCGAGCTCGACTCGACTCAAAGAGCTCGAGCTCGAACTCGACTCGAGCTCGAGTCGAGCTCCCTAACACAAGCTCGAGCTCGACTCGATTATACAAAGTCGAGCTCGAGCTCGACTCGCTTAACTCGAGTAACTCTGTTAATATCCAGCAGCGTCTTGCCCATTGCGAACTGAACTAAAAATGCCCTCTGAGAATAAGCAAAAATAAACTAACTGAACAAGGACCTCTAAGAATAAGCAGAAAAACAACACATTTGCTCACGCCTTGCCCTGGGCCCATCTTCTTCTCTATCTTGGCCAGCATTTCACGGAGAGCACCGGCCACGTCCTCCATCTCCTTAAGCCTTCTCTTCATCTGACCCAATTCCTAAACAAAGAAAAATCCAATTTCAGCTGTGTTGTGAATCGTTGTTAAAAAGTCCCAAATGAAAGAAACCCTAGCTCTAACCTTGGAAAATGAAGTCTCCCGTCTGCAGCTCCGACCATATCAGCGTCCATCTCGCCCTCCTCTTGCACGCCGTCCTCTTTGTAGACCCCATTTTGCCCCGACCTGCCTCTGCTTCAGCCTTCAGAAGAGAGAGAGAGAGAGAGAGAGAGAAGTTGGGGAATTAGAAAGGGCGTGGGTGAACGACGAGCGTAAGGTGAGAGAGAAACGAGAGGGAAATTGATGGGAAGAGTAACGATGAGAGTGTAATAATGAGAGTAAAGGGGTATGTGGCTCCGTGCGGGTTAAGGGAGTGAAAAGAAAATGAAGAAAATGTGGGAAAACTAAAAACGTAAAACAAAATTAAAGCGAGGTTGCGCGGGTAAAGAGAGGGAAGAAAGAAGGAAAAGCGATCAGTCGAGTTTTACAAAGAACACCCACCATTCAATGTAAAACATTTTACCCTAAACCGGTGAACCGGTTTCAATAAGTTAGTGTATCGGTTTTCAACATTTAACTCGTTTATAACGAGTCGAGTCGAGTATAAACGAGTCGAGTTCCTAAAACTCGAACTCGACTCGTTTATTGTTTCGAGTTTTTTTGTAAGCTCAAACTTGACTCGTTTATAAACGAGTCGAGCTCGAACCGAGTTTTTCCGAGCGAGTTCGAGTCGAGCCTGAGTTGGCTCGACTCGTTGTGCAGCCCTAACCACAGGAATTTAAACCTGTTCCGGTACCCTACATAATATAAACATGCTTTTAAAAAAGAAGGCCACGTGGTCCACATGTCATGATAAAAAAGGCCACGAGGTCCACGTGCCATTTAGGTGGTGCCACCACACGGCTTTACCGTATGCATAAAGCCAAACAGTACACTAAATAACATAAATATGCTAAAGAAAATATAAAGAGGAAGACAATGTGGCCGACAATGTACAATTAGTTGAGTCCCAATTTGTTAAAGTGAAAAGCCCGTTTTTTGGGTTGAGTTGATCCCAAGCTGGCCATCTGAAGTAGGTCTGAACATCGGGTCGGGCCGTCGGCGGGTACTCTATATTCGGTTCGGTCGGGTCGGGCCGAGGTTTGAACCAGAAAAATCGGGTCTCGGGTCGGACTACGTTGTTCAATAATATACCATGCTTACTGCGTAATGATTTTGCCTTCATCAATAAGGTTAGTGTCTACCTTGTTCAATTTTTCAACTACTGATGCTTATTTTTGTCTTCAGATGTTCCTGGCACTGGTAAGTCGGTTTGAGGCATGTACGTTTGCTTCTCCTAATTAGCAGCAGGGACAAGTTCAACCAAATTATATGGATGACACTAGATGCTTATATGATGCAAAACTCTTTCTTCTTCTTTCTGTTGCATGCCTTTTATCCATTTGGTAAAACCAAACTTGTTAAATTATCCAACTAATGGATCCTACCAATGTATGGTGATTCTTTCATTTGATCTTTTAGCTTGAATAATCCCGTAAATATTTGCCTTGTTACTGTGCCTCTCACAGATAGAAGGTGCATTTGTTCAAGGAATAGGTTTCCTTATGCTGGCAAAACATGTCACAGGCTCTGATGGGCAAGTGTTATCAAATGGCACATGGACATGAAATTCCTAGAGTTGACACAGTTCCATAACAGTTCAATGTTGATATATGAAGCAGCGGCCATCACAAAAATAGTGTTTTGTCCTCCAAAGGTGCTCTGTATCCTCCATGCTGTTATACTTTTCATGTTTTCATTCTCATCACTTTCATCGTTCAGAAAAATTCATGTGAACCTGGTCTCTATCTTGTTGGTTCAACATTTGGTTCGACTTGTCAGGAAAAGTAGGTACTAGAAGACACCCTGTCGAAGGGAGCGGGTGCTCAATGTGCCACCCTCCCCACGGCATGAGACGACGTGCCTGTCACCCCTGCCCACCATGAAGGGACCATGGGACGCTGTGTCACATGGATAATGGGATCCACAAAGAACCAGCTTTGGTCCACATGTTATTGCCAGTATTAAGGGAAACATTAGAACTCTTGTCCTGGTTCATCAGTTGCATATTTTTTTTACCTTTCCATGGAGTCCCACTATTGGAACTAAATTCGGCCCACACTTTGTTGCTGGTATTGGCGGATACATCAACTCCTGTCGTTGTATTATCTTATTGCCTTCCCATGCAATCCTAGCTAAACCAGCTTTAAACCACATTGTTGTCAATTTTAAGTGATATTAAACTAGTTCATCAGCTGATTTCTTTTTCGGCGGAATCCCGTTTGACGACATACTGGTGTCCGTGTTGGGGGAAATTTTCAACCCCTGGCCTGGTTCATCAGTCTCGCAAGTACTGATTGATCTTTTACCTTTCTGAACAGCTTCTGGGGAACCACCATTACTTCTGGCAGCTTCAGTGAACTGTGCAGCAAGGGAAGCCATGAAGGCATCATGAAGTGATATACGTACTTACAGTAATTCTGAGACGCCTTCGGCATTCTTTAGGATGGATACTCCTGCTACCATTGATTATATCAAAGAACTATGCAGGCTAGACAATGTTCAGAGGTAATTGCAGAGTGTGATCGCCCACAGCTAAGGCACTCCTGATGCTGTGTTTCACACGTGGTTGCATGAATTCGTATGCCGAGATTTCCTGGTTGTGTGACTTGTGTCACTCATTCTTTATCCTGTAGAGTCAAAATATGTCAATTAAGGCTGTGCTATCACTTCTTCCAGTGGGGCGTTTGGTAAGAAAAACGTTCTTTCTTGCCGAAACAGCCCTGCTGGAGGAGCGTCCTCCTAAATCAATTAGTTAAAATAACAAGTACAAAACTTGGTACAGAAACGAGCCCAACATCAAACTAACAAGGAAATGGTCTCCACCGCCGGTTCAGTTTTACAAACCTCCAGGTTGTGAACGACGCTTGCGATTCGGCTGTATCTACGGGCAAAATTGAACATGCCTGCACAACTCTCCTCCACCCATTGTTTTTCAAAACTTGTGGCTAGAAACCAGAAATATTTTGGACCAAAAATCAGCATTAATACAGCACAGCAGTTTATCAAGAGTTTCATTTGCAGGCAACACGGAATCTCCCGTGGCCTCGTGGGATCCAAGGTAACAGATATCTCCATTGCATTGCTACCTTTTGCACCAAAAGCAATATGTTACCTATCATATCTGCATAAATGAAAAACTTTAAGGCATATCTGAGCCGTTTGAAGATGAGGCCACTCATCTGCTGCAACACCAGTCACTGGCCACAATCTGATAAGCAGAGTGTCCTTTTCATTCCTAGCATTTGCAATGCAAGCATCTTCAAATTTTTTTCACAGTTCTTTTGTCTTCCCCTACGATATTTACATCAATGAAGTTAAACATGAACCTATTCCTTGAGGTCCGAAGGCCCCAAATAATAATGCCAAAATAAATCCTCCAACACACAGCGAGCCTCTCTTGAGACCATTAGTGAACCACCACGTGAGGCCTTCAACCAAGCTTTGAAAAATGAAGAGGTTCTTCTGGAACTTGGCCATAAAGAAAAACTACGATCCTATTGATGATATTGAAATTCCATCTGGTTATCCACTTTCACCTTCTCTTTTCATAATTTGATTCAGTTTTTGCGCCTTATATATATATATGCCGTGCAGGAAAGGGCCCTACCCTTGCCGAATGATTTTTGGACAAGCCTTCTCGTTGTTCTCAAGCGAGTTTCTTAATCTATATTTGCTATTCTTCGCGAAAATGAGATGGTGTATAATCTTGTTGGTCAGTCCAATGTTGGTTGTGTTGACATTGTTAGGCTGATAATGACTTTTATTATGTCCAACTTGATTATGTTTCTAATATCTAATGACAGAAACATTGGCGATGAATTCGCTTTTGATAGATGTGCTTTCTGAAGTTCTACTAATAGAAGATTTCAATCAGATTTAAATGTCTGAAAGAACGCATGCAATGCGTTGTTACTAATTTAAATGTTGACCATGCCAGAGTCATTAACTGGCTTAAACACTAGTTTTTCTATGACAACACTCAAAGCTATGCACAATCCAAACTCATAATTCAATTGAATATGAAGAAACGATGGCTTAAACACAAGTGTTCGTGAACATGTAGTTGCCAATCACAGCCTTCAGGCTTGATGAATTACGTATTGCTGAAAATCTAGTTTCAGCTTCTAATAACAGTTTTCAGTCTTTCTAAGGAATTATTTGAGTTATTGATGGTCGGGCAACAAACCATATATATGGTGAATATTTTCCTGACTGATTGTCATTGACTCATTCACTAAGCTAGCTTTTGTAAATTTTTGGAACTTTTAACTCATATTAATCAAACGTTTGTGTGTGTGTGCGTGTGCGTGTGTGTATATATATGTATATATATATTGTATGTATATATATTGTATGTATATATATATTGTAAACAAAATGTGGGTGCCCTAACTGTGCGTTCATTAATGCTAATTTAACATGAATTAATAATTTTATAACAAAATTGGTCTTTTTAATACCAAAATTTTGATGTTATAAGAGTCGTTTTTTTATTACTATAATTTTACAAAGTAAGATTGAAAAAAATGATTTAATAATTAATTTTAATAGGTTAGTTTCTTTGTTTCTTACCAATGTGGTCTGATATTTATCAACTTAAATATATATATATATATATATATATATATATCGGACATTGTCATGGGAGAAACATGGTCGTGTTTCCTACATTTCTTATGTCACTGCTGGCCTTGACGAAGACAATCCTTCCTCTCTACCTCTTTTGCTTTTATCAGCTTTCTGGCTTTGCCCGCATGCTAGAAAACTGTACTAACCGAAGAAAGGAAAAAGAAACGGTCTTTGAAAAGCTAAAATTTATCGAGTTGTAAGAGAATTCAAGTTTTACCTGACTGCATCGGAGATCTTCAGTCACTCACTGGGCTTCTCATGGAAAACACGTCGTTGGTGGAACCGCCGGTGTCAGTAGGATGCCCGAGGAAGCTGGAGATTTTACATCTTGGTTCTTGCGAGCGGCTTGAAAGATTGCCATCTTCCATTGGAAATTTACAGAACCTGAGATAGCTTCTCCTTGATGGCACTAGTGTCGGGGAGCTACCAACCTCAATAGCATCATTACAAAGGTTAGAATTGCTGTCATTAGTAAGAGGATGCAGAAGACTCAAACACTTGCCAATTGGACTAAGGGAAAGGTTGCTTTCCCGTAGATTGACAAGTAAAGAAAAATCTCAACTAATTCATGAACATACATTTGCAAGAATTTGGGCAGAACTCAAATAACACTTACAAGAAATTGCAAGAACATACACAAGATATCTTGTTTTTACTGATGTCAGCAGAACTCGATAGCGTCAGTAAAAGGCAGTCTACATTATGTTACTGAAACTTTCAATAACATTTGGTGGCAAGTAAAAGAGGAAAGGGGTTCTGAGCATGACGATTAATAGGTCCAACATATTCCAAACTTCAAATAGCAAAGAGAAAAAACAAAACTAAGTCAAGCAAAGGAAAAGGTACATAATATGGAAGGCTTCCATGAGAAAAAGGAATCAACGTGACTGTTTCATTCTTTTTGAGTAGTAGATGTCAACTATGTAGTTCATAATACCCTTTCTTTTAAGATGAAGCCATCACAGTAATGTTTATTTACCCCATACATAAAGCCAAACATGTGAAGTAACCTAAATAACATAAATATGCTATAGAAAAGATAACAAGGAAGGCCATGTGACCGACACGTCAAGTTGGAAACCTGGAGCCCAATGTTATTAAAATCGGCTTCAATTCTGTGCAGTACTTTGCCGGTTCGATACAGTGGCCAATTCAAAGGACTCTAAAAATCGGCTTGTTTAACTAAGAATCGGTTGGGTGAATCGGGCGATTCCATGTGAATCTTCCGATTCTGACGTTTAAAATAAGTTCATGTGATGCCCCAACGGCAAAAAAAAAAAAAAAAAAAAGAAGAAAAGAAAAGAAAAGAAAAATCACGTGACGCTGTACAATTTTCTTTTCATTAGTCATTATTTTTGTTTTTTCCTCCTTCGTGGCGTGCGTGCATGATCGCATTTTTTCAACTTTCATTATTCATTGCATCCTCCTACAGCCGGGGCTTAGACAAATATATTTTGACCACATGCTCCAGTGATAATTTAAAATTGATCACTATTTGGACCGAATGTACTTCCTATGAAATCACCATCTAACATGTGATTTAGTTTGTTGAGTATCTTATTTCATTTGGTCTTATGTGTTGTTCTTCATGAAACAATAAAGTTCCTACATTAATTTTTGTAATATTTTGCTTATTTTGTTGTTTTTGTCAAATTTTGTTTGATTAACTCATTAATAAAAATTCATTTTTAACAAATCTGATTCGTTAACGATTCCGATTCTAATTTGATTCATTGAATCACTATGTCTTCTGTCTTCCTGTTTCGATTCAGATAACCATGTTGACAATATTGCTAAAGATCCATGTTTGGGGCCACAACATTTAATTTGCTCCCTTAAGCATTAGCTGCCGTTTCTCTTAAAATTTTATTGATGCACAAGAATTTTACTGAGCAGAGGAGTAACTTTTTCATATATGTGCGGTTTATAAGTGGTTCATCAAACATTGAAAAAACTACCCTGCTTCACAGGATGAGTTCGGTATAATTTAACCAAGAAAAAATTTCCAGGTAAAAATTTGAGGCCCGTTAGGGCTGTCGCCATTACTCTGGTGTTTCTTTCTACCTGTTGGAGAAGTGTAGCAGAAGCAGTTGAGGTGCATCTTCTTTTCAAAGCGATTCTCTTCAGATGTGCATGTAACAAATATGCACCAAAAGGGAGAAGAGGTGTTTCTGAAATTTTTTACAAAGCAGTGGACATTGTAGACTCTTTCTTTCATAATATTTTTACCCTTTCAAAAAGTTTCTTTTTGTATTTTAATAAGTAGCGTTTATAAAGGCATAGTTACGAGGTTCACCTTTTCTTTAAAAATATTTTTTACCATAAATCTAAGGATTTAAGACCGGTTTCTACCATAATTTTGAAATATTTAAAGCACAAACATTTTTGACAAATCTTTATGTTTTTAAATATCGTTAAACTTGAGGGAGACAATTATCGATTAGGTTAGAGAGGCCTGCATGTAGGGACAATGGTCACAATACACCTTTAACTCAATGATGCTTTCTTAAATGGATCGATGATCTGAATCGGCTGATTTAGCCTGGCCGGCCCATGCAACCATATCCGGCTTCTAGTTTAAATAAAATAAATAATAATCATCATCATCAGTGCATTGTCATTTTTAAAATATTCAGATCATAAGTTCAATGTAGTCCACATACAGATCGATTCCCTGCCCTTTTCCGTGATCTTCATCTCCATACACTTTTAGACTAATTTGTTAATATTTACATTTGCATTTTAACAGTGAATATATATATATATAGTCTGAACCACAGGTCTAACAATGTTTATGTGGATTTCAAATCAAACACTGCCTTAGTATTTGCAACGTTATGTTGTTGAGGAAGTGACAGACCAAATCTCGGCAGGAAGACTGAAGATGAGGGACAATTTATTAATCTTGCAGTTGTTGTATTTGAAAAGACCTTTTTTTATGTTGAAATAGTTGCTGACAAATCTACTTGATGTTCTTGGCAAGGAAATCATTTCGAACATTCCAAGTGCGACCTAATTAAACCTCTTCTTTCATTTTTTAATTCAGTTTTTGCGCATTACATATGCCATTTCCAATAACTGATAACAACTATATATATATATATATATATATATATATATATATATATATATATATCCCTTGCTGCCGTGCAGGAAAGGGCCCTACCCTTGCCGGATGACATTTTTGCGTGGTCGAGTTTCTTCTGGTAAAGTCGACGACCACGAACCAGATGATATTAACTTTCGTAATCTATATTTGCTATTCTTCGCGAAGATGAGATTACGTATAACCTTGTTGGTCAGTCCAATGTTGATTGTTTTGACATTGTTAGTAATTGTCACAAATATAATTCTTGTGTTTTTAACGGCAAGATTTTTATTTTTTTTTTGTAGTTTTCGACAAAGGGAAATCTTGAAAAAGACTAAAAAAAACATAAAAATAATAAAAAAATTATGTATAAGTGAAATAAATCAGAAATTAATAAGATAGCATGAACAATACTATATAAAATCAATTAAAGGAATGTTTTAACGATGATAAAAATGATGAGAAATAATTTAATCTATGTTTAAATTTGACATGATAATATCAATGCTAAAAAATAGAATCATGAAAAAAGGTGAAAATAATGCGATAATAACACAATGATATTTTCCCATTTTTCATAATATTTCAATTTTTCTTTTTCTTATATTTTAGGTTTTATCGTGACATTTTCACAAATGTCACGATATCTGTCATTGATAATGACTTCTATTGAAACATTTGTGATGAATTCGCTTTTGATAGATGTGCTTCCGGAAGTTCTACTGATCGAAGATTTCAATCAGATTTAAATGTCAACTAATTTAAATGCGGACTACGTCAGAGCCGATAACTGGCTTGAACACTAGTTTTCAAAACCATAAACAATCCAAACTCATTACTCAATTGAATATGAAGAAACTATGGCTTAAACACAAGTGCTCATGAACATATGGTTGCTAATCACAGCCTTGAGGAATATATGTATTGCTGAAAATCTCGTTTCAGTTTCAAATAATAGTTTACCGTCTTTCGAAGGTATTATTTGAGTTATTGATGGTGGGGCAACAGACCATGTATATGGTTAATATTTTCTTGACTCAAACTGTTATTGGCTCATTCACTAAGCTAGCTTTTGTAAATTCTTTGAACTTTTAATATATTTTAGGTTCTCTCAAAATGTGTATCGGTTCATATATACATATATATATATATATATATATATATATATATATATATATATATATATATATATATATATATATATATATATATATATGTATATGAGCTTTAAATTTGTGTTAAAAAGTAGTTTTAAACAAAATATGGGCCCTAATTATGTGTTTATAAACGCTAATTTGACATTAATCATATCTTAGTTCAAATTATTTTGTAAAAAAATTGTCTTTTTAATACCAAAATTTTGATGTTATCAGAGTTGTCCATTTTTTTATTATTATAAAAACATTAATAAGATTTAAAAATGAGCTACCTTAATATATGGTTTTCACCAAATTACTGTTAAGATCATATTTACAAAGTTAGATTGTAATAAAAATGATTTAATAATTATTTTTAATAGGTCAGTTTTTTTGTTTCCTACCAATGTGGTCTGATATTTATCATGGATTGGGGAGCGAGTCCCACGCACCATCCTGCAATAAATATGTTCCCTAAAAAGAAGGTAGAAGTTGGGTATTTTGGATATTTTTTAAAAAAGAAATGTTATTTTTAACCTTTAAATTTTAATTTAGTAGCTCCTTTTGTCCTTATAACAAGATTCTCTTTTTATTGACAAGGTTCATTTTGGTCATTGAACACACTGGTTCACAATATTTTGTGCACCAAGGATTAATAGAACCAGCTTCTCAAAAAATGGTTACTTGCAAAATGGTAGGGATGCAACGAATCAGACAAATAGTCGAAAACAAAAACTGCTATACACATCAGTTTCTCCCACAAAAAAAAAAAGGATACAGAACAGATGAAGGCGCAGAGAAGACTATCTCAATCTGGAAAAAAGAAAAGAAAAAAACTACTGCCTACCTTCAAAAAAAAAATCACTCGTAGAGGGACTACGAAAACGAAAAGCCTGCTATATACCAGTTTATGTGCGAGAAATTCAACCAGCATCATTTCTGCCATGAAGAACACCATACTGATTGCACAAGAAAACGTTAAGAATTCTTAGATTGTACATTAATTTTATTTCTGATTGCGATCAATATCGTAGTTGCTTTCAATAAAACTCATTACATATATGACCAGTATAGTTGATTGGGTAACAATCAAACTTGGAGCAACATATTTAAATGAATTTGCTAAATATGGCATTTATATCGCTATCATGACCCACGACTTTGGATTATCTTAAATCCTATAAATTAAGATCCTCAGTACTTGTTAGATTTTGGAGATTCAAGCGTTGTAGTCAAATTTGATTAAAACTAAACTAAAGTATTATATTGTCATTATTCGCCGCCACCTTTCCGTTTTCTACCGTCTTTCACAACTGCATTGCTAACAAACTAAATTGTGAGAAAAGAAAGTGAAAACAGATCAAAATGGGATTTCAGTATCATCAACAAGATCACACGGTGAAGGTTGAATTAGATTGAACGTGGATTTCAAATCATTAATTACCAGGAAATCAAGTAGATTTATTTGCAGTGCGGTTGAATTAGATTGGACAAGGATTTCATCTCCTTAATTGTCAGGAATATCAAAGGCTCTTCTGATACATTAATTCCAAGACGCGTAAACTGTCCCTCATCTGCATTCTTCCTCGTGAGATTGGCCTCTCGCTTTCCCTGTAAACGGACCTCCCATTTGTCACAGTCCATCTATTAAGCTAGCCCTTTGTTCTTCACGCACCAATTCCTTCAAGCGCATGTAGATGAATTACTTGATACGTTTTTTTGCTTGCTGTTCTTCTCTTAGGACAGTCAGGTCCTCCCTTAGACCAGTTGGCAAGTGCTCGAGTCTTCTGCATCCTCTTACCGACAACAGTTGCAGCTTTTGCAATGATGCTATTGAACTCGGTAGCAGCTCATCAATATTGGTGCCATCAAGGATAAGCTCAGTCAGGTCTCCCAATTTCCCAATGGATGATGGCAATCTCTCAAGCTGCTTGCAAGAACCAAGATGTAGGATCTTCAACTTCCCCAAACATCCCACTGACTCTGGCAGGTCCACCAGTGATGTGTTTTCCAAGAGAAGCTTAGTGAGTGATTCAAGACCTCCAACGCTATCTGGTAAATTTTCAATCCCGTTACAATGTGAAAGGTTCAAGCTTTGAAGTTTTTTCAGCGATCCTATAGCGTTGGGCAGTCCTGTGATCGATGGACAGTTGGAGATGGAAAGGTCTTCCAGAAGGCATAAGCCTGCAATCCATTCCGGTACTTCTGCTAGCAGTTTGCAGTCATTCAGATGCAATGTCCGAAGTCTTTCTTGGAGAAAACAAATGGAGAATGGCAACTTTCCTATACTTGTTCCTGAAAGATAAAGCTTTTCTAACAGGCGCTTATCTTGGGCCATCACCGACTCGTCCACAGAGCAAGCGTTTGATACCTGCGAGTCACTTTGGAGCATCCAGTTCAACAAATCAGATAAGCTAACCTTAGGCCCTTCCGGTTCAAGAACCCTTTCCCTCTCTCGCGCTTCTTTCAACTTGGGGCAATTGGAAGCGTCGAGTACAACGAGGGATCCCAGTTTACCAATGCAGTCGGGCAGCTCCTTCAACTTCTTGCAGCGACTCATACTCAATAACACCAACTTCTTGAGAAGCGCAATGGACTCGTGGATCTTAACCAGATTATCACAGCGATCCAGCACCAATTTCTCTAAGCCAGGAGATGCAGATAGATCAGGAGTGATGGTAAGCTCATTGCAGGCAGTCAGATCAAGAACTTTCAATTTTTCAAAGACTATTTCTTTCACCATTCTTCGCTCGATAAGCTTTTCTGGCGTGGCAGAAACCAGACATAGACAAAGGAGGACGAAAGGAGCCAATGTCGTCGGTAAGGGCACCGCGGTGGACGTGAGAAATGTGAGAAACATAAGCGGCAGTGACATAAGTGACGCAAGAAAAATGGCTATGCGTCTCGTAGGCCACCCTTGATTTCTTTTCACTTTGACGATGCTGCTGTATGAGAGATCGAGAGCCACAACTTCCTTTAAATGAAAATCAGGTGGAAGTGATTTGAACGGGCACCGTTGCCACTGCAGCAACTTGATACGTTTAGGCATTCTTCTGCATCTACCCTTTAAGTCGACATGATTGATCATAAGCAGTCTAAGTCTGTCCATAGAGGCAAAATCAGCAGCTTCCACGAGTCTCTTATCGTCGCTATCTGTGTCATCATCATGATTAGGGGCATTAATAAGAACATTATCATGTTCTTCACGCTCTGCCTTGTCATTTCCTTTGATAAGTCCGATTGCTTCTATCTTACTTGTTCCCTTATCAACCAAAAAAAAAAAAATTCAGATAGTTGCATGCAGTTTATAAAACACGATTTTATTGCGTTCTATTGATAAATAAATTCATAATTGGGGTGTGTGTGTGTGTGTACACATGCATGTTTGTGTCTGCGTGTTCCATTGAGACTGAACTTACGAGCATTGGTTTCCAAAAAATTCTTATTCACATTTTCCCTTTCCCTAAACATTAGTTTTCTCTTTCTATTTCAGAATAAACAAACTTTCTCATTAGTACTCGTGAAAAAATCCCTGATTAAAACCCAAAAATCATTCTAATTGTGACAAAGAACTAACCGCACTTGGGCCAATCTAATTTCTTAAATCTATGTACATATTTCAGCGAGCTTCATGTGAAGATCCACCTCTGGTTGGAAGCACTTCAGTTGCAGTAACAAAACCTTGCACCTGCTCCAAATGCTCTTGCATTCCCATTTGAAAAAGAAAAAAGGAAGTGAAAGAAAACGAGGAAGGTTGTAATGTTACCTTTCGCTGTTTTAGCACATCCATTATATCTTGTTGCTTCCACAGCCTACTACGCCATTCCGGTCCTGTCCCAGGTTCTTCTTCAACTATACGCCTTCCCATTTCTTGCAGTATCTTGGGCATCTCCAGTTTATCATTAATTATTTTTATGAGAGATTTGTGAATAAGAGCTTTAATCGAAAGCCTTGAAGAAAAGCCACAAGCATCCCATATATGAATCGCAGTTTCTTGATCGATTCCACTAAAAAAGCACGCAACATCAAGGAAAATGGATCTCTGATCACTATCAGTTAGACGGTCGTAGCTTACCTTTAGCGTTGTGTAAAGTCGGTCATCACGAAGCCCCTTCAAGGACCTCAAGATCATTCCTTCATCCCACTGATCCTTTGCATCTCCGTTATTATACAAAGTTGATGCAAGGATTTTGATAGCTAATGGTAAACCTTCAAGGGCCCTAACTATTCTCTTGGATAGCTCCTCATATCCATCAGCTGGAGATTTTTTTCCAAAAGCATGCCAACTGAAAAGCTGGAGAGATTCAATTTCATCCAGCGGTGTCAGCAGCATGTAGATCTTATGTTTTTCCCAATCAGGAAGAGCGAGCGTTCCCTTATCCCTTGTGGTGACAATGATTCTGCTGCCTTGCTGGAACCACGCCCATTTCCCAGCTAGTGCTTGAACTTGTTCTACACCATCAACATCATCAAGAACAATCAACACCTTCTTATTCCCATAAAGCCTTCGGAGCATGCCAGTTCCTTCACTGGTACTGCATATCGTCCTTCGATCTTTGGAAATTTCAAACACCAAATCACGTTGTATGTTGACGAGTCCTTCTGGTCCCGCTGTTTTTTTGCTGATACCCTCTATGAAGCAGTGGAACTGAAATCGTGTTTTAATCTCGTCGTAGACGGCTCTTCCAACTGTGGTCTTGCCAAGTCCCCCGATTCCATGGATTACCACCATTCTTGCAGCCTTAGAGTTGAGGTCCAATTCCTTGATGACATCATTTGCCCGTTTCTTGATTCCAACAAGCTGTTCCACTGCATCCTGTGGGTAACTCTTTACTTCTTGTAGAACCCTCTCAACAATCTCATCAACAAGCCGTGCTTCATGATGTCTGAAAACATTATGGCATAAAAAAAAAGGGAACATTGATTATTGGTGCTGTATACACGTCTAATAGAGAAGTTGAACATATTTATCACCTATCAATCCTCTACAATCAACAAAGACCAGAATACTTCCCATTCCAGTTGCCTCTTCGGCCTTGGTATGTATTGGAGCTTGAAATAAACACAGACATCTATATATAATAGGTCAATGATAAAAAGCAGACCCACTGATTTTGCTAAAAACTATTTTAAATAAAATATAAACATTTTAATATGCTTATGAAGACAATTTTGATATAGAATATTCTTTAATTCAAGTTGTTTTAATGAAAATATTGATTCTTTTTATTATCATGTCATGGGAGTTGCTCATTTTTTTTTATGATAATAACACTACTAAAATTTAACAAATGATCAACTTAGTATATGTTTTACATAAGATCATATTAATAAGGTTAGATTACAAAAAGAATATTTTAAAAATCAAAACCAAAAGGTTTAGTTTTTATTCTTGGCTTAAGTGTTTAGCTTTTATTAATCATATGAGGGTTGGAGCTTCATACCCTTGACATTCGTAGGCGAAAAACCCTGATGCCGTCTTCAACGCCTTCCTCCATTCCATCACCGTCTGTGCCTCCACCTCCTCGTCTTGCTCATGCACCCTGAAAGCGGCCTCGAACGGTGGTTTCTGGTCTCCCACTTGTTGGGGCGTAACATCGTAGAAAACAGGAAGGATCAACCTCTTGCTTTCTCCCACCGAAGCTACCTTCACTATCTCCCGAATCTCCTTGAGACACCATATGGAGTGGGCATAGTTACTAGAGAAGATGGGTATGAACATCTCCGACCTGTTGATCACCCCAAGCAGATCATCGATCCTATCGCCCGCACGCAAACCCTCGCTGTCCCGGAATACATGGATGCCGCTTCGGCGGAGTGCTTGGTAGAGATGATCGGTGAATGTCGTACGCGTGTCTACTCCCCGAAAACTCAGAAAGACTTCATACTCAAACGGGAACGCGGACACCAACGGCGATGGTGAAGAAGAAGCTTCCATGCTCAGTTTCAGCAGCCCTTCTTCTCCTCTCTCGCTCCGATCAACTCACCAGCAGATGTGGCGATGGCAAGTTCTCATGTCTCTGAATTTAAGGGCTTCTGCCATCGAGTGGAGTACCAGCATGGCCCACACCGCGTGGCTATGTTTCCATCTACAAGTCTTCTGTCAGGAAAGAGCGCCCGCCTTCTCGCTCAACCTTCCCTCCTTTTAATATCGCAATTTTTTACATCTACAAGTCGGATCAGTGAAAATAAGTGCCCCATCGGCAACCCCAAAAAATAAATAAATAAATAAAATAAAATAAAATCACGTGATGCCGTACATTTTTCTATACATTAGTCATTATTTTTGTTTGTCCTTCTTCTTGGCGTGCGTGCATGATCGCAGTTTCATTATTCATTGCATCCTTCTAGCCTTTGCTTAGTCAAATATATTTTTGACCACGTGCTTCGGTGATAATTTAAAATTGATCACTATTCTCAGATCTTCATATCCATATACGAAGGCTGCTTCGTGTTCTGGAAACGCTTTGTACAAACAATTTTTTTTATGGGTTTTTTTTCTTAGTACCACCATATTATTGAATTGTCAAATTCATCCTGTTTCAGTTTAGCATTTTATATTAATTTTTGAAATTAAATTTTCTAAGGAAAGCCGTTTTTCTTTTGGGGAAAGTTTAAATCTATGACAAGCCAACGATACACCTAAGGTTTCAGTATTAGTAAAAGGATAATACCCAAGTCTGCTCATTGTTTAAAAAAAAAACGAGCTAAGTTTGTCTTCCCCCATCAGTGGCAAGAAACATTTTTGCCCGTAAGAGAAACATACATAACATTTTAAACTTAAAAAAAAATTCAATGAAGGAAAAGGATAAAAAAGGATCAACTTGAGTTTTCCTTCTTTTTTTAGCTTTTGAAAAATATATAAAGATTTATTATTAATGCTACAAATTTCAAATTTTTTCCTTTTGAAAAAAAATCTACTGGCAGTAACGGATTTACCCCAAAATCTAGTAGATTGTTGTTGTTTTTTTATCAATTATTGACTAAAATCATTTCAAACTTAATGGTAAAATGTAATTCAAACAAACATCTAGCTAAATATTGTAAAACTTTACAAGAAAAATTAAAAAAAAAGATAGAGAAGAAGAAGATAAACAACATATAAACCAAATAAAAACAGTTTGTACAAGCCTACCCAAATTAGAATTTCCAAATGAACAAAAACCATTCATATGGATCATTGAAACAGATGCTTTAGAATCTAGTTATGGATCAGTGTTCAAATATAAATATCTAGATGTCGGAAAAGAATATCTTTGTAGATATCACTCATAAAGCTTCAAAGAAAATGAAATAAAATGGGAAATAAATCGAAAAGAATTACTATGATTATATTATGCACTATTACATTTTGAAATATATGTGGTCTATACAAAATTTAAAGTTAGAACAGATAACACACATGTAAAGTATTGGTTAAATGCTAAACTGGAAAATTCAATTGTTAAAAAAGAAATAAGGAGACTAGTAAACAACATCAGTTATTTGATTTTGAAATTGAAGTAATCAAAACTAATGAGAATTGCTATGCAGATTATTTATCCAGAAATGTAAAGTAACAAGCCAGAAGAATAAAGATGTTAATTATAAGAACTAATTAGCACAATACACACACATTGGTAATCATATTCACCAATCAACCACTACAAGTGGAAAAGAATATGGCTAGTACAGAGCAAACGGCTCCTGGTAAAGACAAAACAAATCCGTTGATGGATGGTCACTTTCCAAAAGTGATAAAACTAACTGTCACAAACACACACAGAAATCAGAGAGAGGGAGGAATGCCGATGGTCTCCCCCACCCGACCCCCTTGCCCCCCACCTGTCGCCCTTCGATGGAGGAGGAGGGGGATGGGGAGGGGGAGGGAGACGGATGAGGGAGGGGGAGCGGCGACGAAGGAGGAGGGGGAGCGGCGAGGGAGATGGAGAGGAGGGAGAGGGAGAGGGAGACGGAGGAGGAGGGGGAGCAGCGAGGGAGCCAGAGGAGGAGGGAGAGAGAGGGCGGGAGTCGGGCCGAGCCGAGCAGCCGCCAGGCCGGCCTATCGGGCCCTGGTCCGGCCCAAACCAGGTTTTCCCCGACCCGAACCCCGGTCCGATCAGGTCGGGCCGGCGGCCCGACGCCCAGGTTTAGTTGGAAACCCACATTTTGAGTCAAAACACAGAAAAGAATAAGAACACATAGCACAGACAATAATGATTTTGATGAAAATCCAACGATTTCTCAACATGTTTTTTGCTAAATCTTGTTTTAGAATCTTTTTCGAATCATCGCTGCACAATTTTTCCTACGCTTACATCTTGCTTTGGATAAACTTCGGGACAAACAAAACAAAAAATAAGTCGAGTCAAACTATATTGCTCTTATTTTACTTAATTAAAAGTAAGGGCCACGCCCCTTGCTGCATAGGTCTCTTTCTTTTATTTTTTAAAAATATTAATTTGAATTTAAAGGGTTAAATATGTAAATTAATCTTATATTTTGATATTTCTTTATGCAAAGGGACTGTTTGTGAGTTTCCTGAAAAAACTAGGTGCTTATTCGTGGTATTTGAAAGGTTGAGGGCCCACTTGTTATTGCTCGAACGTTAGGTTGTCTTTTGTAATATTTTCTTAAATTTATTATAAAAGATCTTTCTTTTGGGAAACCTTTAAAAGCAAATCTAATTTTTATATAAACAACCAATGATGGACCTAAGTCTGTCTCTTCTTAAAAAATACTGGTCATTTGATATTGGTTGAAAGTTGATGCTTGCCGCCCGTCATCAATAAACTTTCCCTAATGAAGAAAAATATATAGTATTTAACATTTTTATAAAAAAAAAAATCAAAGTTGGTAAAAAGAATCATAAAGAGATCCACATGAGGTTATTGGTTTGTGAATTTTCTTGGATGCGTAGGCGAGATGCAGCGTTCCAAGATCCTCCAAGTATCTACAGAAAGGAATTTCGTTTTTTTTTTTTTTTTCGGAGGTGAAGTAGGCTTGAGATTTATGTGAGGTGAACAGTCTTGAGATTATTCTCAAAACTTGTTTGGAAGGGCACTCGGTCTCATATCTTCACATCTGAAAGAACCTGTAGGAGCACCCATATATATATATAACAGAGAAAATATTGAATAATTGAAAGGACGAGGTGCCTTCTCGGAAGGCTCAGATGGAGGTGCCGCATGCCTTCCTCTTGAAGCCTCCTGATATTTCTGGGAAGGTTCACATTGAGGAAGTCTGATTTCTTGTAGGGATGGGAACGAACTCCGGTCCATCTTAGAGCAACGAATTCCGGTCTATCTTCCCTCACCATGGAGTACAACTTGACAGCAGGGGCCTAGTCCTAGTCTCACTTCAATTAAAAAAAAAAAAAAAAAAATTACATGTAAATTTTAAATTTTACTTGTCTTACATAAAATTTTTGAAAATTAATATTTTGGCCCGTGTCAAAATTAAAAATTATTTTTATGAGAGATTTGTGAATAAGAGCTTTAATTGAAAGCCTTGAAGAAAAGCCAAGCCACAAGCATCCCATATATGAATTGCAGTTTCTGGATCGATTCCACTAAAGAAGCACGCAACATCAAGGAAAATGGATCTCTGATTACTATCAGTTAGACGATCGTAGCTTACCTTTAGCATTGTGTAAATCCGGTCATCACGAAGCCCCTTCAAGGACATCGTGATCATTCCTTCATCCCACTGATCCTTTGCATCTCCGTTATTATACAAAGTTGATGCAAGGATTTTAATAGCTAATGGTAAACCTTCAAGGGCCCTAACTATTCTCAAGGATAGCTCCTCATATCTATCAGCTGGAGAAGTTTTTCCAAAAGCAAGCCAACTGAAAAGCTGGAGAGATTCATTTATATATATATATATATATATATATATATATATATATATATATAACTGGTTGGAAATCAAACTTGGGAAATCATATGAGGGTTGGAGCGTCAAACCCGTGACTCTCGTAGCCAGAAAACCCTGATGCGGTGTTCAACGCCTTCCTCCATTCCTTCACCGTCTGTGCCTCCACCTCCTCGTCTTTCTTATGCACCCTGAAAGCGGCCTCGAATGGTGGTTTCTGGTGTTTCATTCACCTGTTCTCGAATGGTGGTTTCTGGTGTTTCATTCACCTGTTCTCGAATGGCGTGGCTGTGTTTCCATCTACAAGTCTTTTGTAAAGAAAGTGCACCCGACTTCTCGCTCAACCTTCCCTTCTTTTAATACCGGAATTTTTTACATGAAAATTTTCAAAGGTCCAACATATTCAAAAACCTCAAATACCTCTAGATTTTCACCATACATAAGCCTGTGGCGCGTGAATTCCTACGGTTACTCGTTCAATTTCATTTACTTGAATAGGAAAAGCTTTCTTAACCACTAAATCTTTTCCAAACTACTTCTTTTATGTTGATAGCAGAAGAAAACCAAAAGAAATATTATTCAACAAAAAAAAAGGAAAAAAACAAAACGAAACAAAGTCATGGGGAAAAGTATATAGTATTGAAGGTTTCCATGAGAAAAAGGAATGAACGTGACTTTTTCATTCTTTCTGAGTCGTAGATGTCAACTATGTAGTGAATAATACCCTTTCTTTTAAGATGAAGCCGTCACAGTAATTTTTATTTACCGCATACATAAAGCCAAACATGTGCAGTACCCTAAATAACATAAATATGCTGGAAAATAGATAACAAGGAAACTAATAAAGTTTATCATCGAATGTACGACCTATGAAATTTATCATCTAACTTGTGATTTAGTTTGTTCAGATTCTTATTTCATTCGGTCTTATGTGTTGTTCTTCATGAAATAATAAAGTTTCTACATTTTTTAAAATTTTGTTTGATTAATTCTTTAATGAAAATTCATTTTTAACCAATCTGATTCGTAAACTATTCTGATTCTGATTTGCTCCCTTGAGCAGCAGCTGCCCTCTCCTCTCTCTTAGAATAGAATTTTATTGATGCACAAGAATTTTACTGTGCAGACGAGGAAACTTTTCATATATGTGAGGATTATATGTGGTTTACCAAACATTGAAAAAATTACCCTGCTTTACAGGATGAATTCGGTGAAATTTAACCTACAAAAAGTTTCCAGGTAAAAATTGGAGACACGTTAGGGCTGTCGTCTTTTCCCTGGTCTTTCTTTCTACCTGTTGGAGAAGTATAGCAGAAGCAGCTGAGTGGGTCTTCCTTTCAAACAAAGGGATTCTCTTCAGGTCTGTAAACTGGTCGCTTGCTTGAGATTGAGTTGAGTGCACACCACTGTAACAAATATGCGCCAAAAGGGAGAGGGGTTATTTTTAAAAATTTTTGTAAAGTATTGGACATTTTAGACTCTTCCTTTCACAATTTTTTTACCCTTTCAAAAAGTTTTTTTTTTTTTTTGTATTTTAATAAGTAGTGTTTATAAGGGCATAATTAGGAGGTTCACATTTTCTTTTAAATATTTTTTACCATAAATTTGAGGATTTAAAGACTGGTTTTTGCCATAAATTTGAAATAGTTAAAAGCATAAATATTTTTGACAAACCTTTGCGATTTTAAAAATCGTTAACCTTAAGGGAGCCAATTATCGAAAGGGAGGGGATTGAAGGGCTGAAATTCTTCCACTTTCTCCCGTCTCCAAATTTAACTCAATGATGCTTTCTTAAATGGCCAATTTTTAAAATATTCAGTTCATAAGTTCAATGTAATCCACATATAGATCGATTCCCTGCCCTTTTCCGTGATCTTCATCTCCAAACACTTTTAGACAAATTTGTTAATATTTACATTGCATTTTAACAGCGATACAGCATATATATATATATATAGTCCGAGCCACAGGTCTAGCGATGTTTGTGTGGATTTCAAATATGAAGTAATCGAACACTGCCTTAGCATTTGCAACGTTATTTTGTTGTTGTTGTTTCCTTCTTTAAAACAAAAAGGAGTTTAATCCTAATCGGTTGGTCATGTTTTTGGTAATTTGTAAGGATCTAAAGCTGGTTATATGCACACCCAGTGTAGTAACATGAAGTGAAAAATGAATGTTAAAAAAAAGATAAAAAGAGTTTTATAAAAAAGAAAAAAAGACTAAAAAGTATAAAAAAATTCTAAAATAGCTCAACATTGTCTCTTTTTACTAACCTCAAGCCTTTACAAACTAGATTAATATTAGTTTTGAATCGCTTCACAGGTGGGAACGGTGGAAAATATTTAATAATTAAGTTGGCAAAATATGTGCCTGCAGGTGAATTCCCAAATGCATTAGACTTCACGACGATGACAACAACCAGACCATCATATATATATAAATCCCTTTTTCTCTTGCTCCAATACTCACAAAACAGAAAAAAGGCAAAAAAAAAAAAAGAAAAGAAAAGAAAGAAAGAAAGCCTCAAACAAGAAACGAAAGCTTTATGATCTCTCCAACAACCACCCTTGTTACCTGAAATGATTGGAACAAGACCCTCCACCTCCAGTGACTTTTAATTTGTCAAGCAAGGGCCGCTTCAATGACTTACAATACAACAACTGTGATGGCAAAGCTCTAATTTGAGAGCACTCGCTGAGGTCAATCTCTTCAAGCGATGTCAATTGCCAAACTCCTTCAGGCAGTTCTTTTAGTGATTGGCACCCCCACAAAGACAAATAAGTCAAGCTCTTGAGTTGCCCAATAGATGGATGAAGGTTAGTCATATTAAAACAACATCCAAAATTCAATTTCTCTATATTTGGCATGCAAGTAAAATCTGGACAGATGACAAGATTGACGCAGGAATCGAGATTCATGACTTTTAATTTGCCAAGCAAAGGCCGCTTCAATGACTTGGAATCCACCAACTGTGATGGCAAAGCTATAATTTGAACGCAGTTGCTGATGTCAAGCTCTTCAAGCGATGTCAATTCCCAAACTTCCTTAGGCAGTCCCCTTAGTGAAAAGCACCAACGCAAATTCAAGCGAGTCAAGCTCTTGAGATGTCCAATACTTGGATGAAGTTCAGTCATCTTTCGACAATTAAGAAGATCCAGTATCTCTAGATGTCGCATGGTCGTAAAATCAGGACAAATGTTGAGATTCCGGCATTCACTGAGATTTAGTACTTTTAATTGGCCAAACACCTTACCGAAAAAAAAAAAAAAATCAGCCTTGTCAAAATGAATTGCATAAGCATCAATCTATGCATGTCTTACTGCAACAATATTATAAGTGATGCGGATCAATCTTGTCAATCCCAATTTCTAGAAAACTCCCAAAGGAACTACCTATAACACTAACAAGCAGTCTATTTCTCCATTTTCAATTTAAAAAATAAACAATATACAAAAAATATAAATAATTATTTATATGTCTAACTCCTTTCATGGTCGATATAATGTATATAAATGGCCACAACTTCGATAAACTTAGTTTCTATAACACCATGTTGCCCATAAAAACAAAACTGAAAAATAGGCACATACATGAAAAAAGATTTTCATTCACCTTGGTCTCTTTATATCCGTGGTTGTTCCATACTTGAGTTATAGAACTTCTTGATAAATCAAGAACAACAATATTCTCAAGAGGAAGGGTGCTAGGCAATGAATCCAAGTACCGTGGGTTCCAATTCAACCATTTGAGGGTCCTAGGAAGATGCCCATATTCTCCTCCCAATCTCACGTTCCCCAACCGAAGCATTCTAAGTTGAGACATTCCTGCAAAGGACTCTACGTCTACATCCACTGAATCTTTCAATAAAGACATTCCTGCAAAGGACTCTGCGTCCACATCCACTGAATCTATCGATGGACAAGAGATATCGATGGCTTCAATTTTTTCTGTTCCCTGCATTACACATTTGTTGGCAGTTAGAAGGAAATGAATTTAGTTTATGATAAGAGAAAAACTAGTTTTACAATTGAGAGGCATATCTATAGGGAAACAGTTCTCTAGGCATACCAGTCTGGCAACTCTATTTGTCAAACCTTGGCACATCCACAATTTACTAACAACTTGTTTTCAATATATGGGCCGGCATAAGGTACTCTAACGGAATCACCAGTATATAAAATTGCTCATTAGAAAGAAGCTAAAACAAATTAAGCTTATAATAATAATAATAACAACAGTAATAACCATTGAAGTGATAGATTGACTACCCTACCCTCTTGTTTGGCAGCACATATAGTATGTCATCTTTCTTCCACAACCTGCTGCGCATTCCTGGATCTGAACCGCTCTCATCTTCCACAATTTTTCTTCCCATGTCTCGAATATGGTCATGCATTTCAAACGCTCTTGTATCTTGATTTATATTGACTAGACACTTGTGCATTAAGACTTCGATTGTTAGGTCTGGAAAGAGCTCGCATTCTTCCCACATGAAAGTTGCAAAACTGGTTTGTTCACCGACAAAGAAGCAAGCTATGTCCAAAAATACAATTTTTTCTTCTTTATCAAGGGCATCAAAACTTATCTTCAACCTCTCATGGATATCTTTGTGTTGATCTTTCTTCAACTTTTTCAGCATGGCTTCTCGTTGTTTATTTGTTTTCTGGCACAAGAAATGTCTACCGAATATTTTGAGGGCTAGTGGCAGCCCAGCAGCAGTAGCTGCAACTTCCTTTGATAAATTTGCAAATTCAGCTGGTGGCTCCTCTTTCCCAAATGCATGCCAACTGAAAAGCTGAAGTGCTTGGGCAGGATCGAGTTCCTTAATCTCATACACATTTTTTACTCTTAGTGTTGGTGGCCCAATCAACACCTGCTTATCCCTAGTAGTAATGATGATTCTTGACCCAGGCCGAAAATGATCCACACTGCCGACCAATGCACCGAGCTGTGATTCACTATCAACGTCGTCAAGAACTAGCAGAACCTTCTTATGCTTAATTCGATCCATGATCATGCCAGTTCCATGAGCAGTGTCATTTACTTTCACCTTTTCATCCTTGAGAACATCACGAAGCAGCTGTTCTTGGAGGGAAACGAGTTTGGACTGTTTTGCTGCTTCTCTAACGTCTGAAATGAAGCTACAAGCATCAAAATGCAGAAAGAGTTTGTTATAGACAGCCCTGGCAAGAGTCGTCTTGCCGATCCCACCCATTCCATGGATCCCAACCATTTTGACATCATTATGGGCTTCAACATCCAGCACCTCCACCAACTCTGCAATTCTAGAATCTAGACCTATTGGATGTGTGGCTCCAATAAATAGAGGGGCCCTGTTTACTTCTGTCAAGATCCTCGTCACAATTTTTTTGATCTCAGTCGCCTCGTCTCTGCCAAAAGGCCAAAAGAATACAAGTCAAAGTTATGACTCGTTGCAATCAATGCTTAGAGTATCTAAGAACTTAAAGCTTAATTCAAGCACGAAATGTATGATTCTTAACTCAGTTAATATTTTGCAAACAGGGGAATCATATCTTTATAGTTGGTTAAGGGAAGCTGTAAATGAGAGGAATTCGGGACTTCCAATTATGTGTACAGTTTGATTTAAAATTCACAATCTGGGCAGTAAGGTTAACACGATCAGATTAACTACGAAGTAACACACAAGTTATCCTTGGTTTTCATGGTGTAACCCAAAAAGAACATATTACTCAAGCCTACAACCATTGACAGTTTTCTACCATCGATTCAAAAGTTTATGCCCGCAACTTAGGCCTGACAAAATACTCTCTCTCTCTCCCCGATATATATATATATATATATATATATATATATATATATATATATATATATATATATATATAATTCATCCATATGGTTTATCGTATAAAAGAAAGTCGAATTTTTCATTAATTTGCAAATTTTAGTGCTAGATAGAGAGAGAATCATGTAGGAACTACGCTACTTACACACAAGTATTGGCCAAGGTATACCCTGAGACTTCCCCTGCTTCGATCAGAGCATTTCTCCATTTCCTCACCTCCTCCTTGTTTGTTTTATCATTTTCAACATATCTTGTGAATGCTAGTTCGAAAGGGCCGGATTGACCACGGACATCTCTTGGCTCAATATCAAAGAATACTGGTATGATGAGCCTCTTGCACTCCACCATCTTGGCTATCTCTTTCAAACACCACTCTGAATCGGCATAACCTTTGGAGAAGATAGGCACAAATATTTGGGATCTCTCTATGTACCCAAATAGCTCTTTCACCTTCTGACCCTTCTCCAACTCCTCGCTGTCGATGAAAGTGTGGATGCCCTTGTCTTGTAATGTTTGATAGAGATGGCTGGTGAAGCCCTTGCGAGTGTCCGGTCCCCTAAAGTTTAGGAACACATCATACTGGAAACCATCTTCCCTCACTGGTGGGTGGGACGATGAAGAAGATGCAGCTTCATATTCCTCGTAATCCGACCGGTCGGAATATCGGGGTGACCTTGATCTTTTCATAAGTCTTAAACTGGCTCCTCAATACCAAAGAGTGAAGTGGAAACAGAGAAATCAACAGTTCTAATTCGTCTGGCCTCTCCTCTTAGACGATGTCAGGACCGTGGATCACCTTTAGCTAGCGCTTAGGCAATTCACCTGGCGAGCACATGCTCGCCTTGCCTTTCTGCGTCCGCTCAGCACCAGCTTTTCCTGTCCTCCCTCCCTCAGCTGCTTCTCTTTGTCCTCTCGGTCCGCCATTTGGGACTGATGCTCGTTCAGATGAAGAAGACAACTAAGGCAAAAGAGATACGCATGAGGTAATTGGGTTGTCAATGCGTGTGTCGAAGGATATATAGGAAAGATGCAAAGCTTCAAGTTTTTTTGCTTTCGGAGGTGAAGGATGCTTGAGATTTTTGGTAAGGAAGCTGTGGCGGAGCATCAAAAATATTTTGGGAAGGCATTCATTCTCAGATCTTCATATCTGAAGCCGTGTGTAGAAGGATATGCGCCGGAAGGTTCAGGTGGAGGTGACCCGATGTTTCCCGGAAGGTTCAGATGGTGGTGCCGCGTTGCCTTCCTCAGGACGCCGCTCGCTATTTGTCGGGTCCACCTACCATTGAACTCCATGTTCTTTGGTTATTGGTGAAAGCCATAGAGAGAGAGAGATGATGTTTGGTGGAAGCCAGGGATAGAGATGATGCTCGGTATTTTTCAGGCAGGACTTTTGAAGTCCATGTTCTTTTTTTTCTTTTTTACAAATATTAAAGTTTGGTATCGACTATGCATTCCGTAAATCAATTATTAGCTATGAACGGGCACCAAAAAAGCCTTTTAGGGACTTTTTTTTTTTCTTCTCTCTTATTCTTATTACTTTTGTTTTCATAGATCAATAGCACTATATAAGATATTAAGAGCACAGAATTTCATGAGGTTCGGAGCATCTGTATTTCTAAAACACCATCAGAGTTTGCATCGAATCAAGTGCAGATCGGACATGGGTGCAGTAAAATGTCATATTAGTTATTTTGATATTTTTTTATGCAATATAATTATGTTAAATACATTAATAATTAAATTGTAATAATATGTTTATTTGAGAAGTACCATTTTGGCACTCGCACCCTACACTATAGAGACATAGCTGTATTTATTTTAAATTTATCTCCTTTGTAGGCCTTTCATAGTATTCTCGCATTGACTGGAACACCCATCCTTCACGCCAATAACAAACGGACTCACCCTCAACCTTTAAACTACCACAAATAAGCCTTCAATTTTTTCATGAAACTCACAAAAAACCTCATTTTAAAAGCTTAAATTATAAATTTACCCTTTAATATGAACATTAATTTTTAAAAAACATCAAAATAAAATAAATAAATAACCAGGACGGCCGCTATCAGCAGTGGTGCATCGACCATCTATCAATCCTCCCTGTTTTAGGGAGGATTGGGACATCGTCATCACACCAGGGAGGTTGAGGCCCCTGGACAGGCAGCAAGGGCGCCTTGCTGTCCACAAAATCGGTGGCGGGGATTGTAGAAAAAGAAATTTCTAAACTAAATCAACTCGAAACTCAAGAAACTTGGTTCTAAAATACTCCAAATCATGCCTAAGTAGAGATAAACCAACCAAGAATGGGCTGAGCTCGTACGGGTGGAAATTGTAATAATTTTATGAGCCAATGTTTGAGCAGCCGAGCTTTGTTTTGTCTTTATAATTATATTACATACCTGAAGAATATAATTTCTTCATAGATTCTTTAACTTGCATAGAGAAAAGCTTAGATTTATATGCCTAGTTTTATAAAAAGTAGGCAAGCTGGTTCCAGTAACTGCAATGGATGGCCAAACATTAATAAAGAAGCTTCGCCCCGGCAAGCTTCCGGTTTAATGAATAAGCGTAGAAACAGAGTCGATCTTTGCCTTTTTTTAATTATTTTACAGAAAATATTCTTATATTTTACAGTCATCCACATAGTTATGCATAAAACTGAGTGGGAGAAGTTCTCAATGTAGCACCAAAAGTTAGGGTTGAAAATTAGGCTGCCATATTTGGTTGAGTTTTTGCCAGTCAGGTCATGTCCCACCTTATGTGTATAAAAAAAAATGAGACAAATTCATGGAATGCCGTAACAATTGTACCATAAGAAGCTATTTCATAACATTACAATGTGTTATGTGTATAAAAAAAAATGAGACAAATTCATGGAATGCGGTAACAATTGTACCATAAGAAGCTGTTTCATAACATTACAATGTGTTACGCATCTAACCAATTTTTTGGGTTAGATGCATGAGACAGTGAGACAATTTTATTGTTCCCAAACTGCCCCTAAAACATATCACATTTTTTTAGGCACATTCATGCGATGAGATGGTAATATTGTGTTATTGTGGATGATGTTCAATCATCTTCTTACAACCATGAAAATTCAACGTCTCTAGCACCTCCGTTTCTCAAACCAATGGCACATCCACATTTTACTAACAGCTTGTTTTCTTCATAAGGTAGTTTAACCGAATCACCGGCATCTGAAATTACTTGTCAGAAAGAATCCATAACAAATAAATTGCTTTCTTTGGAAAGCCTCGATCCCCCTGATAAAGCTCGAAACGGGATTCGTTCTCTGAAAAGTGAAAACCCAACCAGATTTTGTGAAGTTGGCGCTGCTAGATTGCCGAACTCGACCACAGTTTCATATCAAAGATTATCTTGCCCAAGTTGTATACAATATATGCCAGTATTCGGTATTACTTTGAATGTTTAAATATGAATTAGGGCAAGAAATTATGATTAGCTGACCAGGCTTCCGATCAATTATGAGCTGAATTGTCACACTTGACATAAAAGCCAAGTTCAATATTAGTGCAGATGTATGTGGTTAAATGATTGCGTAAAATTTTAAGTAGAGAGATCGGGTTTGGGAGATGAAGGCCAATGAAAGTATCGGCACAATTTTTTATGAATATTTGGATCAACTGTGGACGAGAATCCAATGGGTAGAATATTGTATTACATCAAAGGAAAGAAAAGCAGAAAGCATCTTCCTTCTTTTCTCTCTTTTTTCCACTTGGTAGAGACACTAAGGAAACAGATCCTGGTTTTTTAGTGTACCATGGAGCTTTTTCGTTGATTTGATATTAAAATAAAAGCGGTAGAAGATGTCAATCACCTTCCAGTTCCAGCTATATAATTTTGTCCCCGATGAATGTAAAGTGGAAAACCTTCGGGCCGGGTTTCTGTCCATATATCACATGACAACAACTGGACCATCATAGTGATCAAATGCTCCATGCATCATCATCTTCTTCCACTTCCTCTGCCTCGGAGCATCATTTTGTCACTCACTGAGAATTAAGCACCCAACCTTTTTAATTAAAGGTGAGATCAGCTACAACTGTTAAACCAATGAAAACATAAAGATGACATGGGCGGCAATTCCATTCCACTTGTCAATCCACTTCCTACACCACTACATGCGGATGGAACCGAGTGATGAAGTTAGAAATAATGAAAATGACTTAATGTAAATAAACACTTTTATTCCGTACACAAATAAAAACTACATAATATATATATATATATATATACATATATATCCCAACAAAAATCCTTTTGTCTCTTGCTCCAATCTTTACAAAGCAGGAAAAAAAAAAAAAAAAAAAAACCTCAAGCACGAAATGAAAGCTTCCTGATCTCTCTAACAGCCTCTCTTGTTACCTCAAATAAGTGGGACAACACCCACCACTTCCAAAAATCAATCCCAATATAAATCATCGACCTCCGTAAAGTTTTCTTCTTCACTTGGATTGGGGTCCTCCCCATGGAGGGGATCCAGCCCAACTCAAGCTGCCAAATGCCCACTACTTGAGTGAGATCGTGCATCTCACGATTCTTCCATGCTTCCAGGGATGGTCAACTCCTCCAAGTCTGGAAAGTCTGCCTCCTGAAAAATGGAGTAAAGATATAATAAATTTGCAGTGGCTATCTTTATCTATGGGAAATGAAATTGCAAAGGACCTAATTGAACCACTCGGAATACTCCCCCCACAAAATCGAATTATTTAGTTTTTCCATTCCCGTGCATTTCAAATTACTGACTGACCAATAATTTGATAAGAGTCACAAGTTAGTACAAATTAAGGGGAGCCTAGCTAGCGAATGGACAAGAAACAAAACTTGCTCGTTAAGATGACATTTGATTACCTGTACTCTTTTTTTGAAAGAGTTGGAAAGGCTTCTACATCCTCCAAGCTTCAGCTTCTTTAAACATCTCAACTGCTCAACACCAGGAACATCCTCAAGCTTTTGGCAGCCGGTTAGGTCCAATTCCCATAAATCAAATGCCTTTGAAACATCTGCTATCACTTCCATTTCATAGCAATCTGCTGCATGAACTCTGATGAGAGAATGGGGTAACAGAGGCAAGAATTTAACCTGTTTGCAACCATTGATTGATAGTTGGGTAAGTTGCGTTAGTGAGTGAATGGAGCTCGGTAATTCTTCAATAGCTGTCCAACTCAAGTCAAGATAGTGCAAACTCCGCAGTTCGCCAAGCACGTTGGGCAAAGATGCAAGACTTACACAATTTTTAGCTTCCAGTTTTTCAAGACTGATACATGAATGAATCCATTCAGGTATTTCTTTCAAGAAGCGACACTCGTTGAGAGACAAATGCTTCAGTTGCTTCAAGTGTCTCATGGATTCAGGCAAAGCTGTTAGGGTGGTGCGATCAAGGAAGAGCTGCTTCAATCGCCTCGAGTTTCCCCAATTGTGATGGCAAAGCTGTATTTTGAGAGCAGTTGCCTACGTAAAGCTCCTCAAGCGATGTCAATTGCCAAACTCCTCCTTTAGGCAGTTCTTTTAGCGATTTGCATCCTACCAAAGACAAATAAGTCAAACTCTTGAGATGCCCAATAGATGGATGAAGTTCGGTCATATAAAAACAACCTCCAAAATCCAATTTCTCTAGATGTGGCATGCACGCACGTAAAATCCGGACAGATGGTAAGGTTCCAAGATGAATTGAGATCCATGACTTTTAATTTGCCAAGCAAGGGCCGCTTCAATGACTTAGAATCCATCAACTGTGATGGCAAAGCTGTAATTTGAGAGCAGCCGCAGACATAAAGCTCTTCAAGCGATGTCAATTGCCAAACTCCTTGAGGCATTTCTTTTAATGATTCACATCCCGTCAAAAACAAGTGAGTCAAGCTCTTGAGATACTTAACAGATGGATGAAGTTCAGTCAACTTCTTACAACCTATAAAATACAGCTTCTCTAGATGTTGCATGGTCGTAAAATCTGGACAAATGGTGAGATTCCAACATGAACTGAGATTTAGTACTTTTAATTGGCCAAACACCTGACAAAAAAAAGTCAGCATTTATCAAAACGAATGCCACAAGCATCAACCTCTGCATGTGTCTTACTGCATCAATATTCTAAGTGATTTAAATCAATCTTGTCAATCTCAGCTTCTAGAAAACTATCAAAACTACGTCTAACACTAACAAGCAGTAACCTTATCGGCCTTTTTCTCTATATTCAATTTAAAAAATAAACAATATTAATAAGCATTTTTTATAAAATATAAATAATTATTTATATCTCTAACTCCATTCAAGATCGATATGATGCATATAAATGGCCACAACTTCGATAGTGTTGGTCTCTATAAGACTATAACACCATGTTGGCTATAAAAACAAAACAAATAAACAAAACTGAAAAATACGCACAAAGGTGCTAAAGGATTTTCATTCACCTTGGTCTCTTTAAATCCGTGGTGATTCCATACTTGAGTTATACAACTTTTTGAGAAGTCGAGAACGACAATATTCTCAAGTGGAAGGGTGCAAGGAAATGAATCCAAGTACCGTGAATTCCAATTCAACCATTTGAGGGTACTAGGAAAATGTCCATATTCTCCTCCCAATGTCACATTTCCCAACCGAAGCATTATAAGTCGAGACATTCCTACAAAGGACTCCGTGTCAACATCCACTGAATCTATCGATAGACAAGAGATATCGATGGCTTCAATTTTTTCTGTTCCCTGCAATACACAATTGTTGGCAGTTAAAGGAAATGAATTTCGCTTATGAATTTGATAAATACGAGTTTTACAATTCAGAGGCATATCTATAGGGCATCAGTCCTTCTGGCATACCAGTTTCTGGCAACTCTATTTTTCAAATCATGGCAGTAATAACCATTAAAATTACTCATTATATAAAATTACTCATTAGAAAGAAGCGAAAACAAAATAAGGTAATAATAATAATAATAACAGTATTAACCATTGAAGTGATAGACTGAGTACCCTACCGTCTTGTTTTTCAGTACATATAATAGGTCATCTTTCTTCCACAACCTGCTGCGCATTCCTGGATCTGAAGGGCTCTCATCTTCCACAATTTTCCTTCCCATGTCTCTAATATGGTCATGCATTTCAAACGCTTCTGTATGTTCATTTATATTGACTAAACACTTGTGCATTAAGACTTCGATTGTTAGGTCTGGGAAGAGGTCGCGTTCTTCCCACATGAAAGTAGCAAAACTTCTTTGTTGACCAATAAAGAAGCAGGCTATGTCCAAAAATACAATTTTTTCTTCTTTATCAAGGGCATCAAAACTTATCTTCAACCTCTCATGGATATCTTTGTGTTGATCTTTCTTCAACTTTTTCAACATGGCTTCTCGTTGTTTAGTTGTTTTCTGGCACAAGAAATGTCTACCGAATATTTTGAGGGCTAGTGGCAACCCAGCAGCAGTAGCTGCAACTTCCTTTGATAAATTTGCAAATTCAGCGGGTGGCTCCTCTTTCCCAAATGCATGCCAACTGAAAAGCTGAAGTGCTTGGGCAGGATCGAGCTCCTTAATCTCATACACATTTTTTACTCTTAGTGTTGGTGGCCCAATCAACACCTGCTTATCCCTAGTAGTAATGATGATTCTTGACCCAGGCCGAAAATGATCCACACTGCCGACCAATGCACCGAGCTGTGATTCACTATCAACGTCGTCAAGAACTAGCAGAACCTTCTTATGCTTAATTCGATCCATGATCATGCCAGTTCCATGAGCAGTGTCATTTACTTTCACCTTTTCATCCTTGAGAACATCACGAAGCAGCTGTTCTTGGAGGGAAACGAGTTTGGACTGCTTTGCTGCTTCTCTAACGTCTGAAATGAAGCTACAAGCATCAAAATGCAGAAAGAGTTGGTTATAGACAGCCCTGGCAAGAGTCGTCTTGCCGATCCCACCCATTCCATGGATCCCAACCATTTTGACATCATTCTGGGCTTCAACATCCAGCACCTCCACCAACTCTTTAATTCGAGAATCTAGACCTATTGGATGTGTATCTCCAATAAATAGAGGGGCCCTGTTTACTTCAGTCAAGATCCTCGTCACAATTTTTTTGATCTCAGTTGCCTCGTCTCTGCCAAAAGGCCAAAAGAATACAAGTTAAAGTTATGACTCGTTGCAATCAATGCTTTGAGTATCTAAGAACATAAAGCTTAATTCAAGCATGAAATGTATGATTCTTAACTCAGCTAATATTTTGCAAACAGGGGAATCACTTCTTTATAGTTAGTTAAGGAAAGCTGTAAATGAGAGAAATTCGTGACTTCCTATTATGTGTACATTTTGAATAAAAATTCACAATCAGGGCAGTTAGGTTGACACGATCAGATGACCTATGAAGTAACACACAAGTTATCCCTGGTTTTCAATGTGTAACCCAAAAAGAACATGCCTACAACCATTGACAGTTTTCTGCATCGATTCAAAAGTTTATGCCTGCAACTTAGGCCCGATAAAGTTCGCTCTCTCTCTTTCCCATATATATATATATATATATATATATATGGTTTATCGTTTAAAAGAAAGTCTATTTTTTCATTAATTTGCAAATTTTAGTGCCAGATAAAGAGAGAACAATGTAGGAACTACACTACTTACAGACAAGTACTGGCCAAAGAGAGAACGATACGCTACTTACACACAAGTACTGGCCAAGTTATACCCTACGACTTTCCCAGCTGCCGTCAGAGCATCACTCCATTTCCTCGCCTCCTCCTTGTTTGTCATACCATTTTCAAGATATCTTGTGAATGCATGTGCGAAAGGGCCAGATTGATGACGGACGTCTCTTGGCTCAACATCAAAGAAGACTGGTATGATGAGCCTCTTGCACTCCACCATCTTAGCTATCTCTTTCAAACACCACTCTGAATCGGCATAACCTTTGGAGAAGATGGGCACAAATATTTTGGATCTCTCTACATACCCAAATAGCTCCTCCACCCTCTGACCCTTCTCCAACTCCTCGCTGTCGATGAAAGTGTGGATGCTCTTGTGTTGCAATGCTCGATAGAGATGGCTGGTGAAGCCCTTGCGAGCGTCCGGTCCCCTAAAGCTTAGAAACACATCATATTGGAAACCATCTTCCCTCACTGGTGGTGGGGACGATGAAGAAGGTGCAGCTTCATCAACCTCATAATCCGACCCGTTGGAATATCGGGATGAACTTGATCCTTTCATTAAGCCTTAAACTGGCTCCCCGATGCCAAAAGAGTGAAGTGGAAAGAGAGTTTATTCAACAGTATTAATTCGTCTGGCCTCTCGTCTTAGGCGATGTCAGTACCGTGGATCACCTTTAGCTAGCACTTCGGGATTCATTTCACAGCACATGCTGGCCTTGCCTTTCTGCGTCCTACACTCAGTTGCTTCTTTTTGGCCTTTTGGTCGCGCACTTGGGACTGATGCTCGTTCAGATGAGGAAAACTGTTGGAGACAAAAGAGGCAACAGAGGAAGAATCGTTGACAGCAGAAAATCAGTGATCTTATAAGTGCAACACAAAAATCTGTGATAAAAGCAGATAAAGATCTACATCTTCTTGTAACAGATTTCCAGTCTAAATTGAGGAGATTAAAGATAGAAGATAAATCTTCTATTTTTGTAAATGGATAAATATGGTGATTAATATATATATTGACACGATCTTTCTCAATACTTTCTTTGAGAAAGAGATCTGGGTGAGTTGTGGATATAGGCTGACATTGTAGCCGAACCACTTACCTGTTTTATTTTTTGTTCTGCTTTTCCTGATACTCTTTCAAAAACAACTAAGGCAGAAGAGATAGCATGAGGTAATTGGGTTGTCAATGCGTGTGTTGAAGGATATGTAGGAGAGATGCAACGCTCCAGATCGATCTTCCAAGTATCTAACAGGAAATGAAGTTTGTTTGCTTTGGGAGGTGAAGGAGGCTTCTTCCGCTTGATGTTTGTCGGAAGATTGAGATGGAGGTGTCAGATGTTTTCTGGAAGGTACAGATGGAGCTGCTGTGTGTTTCTCGGGTCCACCCACCACTGAAGTCCCTCCCTGTTCCTTCGTTGTTGGTGGTTTAGAGATGATGTTTGGCATCCGGATGCCGGATGGCTAAGGCTTTGACTTTCTAACTCGTTCTTGGAGTGTTCTAGAAACGGTTTGCACAAACAATTTTTTATAGGTTTTTTTTTTCTACTACCACCACGTTATTGCATTGTCAAGTTTATCTATTTCAGTTTAGCATTTTATATTGATTTTTGAAATTAAATTTTCTAAGGAAAAACCGTCCTTCTTTTGGGAAAGTTTTAACTCTATAACTAGCCAATAGTACACCTAAGGTTTCAATATCAGTAAAAGGATAATACCAAAGTATTTTTCATTGTTTAAAAAAAAAAACCAGCTAAGTTTGTCTTCACTCCTCTGTTAAGAAACATTTATGCCCACAAAAGAAACATACATAATATTTAAAATTAAAAAAAAAAATCCATGAAGGAAAAGGATCAATTAATTTTTAACTACGAACAGACACCAAAAAGGTCTTTTACTCTCTCTAAATTCTTGATTACTTTTTGTTTTCGAATAGATTTTGTTTTCGTAAAAAAAGTACGCCTCTCCCTCCTTTTGTTTTTATCGGTAGATTGGATGTGTGCACCGGAGCGGTGATCATCTGTCTACATCTTGTAGACTTTAATCGAATAATTGACTCTATAATCTATACAGTTAATAACGTTGCGACATTATGAGATTGACAAGCTGTTCCAACTGTTTTTCTTTCTTAGATTGTAATTGCCATAATCATGCTTGCCACACTTAATTGCGACGCTAATTATAATTTTCAAACATATTCATGCTTGTCACATTACAATTGCCGTAATCATGCTCACCACTCATTGTGAGGGCTGCCATGTCAATGAGGATTGACATTCTCCTCGTGGCAGCTGTCATGACCGCAAGACCTGCAGCTGCCATCAGAGTTGCAAGGATAAAAACTTGCCGCCTTTGCCGGATTGGGGTGACAGCCGTTGCCATCTTCACCACCATCATCCTACTCAGAGGAAACACAGCATCGTCAACCGGACGTGCTTAGTCATGACAGTGAATCAAATGTCTAAGAGTACAAATGGAATTAACCTATGGATCTAGTTTCCATAGCGTAACTTATTAGCCCTTGTCAACAGAAATGGAACAAGAGTTCAGTTCTTTCGAAAGTGGATGTAATGAAATTGTGTCCCCAGACATATTCAATGGGTTAAGTTGGGATCAATGGCATGTTCATTTGGGTTTTCTTTTTTCTTTTGAATGCTAAAAAGAAGCACCTGAAGTTACAAACATGAATATCATTGGTAGTCCGAGAAAAACTGAGATATAAATAGCCAAACTAAATTAATTTCATTTTCAATGTGAGATTTTATAAGTGTATACTAATTGAAAAGTCTTAACTTGCAAACTTAGGGTGTTCATTGGCGCAACCGAAATTGATTGGAGATTGAAATTCTAGGTTTTTATTTTTCGTAGACTACATCCTAAATAGGTTCAATTTGTCTGCGAGAAGAATGCAAAGTTTATTCAAAGATTACCAAGTGGCGGAGCCATGGGGGCCGGCATGGACACTCCTCTCCCACTAAAAAAGAAAATTTTTAAAGCTTTATATATGAATTTTAAAATATTTCATTTATCCCATACAAAAATTTTGAAAAATAATATTTCGGCCTCTATCAAAATTTTGAAACCATAATTCAGATGAAAAATTTCTGGTTTCACCCTTGAAGATTATGACAATTAGGAAATGAAAAACAGGTGGAAAAAGAAATCAAAACTAGTTATAAAGCCCGTCCCACTTTGGAAAAAATAATTATGCTGGGCAGTTCCAGATAAACTGCTGCCTAGGCAAAAAATCAGTTGGCCGACTCCTCAATTCCTCGTGTAATTTCAATGTTTACAGGACAACAATATTGTTCGTATCTCAAACATAGTTTTCTTCAAAATTTGACAAATGTAAAAAAAGCACAATGTTTTACGAATTCAATCACTAATTCCTTGGAAATGGTTTGGATTTAGAACCATCTTTCGTCAGGCAAAAAAGAGATGTGCACATTGTGCACAAATATTGAAAGTTGGTATATTGTATGTTTTAGTTAGATCTAAAATTCAATATTATACCAAAGCTTTACCTAGTTTAAGGTTGATCAATAATCAAAAGATCCACTTAGATTGAATTTAGATTTGGGCGACCATAAATTTGAATCACCGTTTTATGTTAAAAGCAACAAGATAGAATATGTATTTCAGACTAATTAAATCTAGTACGATTCATATGGTATGATCTAACTACTGAACTTGACGTTGAAAAAAGATATGAACATAGGAAAATTTTTGACAATGTAGATATCAACTTTATGAAACTCTTTTTCCATCATCAACACAGCCTTATATATATATATATATATATATATATATATAGAGAGAGAGAGAGAGAGAGAGAGTCTGAACCACAGGTCCAGCAATGTTTATGTGAATTTTTCAAATATGAAGGAATCAAATAATGCCTTTGTATTTGAAAGGTTATGTTGTTGTTGAATGTTCGTGTGCTCCTAGGCACGTTTCCTTCTTTAAAACAAGAAGGAGTTTAATCGTAATTGGTTGACCATATTTTTGTAACTTGTAAGTATCTAAAGCTGGTTATATGCACACTCAGTGTATTAAGCAATTATATATATCTACACCAAATAATAATAATAATAATTGTTGGGATATATATATCCACAACAATTATCCTTTTGTCTCTTGCTCCAATCTTTACAAAGCAGAAAAAAAGTAAAAAATAAAAACCTCAAACAAGAAATGCGGATCTCTCTAACAACCTCCCTTGTTACCGCAAATAAGTGGGACAACACCCTCCACCTCCAAAAATTAATTCCAAAAGTAAAGTTTTCTTCCTAACATGGATTTGGATCCTCCCCATGGAGGGGATCCAGCCCAACTCAAGCTTCCCATATGCCAACTACTTGAGTGAGATCGTGCATCGCTTCCAGGGATGGTCAACTCCTCCACCAAACTTGGAAAGTCTGCCTCCTGAAAAATGGAGTAAAGAGATATAATAAATTTGCAGTGGCTATCTTTATCTATGGGAAATGAAATTGCAAAGGACCACGCGGAGTACTCCCCACACAAAATCGAATTATTTAGTTTTCCCATTCCCGTGCATTTCAAATTATTGACTGATCAAATAATTTGATAACAGTCACAAGTTGCTACAAATTAAGGGGAGTACTCGTTAAGATGATATTTTAATTACCTGTACTCTTTTTTTGAAAGAGTTGGAAAGGCTTCTACATCCTCCAAGCTTCAGTTCGTTTAAACATATCAGCTGCTCAACACCAGGAACATCCAAAAGCTTTTGGCAGCCGGTTAGGTCCAATTCCCATAAATCAATTGCCTTTGAAACATCTGCTATCTCTTCCATTTTACAGCAATCTGCTGCATAAACTCTGCGGATAGAACGGGGTAACTGAGGCAAGAATTTAAGCCGTTTGCAACCAACAATTGATAGTTCGTAAAATTGCATTAGCGAGTGAATGGAGCTCGGTAATTCTTCAATAGCTGTCCAACTCAAATCAAGATTCCTCAAACTCCTCAGGTTGCCAAGTGCGTTGGGCAAAGATGCAAGACTTACACAGTTTCTAGCTTCAAGTTGTTCGAGACTTATACATGAATGAATCCCTTCAGGTATTTCTTTCAACAAGTAACACTTGTTTAGAGACAAATGGTTCAGTTGCTTCAAATGTCTTATGGATTCAGGCAAAGCTGTTATGATGGTGCCATCAAGGAAGAGCTGCTTCAATCGCTCCGAGTTTCCCAATTCTGATGGCAAAGTTGCAATTTTACAGCAATAACGGAGGTCAAGATTTTCGAGTGAGGTCAATTGCCAAGCGTCTTTAGTCAGTTCATTTAATGATCCACATCCCCTCAAATTCAAATGAGTCAAGCTCTGGAGACGCCCAATAGATGGATGAAGTTCAATCATATTACCACAAGCTTCAAAATCTAATTCCTCTAGATGTGGCATTGTAGTAAAATCTGGACACATGAGGAGGTTCTGACAATTACCAAGACTCAGTACTTTCACCTTGCCAAGCAAGGGCAGCTTTAGTGGCATTGAATCCACCGACTCTAATATCGAAGTTGCAAATTGAGAGCAAAGGCTGAGGTGAAGCTCTTCCTGTGAGGTCAATCTGGAAACTTCTTGGGGGAACAGCTGCTCTAATGACTTTGAATCCCAAAACAGTGGAAAAGTTGTCATTTGATAGCAACCAATGAGCTCAAGTATTTTGATAGAGGTCAATTGCCAAACTTCTTTAGGCAGTGCCTTTAGTGATTTGCATTCCTTCAATGACAAGTGAGTCAAGCTCTTGAGATGCCCAATAGATGGATCAAGTTCAATCAACTTCTGACAATCACTAAAATCCAATTTCTCTATATGTGGCATGCATGTAAAAACTGGACAGATTGTAAGGCTCTTGCAGGAACGAAGATTCATTACTTTTAGTTTGCTAAGCATGGGCCGCTTCAACTGTGATGGCAAAGCTGTAATTCCATAGCACTCGCTGAGGTCAAGCTCCTCAAGGGATGTCAACTGCCAAACTTCTTTAGGCAGTTCCTTTAGTGATGTGCATTTCTTCAAAGACAGGTGAGTCAAGCTCTTGAGATGCCCAATAGATGGACAAAGTTGAATAAACTTCACACAATCTTCAAAATGCAGCTTCTGTAGATGTGGCATGCTTGTGAAATTTGGAGATATGGTGAGGTTCCAACACAAAAGGAGATATAGGGCTTTTAGTTTGCCAAGCATGGGCTGCTTCAACTGTGATGGCAAAGCTATATTTTCAGAGCGACAAGTGAGCTTAAGCTCTTCAAGCGATGTCAACTGCCAAACCTCTACAGGCAGTTCCTTCAGTGAGAGGCATCGCTCCAAAGACAAGTGAGTGAGTCTCTTCAGATGCCCAATGGATGGATCAAGTTGATTCAATTCCATGCAACCATCAAAATCCAATTCCTCTAGATGAGGCATCCTCGTAAAATTTGGACAGATGGTGAGGCTCAAACAATGAGGAAGATGTAGGATTTTCAATTTGCCCAAGAGCTGATTTAATGAACTGGAATCCCTCGACGGTAATGTAATTCTTTCGCACAAACTGAGGTCAAGTTTTTCGAGCGACACCAGTCGCCAAACTTCTTCAAACCCTTCTTCAAGTGATTCACATTCCCTCAAAGACAAGCGAGTTAGGCGTTTGAGATTCCAAATAGATGGATGAAGTTCAGTCATATTTGCACAACTTCCAAAATCCAATTCCTCTATATATGGCATGCATAGAAAATCTGGACAGGTGGTAAGCTTATAACAAGAAGAGAGATTTAAGACTTTTAATCGGTCAAGCAAGGGCTGCTTCAATGACTTAGAGTCACTCGGTTGTGATGGCAAAGCTGTAATTTGAGAGCAACGACTGAGATCAAGCACTTGGAGTGAGGTCAATCGCCAAATGGATGGATGAAGTTCAGTCAACGCCATACAACCTTTAAGGTACAATTCCTCTATATGTGGCATGCCCGTAAAATCTGGGCAGATGGTGAGGTTTTCACATCCTGTCAGACTTAGTACTTTTAATTGGCTAAAGACCTAAGGAGGAAAAAAAAAAAAGCCTTGTCAAAGCGAACGCCATAAGCATCAACCTACGGATGTGTGACATATCATAAGTGATTTGCATCAAGCTTGTCGATCACAATTTCTAGAAGACTCAGAAAAACGACACGTAACACTAATAAGTGGTTACCTGTATTGGCCTTTTTCTCTATTTAAAAATAAAAAAAATATTAATAAATATTTGTTTGATGGAATTTAAGTGTCTAACTCTTTTCATGGTCGATATAATGCATTTAAAAGACCACAACATTGATAATTAATGTTGGTCTCTATAATACCATATCGCCAATAAAAAAAAACAAAACAAATAAACAAAAACTGAAAATAAACATATACGTGCTAAAGGATTTTCATTTACCTTGGTGGATCCAGACCTTTTCTGGTGCCATACTTGATGCATATTATAAGACCAAGATAAGTCGAGAACCACAATATTCTCAAGAGAAAGCTCGTTAGGAAGGCAACGCAAGTCCTGTGAATTCCAATGCAACCATCTGAGTGTCCTAGGAAAATATTTATATTTACCTTTCAAACTCACGTTCCGCAACTGAAGCATTTTAAGCTGAGACATTCCCACACAAGACTTTGTGTTCACATATGGTGTTGAATGTTGTTCACAAGAGAGATTTATTGCTTCAACTTTTTCTGTTCCCTGCATTACAAATTTGATGACAATTAAAAGAAATTAATTTCTTTTATTACTTTGAGAAATACGAGTCTTATAATTCAGAGGCAGATCTATAGGGCATCCCCCAGGCATACCGGCCAGCAACTCTACTTCTCAAACCATGGCACATCAACATCTTGATTTCTTTTACGGTAAGGCATAAGGTACTCTAATGGAACCACCAGCATATAAAATTACTCATTAGAAAGAAGCTAGAACAAATTAAGCTAGATCCAGTAATCTACCTTTTCTTCTTGCAATACGTTTAGTATGTCATCTTTCTTCCACAACCTGCTACGGTTTTCTGGATTTGGGCTCTCATCTTCCACAATTTTTCTTCCCATGTCTCGAATATGGTCATGCATTTCAAACGCTCCTGTATGTTCATTAAAATTGACTAGACACTTGTGCATTAAGACTTCAATTGTTAGGTCTGGGAAGAACCCGCGTTCTTTCCAAATGAAAGTAGCAAAACTTCTTTGTTGACCGATAAAGAAGCATGCTATGTCCAAAAATATAATTTTTTCTTCTTTTTCAAGGGCATCAAAACTTATCTTCATCCTCTCATGAATATCTTTGTGGTGATCTTTCAACAACTTTTTCAACATGTCTTCTCGCAGTTTATTTGTTCCCAGACAAGAGAAATGTCTACCGAATATTTCAAGGGCTAGTGGCAGCCCAGCAGCAGTAGCTGCAACTTCCTTTGACAACTCTACAATTTCGGCTTCTGGCTCCTCTTTTCCAAATGCGTGCCAACAGAAAAGCTGAAGCGATTGGCTATCATCTAGCAACTTAAGCTCATACACATTTTCCACACTTAAAGGCCCAATCAGCACCTGCTTGTTTCTAGTAGTAATGATGATTCTCGACCCCGAACAAAACCAATCCACGCTGCCGGCCAATGCACCGAGTTGTGGTTTGCTATCAATGTCATCAAGGACTAGCAGAACCTTCTTACTCTTAATTCGCTTCATGATCATGCCAGTTCCATGGGCGGTGTCATTTACTTTCACTTTTTTATCCTTCAACACATCCCGAAGCAGCTGTTCTTGGAGGGAAACGAGTTTGGACTGTTTTGCTGCTTCTCCGACACCTGAAATGAAGCTAAAAGCATCAAAATGTGGACAGATTTGGTTATATACTTCCCTAGCAAGAGTCGTCTTGCCAATTCCACCCATTCCATGAATTCCAACCATTTTGACATCATTTTGGAATCCAACCTTCAACATCTCCACCAACTCTACAACACGAGAATCTAGACCTACTCGATGTTCAGCTACAAATAGAGGGGTCATGTTTACTTCTGTCAAGATCCTCTTCACGATTAGTTTGATCAGCCTCGCCTCGTACCTGCCAAAAGGCCAAATGAATACAAGTCAAATTTATGACTTGCTGCAATCAATGTTTTGAGTTTCTAAGCACTTAAAGCTTAATTCAAGCATTATGTATGATTCATATTTTGCAAACAGGGGATTCACTGTCACATCTGTATAGTTGGTTAAGGAAAGTTGTAGTGAGAGGAATCACAATCTAGGCAGTTACATTAACATGATCAGACGACCTTCTAAGTAACACAAGTTGTCACTGGATTTCAACTTTTAACCCAAAATGAACATATATTCAAGCATACAACCATTGATGGTTTTTTGCCATCAATTCAAAAGTTTATGATAAAATATGCTCTATCTCTCTCTCTCTCTCTCTCTCTCTCTCTCTCTTTGTCTTTCTCTCTCTCTCTCTCTCTCTCTCTCTCTTTGTCTTTCTCTATCTCTCACACACACACATGCACACAGATAAACAGAGAACGGGGAGCTACCCTACTTACCCATCAGTATTGGCCAAGTTATACCCTGAGACTTTCCCTGCTTCTATCAGAGCATTTCTCCATTTCCTCACCTCCTCCTTGTTTGTTATATAATTATCATCGTATCTTGTGAATGCTGGTTCGAAAGGGCCAGATTGACTACGGACATCTCTTGGCTCGACTTCAAAGAAGATCGGTATGATGAGCCTCTCGCACTCCACCATCTTGGTTATTTCTTTCAAACACCACTCTGAATCGGCATAGCCTTTGGAGAAGATGGGCACAAATATTTTGGATCTCTCTATGTACCCAAATAGCTTTTCCACCTTCTCACCCTTCTCCAACTTCTCACTGTCGATGAAAGTGTGGATGCCCTTTTCTTGCAATGCTTGATAGAGATGGCCGGTGAAGCGGTTGCGAGTGTCCGGTCCCCTAAAGCTCAGAAACACATCATACTGGAAACCATCTTCCCTCACTGGTGGGGTGGACGATGAAGAAGGTGCTTCTTCAGCATCCTCATAAACAGACCGGTCGGAATATCGAGGTGACCTTGATCTTTTCATAAGTCTTAAACTGGCTCCACAATGCCAAAGAGTGAAGTGGAAACAGAGAAATCAACAGTATTAATTCGTTTGGCCTCTCCTCTTAGGCGATGTCAATACCGGGGATCACCTTTAGCTAGCGTTTCGGCATTCACCTGGCCAGCACATGCTCGCCTTTCCCTTCTGCATCCACTCAGCACCTGCTTTTCCTGTCCTCCTTCCCTCAGCTGCTTCTCCTTGGCCTCTCGGTCCGACACTTGGGACTGATGCTCGTTCGGATGAGGAAGACAACTAAGACAGAAGAGATACGCATGAGGTAATTGGGTTGTCAATGAGTGTGTAGGAGAGATGCAACGCTCCAGATCTTCCAAGTATCTGACAGGAAAGGAAGTTTTCCTGCTTTCGAAGGTGAAGGAGGCTTGAGATTTTTGGGAAGGAAGCAGTGGCTTAGCCTCAAAAATATTTTGGGAGGCCACTCATTCTCGATCTTCGTATCTGAAGGAACACGATGTTATGCAGGAAAATATTGAGAGGAAGAGGTGGAGGCGGCTCTTCCGCTGGATGTTTGTCGGAAGGTTCAGATGGAGCTGCCAAGTGCCTTCCTCAGGACGCCGCTCGGTACTGACCACTGAAGTCCCTGTTTCTTCATTCTTGGTGGACGCCCATTACAGATAATGTTTGTACCAAGACAATCTTTTATGGGTTTTTTTCTAGGACCACCACATTATTGCATTGTCAAATTCATCCTATTTCAGTTTAGATTTTTCTATTAAATTGAAATTAAATTTTCTAAGGAAAGCCGTCCATCTTTTGGGGAAAGTTTAAACATTAGTAAAAAGGACAATACCCAAGTATTTCCATTGTTTAAAAAAAAAACATCGAGCTAAGTTTATCTTCCCTTATCAGCGTAAGAAACATAAAAGAAACATACATAATATTTAAAACTTAAAAGTATTCCATGAAGGAAAAGGATCAACTTGAGTTTTCCTTTTTTTTTTTTCTTTTTGGGCAATATATGAAGATTTGGTTTCGACTATGCATTCCCTGAATTAATTATTAACTATGAACGGACACCAAAAAAGTCTTTTATGGACCTTTTTTTTCTTTCTAATTCTTGGTTACTTTTGTTTCCAATTAGATTGGCGTATCTGTATTTATGGCGAGAGATGTTGAGGCCCTGACCCTGGATTGAGGGCGCCTTGCTGTCCATACAATCCGTAGAGGGGATTGTAGAAAAGGAAATTTCTAAACTAAATCAACTCCAAACTCAAGAAACTTGATTCTAAAATACTAGAAATCATTCCTAAGTAGAGATAAACCAACCAAGAATGGACTGATTTAATGCTAGAAATTTCAAAATTTTCTGGGGAATTCGAGAAAAATATACTGGCAGTAACAGTATTCGGTTTTGCCCCAAAATCTAGACAATTATTGTTGTTTGTTCATCAATTATTGATTACAGTCATTCCAAACTTAATCCTAGAATGTACCTATTTAATCAAGTTGGAAACTCACATTTTGCATCAAAACACTTGAATTGCCACCAGAAAAGAATAAGCGCACATCCAGCACAGAGAGCAATGATCTTGATGAAAATCCAATCGATTTCAAGGCATGTTTTTTGCTAAATCTTGTTTTAGAATCTTCTAAACCGATCCAAGGCTCCTCCAGTACAGAATGAATTAAAAACTGACCGAAAATCCTGAGAATTTTGCTTTGGAATCATCGTTGCACATTTTTTCCTACGCTTACATCTAGTTTTCGAACAAACTTAGAGGCACGCAAAACAAAAATTAAACATCTTGTTGTTTTCCAACTGATTTAAGAACTACCAGAAATTATAAGTGGAGTCAAACTATGCTGCTTTTCACCCCTTGCAGGTAGAGGCGATGCTCTTTTTTGAATAGGTCTTTTTTTTATTTTTAAAAAGTTTATTTTGACTTTAAAGAGTTAAATATGTAATTAATCTTATATTTAGTATTTCCTTATGCAAAAGAGGTCGTTTGACATTGGTTGAAAGTAGATGTTTGCCGCCCATCATCAATAGTAACGAACAAATTTTCCCTAATAAAGAAAACTACATAGTATTTAACATTTTTATCGAAAAAAAAATCAAAGTTGGTAGAAAGAATCATAAAGAGATACGCATGTGGTTATTGGTTTGTGAATTTTCTTGGATATGTAGAAGAGATGCAGCGGTCCAAGATCCTCCAAGTGTCTACAGGAAGGGATTCTTTTTTTTTTTTTTGAGGTGAAGGAGGCTTGAGATTTTTCTCAAAACTTGTTTGGAAGGGCACTCGGTCTCATATCTTCATATCTGAAAGAATCTGTAAGAGATCCCATTACCCATATATATATATATATATATATATATAACAGAGAAAATATTGGATAACTGAAAGGAAGAGGTGCCTTCTCGGAAGGTTCAAATGGAGGTGCCACATGCCTTGCTCTTGAAGCCTCCTGATATTTCTCGGAAGGTTCAGATTGAGGAAGTCTGATTTTTTGGAGGGATGAGAAGGAACTCGGCTCCATCTTCCTCATTTCTTTGTTGGTGGAAGCCATGGAGTACAACTCGACGACAGCAACGTGGCGGTGGCAAGTGGACCACAGCCTCACTGTAGGTTGGCCAAGGAATTGACCTTGGGTCTCTGCAATTTTTTTAGTGCTTGTGATGCTTCCTGAGCTTCCATATGTGCCAAAGGTGGAAACTCTGCAACAAGTGCGCAGGAAGGACTCATGTCTTCCAAACTTACTTAGAGTGATCTTCCATATGGATTGGGCGACTCTGGCACTAGAAGAACAAATTATCCGCATTTTCTTGAGCTCGTTTCCATAAGTAACATATGGACGCTAAGAAGCTGTCACTACAAGGAAAATCTACATTTACTAATGCGCAAATTGCGTTAGTATTTGTTGTTAGTAACGATTAGCTGACCAGGCTTCTGATCAATTTTGATCTAAATTGTCACACTTTGATATAAAAGCCAAGCTCAATATATGTGCAGATGTATGTAGTTAAAAGATAGTGTAAAATTTTAAGTGGAGAGATCGGGTGTGGGAGTTGGAGGTCGACTACCCACTCGTATGTTGTGCAACCGTAATTTTGGGCACTTTGGAGGAAACATGGATGTATTTTTATTTTTATTTATTATTATTATTTTGTTGTTCTTCAAAGAGAGTTATATTTTTGCTCTTAAAGAGGCGTCTCCTTTTAATGTCATGATTAGGTTGGTTATTTAACTCATCCCTAACACGCAACTTGCATGTTTGGCGCCCAAAAAGTTCTATGTTTTGCACATGTCAGGTCTGCTTACTTCTCATTTTCATCAATAAAAGCATCATATCAATATTTTGGTCATTTCTGATTCAGGTTGGCTATTTGACAGATTCTGTAACAAAGACTTTGCCTGATGCTTATAAAATTCAACATCATTAATTCACGTCCATCGTCCAGTAACTTAGCCATTGGCAGGCCATCAAGAGCACATGCTACCATTGTCCACTTCACCATCACTAATAAACAGATTGCCGCAATTCAGTCAACTAAACAAAACGAAAAAGAACATACAAAGATATAGACATTAAAACTCACACACACAATGATAGATACCAGACAAGCAAATTAGAACCTAACAATTATCACTGTTCGGGACACCTCAAACAACTCTCCACTAGTCCTAAATTCTTGCTGCTGCTGAACATTTAGAGATAGATAGGGAATTGCCTGAGTTGTCTCATGAATTTAGCTACCACCTATCTCACATGGGTACTTGGACAACCCACGTACCTGTATGGTATGGCGGTACACCGATACAGATACGATGGTATGCATTGGTACGGTTTGTATTGGTGGTTTGTATTGGTTTTGAGTCAAAACTGACCCAAACCACCCTGAATAAACTCATTTTCATCAGACACCTTCACTGACACCTCTTCCTCCTTCTTCCTTACCTTCATACCTCATGGATGCAGTGGAGAGCTTTGTTGACTGGCAGCGACAGACGTCGGCCAACAAAGTAAGTGTTTTTTTCATTCTCTTCTAAGGGTTCTTTAGATAAAGGTACAGTATAATATGGCAGGTGTAGTATAGGACACAAAATATCACGTTGTTTTAAAATGAAAAATCTTTTATCACTTGACTGTTATTGGTAAACCTACGACCAGTAAAGTAGAAAAAGTAGAAAAACGAGTACGTTTTGGATTATAACGGAAAATTTGGACTGTAAATGAAAATGCTTTTGATTTTATTATGGTCAAGTCTGGTCGTCAGTCTCGGCCGATGAATCATCCAAACCCGTCAACACTCAGACAGTAGACACTGCAGAATTTACCTACAAAAAAACTACACCAAATCTTTTACAGATAATCTTTACCAGATAAATTTTACCCAAGCGCCAGTTGCAGAGTCAAACCGGAATAATTTTACCTTCGATTAAATTTCTGGCCATTTATTCTCTCTCGCTTTTCTTTTTTCATATTGGCAAGCTGGAAACAGGCAATCTCTTAGCTACGCAGGTTATTCCAAGTATTGTTCTGTACATTTTATTTATTTATTTATTTATTACCGCTTTCAACCTCAGATCAAGTTCAACCTCGTTAGCTCAATGGACTGAGTTCTGCTGGATTATATCTGCTGTGATAAAGCGGATAATACTTCTTTTGAAAAGGAAGTTCATAGAGTTCACATGGTTTGAAATTAATTAGTTGAACCAGAAGAAGGAAATGCAGTTAGCTTTTAATTGTCCTTTTGGTTGCTTGTACTAGCTGGAGATCAGAGAAAAAATATATATTTTACAAAAAAAAAATTAAGTAAGATTTAAAAAATAAGTCGAAGACCACTTAAAATTAAAAAATAAGCCCTGCCATCTTCATGATTAATTTTAGATGGTTTAAAATAATATTTAATTATTAAATATACAGTTCATTTGGTAGAGAGTATGCATTCTTTTCTGAGGAAATTTCTCCCTTTTCAATGTGAAACACGCGCAGTCTGCAATTTCTTTTTCCTTTTTTTTTTCTGTTTCACAGAAATTGCTCCCTGTGTGTTCCAGCTGAGGTTCAATTTCTCTGCTGGCTCCACGCATCCTCTCCCATTCTCTATTACTTGGACCGAATTTTGAAGAAATTAAACTCATCCTCACTTTTTCTCACAAGGCTCTCAGTAGAGGCTGGGGGCTCTGAAGGGCCCGACGGCAGACACAGGACGTCGCAGACTGCTAGTCTCCTTGTGTTAGGTGGGTCAAGTTTTCGAGGTGAGTTTTGGAGTCTTTTTGTGCAATATTTAAAGATCGACGAAGAAGGCGATCATGACAGTCACCTTTGTTGGTGCTTTAAAAACTAACCCTAATTAAAATAAAAAAGCGGTGAAATTATCCTGTAATTTGTCACCGAATTTATGTAGGTAGGGTTGAACATCAATGTCACTGCATTCATTTCTGGTGATAGGTTTTGTTTTATTCTAAACCAAAATAAAAATAAAAATAAAATAAACCGGCATCTTCAGAAAGTGATTTCAAAATTTTTGAATCCTTACAAGAATTTCATTTGTCTTTGGTGCCAGTTCGTGCGTTTGAATTTGTGCAAAATAGCTCTGATGAAGTGAAAGATGAATGCTAAAAAAAAGTAAAAAAATATTATAAAAAGGTAAAAAGACTAAAAAGTATAAAAGATTCTAAAATTACTCAACATTGCCTCTTTTTACCAACCTCAGACCATTACAAACTAGATTAATATTGGTATTGAATAGCTTCACTGGTGGGAATGGTGGAAAATATTTAATAACTAAGTTGGCAAAGTATCTTCCCGAAGGTTAATTCCCAAATGCATTAAAATAACCAACCGAAGAGCTGATTTAAAAACTAAGTTGGCAAAATATGTGCCCGAAGCTTAATTCCCAAATGCATTAAAATAATCAAGTGATTATATATATATCCCAACAAAAAACCTTTTGTCTCTTGCTCCAATCTTTACAAAGCAGGAAAAAAGAAAAAAAGAAAAACCTCAAGCACGAAATGAAAGCTTCCTGATCTCTCAAACAGCCTCTCTTGTTACCTCAAATAAGTGGGACAACACCCTCCACCTCAAGAAATCTCAACCAATAAATCATCGACCTCCGTAAAGTTTTCTTCTTCACTTGGATTGGGATCCTCCCCATGGAGGGGATCCAGCCCAACTCAAGCTGCCAAATGCCCACTACATGAGTGAGATCGAGCATCTCACGATTCTTCCATGCTTCCAGGTATGGTCAACTGCACCATCAAATTTGGAAAGTGTGCCTCCTGAAAAATGGAGCGAAGAGATATAATAAATTTGCAGTGGCCATCTTTATCTATGGGAAATGAAATTGCAAAGGACCTAATTCAACCACGCGGAGTACTCCCTACACAAAATTGAATTATTTAGTTTTTCCATTCCCCTGCATTTCAAATTATTGACTGACCAATAATTTTATAACAGTAACAAGTTACGACAAATTAAGGGGAGCCTAGCTAGCGAATGGACAAGAAACAAAACCTAGTCGTTAAAATGATATTTAATTACCTGTACTCTTTTTTTGAAAGAGTTGGAAAGGCTTCTACATCCTTCAAGCTTCAGCCTCATTAAGCATCTCAACAGCTCAACACCAGGAACATCCACAAGCTTTTGGCAGCCGGTTAGGTCCAATTCCCTTAAATCAATTGCCTGTGAAACATCTGCTATCTCTTCCATTTCACAGCAACCTTTCGCATAAACACTGTGGATAGAACGGGGTAACTGAGGCAAGAATTTAAGCCTTTTGCAACCAATGATTGATAATTGGTAAAATTGCATTAGTGAGTGAATGGAGCTCGGTAATTTTTCAATAGCTGTCCCACTCAAATTAAGATAGCGCAAACTCCTCAGGTCGCCAAGCACGTTGGGAAAAGAAGCAAGACTTTCACAATTTTTAGCTTCTAGTTGTTCAAGACTGATACATGAACGAATCCATTCAGGTATTTCTTTCAAGAAGCGACACTCGTTGAGAGACAAATGCTTCAGTTGCTTCAAGTGTCTCATGGATTCAGGCAAAGCTGTTATGATGGTGCCATCAAGGAAGAGCTGCTTGAAACGCTTCAAGTTTCCCAATTCTGATGGCAAAGTAGCAATTTTACAGCAGTAACCGAGGTCAAGATTTTCGAGTGAGGTCAATTGCCAAACGTCTTTAGGCAGTTCCTTTAGTGATTTGCATTCCTTCAACGACAAGTGAGTCAAGCTCTTGAGATGCCCAATAGATGGATGAAGTTCAGTCAACTTCTCACAATGACTAAAATCCAATTTCTCTATATGTGGCATGCACGTAAAGTCTGCACGGACTGTAAGGTTCTTGCAGGAACAGAGGTCAAGCTCCTCAAGCGATGTCAAGTGCCAAACCTCTACAGGCAGTTCCTTCAGTGATTCACATTTCCTCAAAGACAGGTGAGTCAACCTCCTGAGATGCCCAATAGATGGACAAAGTTGAATCAACTTAACACAACCGTCAAAAAGCAATTTCTCTATATGTGGCATGCTTGTAAAATTTGGAGATATGGTGAGGTTTGGACAATTAAGGAGACATAGGGCTTTAAGTTTGCCAAGCATGGGCTGCTTCAACTGTGATGGCAAAGCTGTAATTTGATAGCACCCGCTGAGGTTAAGCTCCTCAAGCGATGTCAACTGCCAAACTCCTTCAGGCAGTTCTTTTAGTGATTCGCAACTCCACAAAGATAGGTGAGTCAAGCTCTTGAGATGCCCAATAGATGGATGAAGTTCAGTCAACTTAACACAACCGTCAAAAAGCAATTTCTTTAAATGTGGCATGCTTGTAAAATTTGGAGATCTGATGAGGTTCCGACAATCCTTGAGACTTAGGGCTTTTAGTTTGCCAAGCATGGGCTTCTTCAACTGTGATGGCAAAGCTGTAATTTGATAGCACTGGCTGAGGTCAAGCTCCTCAAGCGATGTCAACTGCCAAACTCCTTCAGGCAGTTCTTTTAGTGATTGGCACCCCCACAAAGACAAATAAGTCAAGCTCTTGAGTTGCCCAATAGATGGATGAAGGTTAGTCATATTAAAACAACATCCAAAATTCAATTTCTCTATATTTGGCGTGCAAGTAAAATTTGGAGATCTGGTGAGGTTCGGACAATCCTTGAGACTTAGGGCTTTTAGCTTGCCAAGCATGGACTTCATCAACTGTGATGGCAAAGCTGTAATTCCATAGCACTCGCTGACGTCAAGCTCCTCAAGCGATGTCAACTGCCAAACCTCTACAGGCAGCTCCTTCAGTGAGTTGCATCCCTTCAAAGACAAGTGAGTCACTCTCTTCAGATGCCCAATGGATGGATCAAGTTCATTCAAGTTCTTGCAACCTTCAAAATCCAATTCCTGTAGATGAGGCATCCCCGTAAAATTTGGACAGAGGGTGAGGTTACCACAATTACGAAGATGTAGAATTTTCAATTTGTCCAAGAGCTGATTTAATGAACTGGAATCCCTCGACGGTAATGTAATTCTTTCACAGAAACTGAGGTCAAGTTTTTCGAGGGACGTCAGCTGCCAAACTTCTTCAAACCCTTCTTCGAGTGATTCACAGTACCTCAAAGACAAGCGAGTTAGGCGTTTGAGATTCCAAATAGAACGATGGAGTTCAGTCAACTTCTCACAATTACTAAAATCCAATTCCTCTATATATGGCATGAACGAAAAATCTGGACAGGTGGTAAGGTTCAGACAAAAAGCGAGATTTAAGACTTTTAATCGGTCAAGCAAGGGTTGCTTCAATGACTTAGAATCACTCGGTTGTGATGGCAAAGCTGTAATTTCACAGCCACTGAGATCAAGCACTTTCAGTGAGGTGAATCGCCAAATGGATGGATGAAGTTCAGTGAACGCATCACAATATTCAAGGTACAATTCCTCTATATGTGGCATGCCCGTAAAATCTGGACAGATGGTGAGACGTCTACATCCACTGAGATTTAGTACTTTTAATTGGCTAAAGACCTAAGGAAAAAAAAAAGAAAAAGAAAAAAAAGGCCTTGTCAAAGTGAACGCCATAAGCATCATCCTAGAGATGTAAGTTACTTAGTGCAACATATTATAAGTGATTTGCATCAATCTTGTCGATCACAATTTCTAGAAGACTCAGAAAAAAGACACATAACACTAATAAGTGGTTACCTGTATTGGCCTTTTTCTCTATTTTTCTATTTAAAAATAAAAAAAAATATTAATAAGCATTTGTTTCATAGAATATAAACAAATTATTTAAGTGTCTAACTCCTTTCATGGTCGATATAATGCATGTAAAGGACCACAACATTGATAATTAATGCTGGTCTGTATAATACCATCTCGCCAATAAAAATGGCAAAACAAATAAACAAAACTGAAAATAGACATATACGTGCTAAAGGATTTTCATTTACCTTGGTGGATCCAGATCCTTGTCTTTGCTGATGCCATACTTGATGCATATTATAAGACCAAGATAAGTCGAGAACCACAATATCCTCAAGAGAAAGCTCGTCAGGAAGGCAATGCAAGTCCTGTGAATTCCAACGCAAATATCTGAGCGTCCGAGGAAAATCTCTATATTTACCTTCCAATCTCACGTTCCACAGCTGAAGCATTTTAAGCTGAGACATTCCCTCAAAAAACTTTGCGTTCACATATGGTGTTGAACGCTGTTCACAAGAGAGATTGATGGCTTCAATTTTTTCTGTTCCCTGCATTACAAGTTTGATGACAATTAAAAGAAATTAATTTCTACTATAACTTTGGGAAATACGAGTCTTATAATTCAAAAGCAGATCTGTAGGGCACCCCCCAGGCATACCAGCTAGCAACTCTACTTTTCAAACCATGGCAGATCCACATTTTACTAACAGCTTGTTTTCTTATATGGGAAGGCATAAGGTACTCTAATGGAACCACCACTATATAAAATTACTCATTAGAAAGAAGCTAGAGCAAACTAAGCTACTAATAATAATACCAGAAATAACCATTAAAGTGATAGATCCAGTAATCTACCTTCTTTTCTCGCAATACTTTTAGTATGTCATCTTTCTGCCACAACCTGCTACGGTTTTCTGGATTTGGGCTTTCATCTTCCACAATTTTTCTTCCCATGTCTCGGATAGAGTCATGCATTTCAAACTTTCCCGTATCTTTATTTATATTGACCAGACACTTGTGCTTTAAGACTTCAATTGTTAGGTCTGGGAAGAACCCGCGTTCTTTCCACATGAAAGTAGCAAAACTTCTTTTTTGACCGATAAAGAAGCATGCTATGTCCAAAAATACAATTCTTTCTTCATTATCAAGGGCATCAAAACTTATCTTCAACTTCTCATGGATATCTTTGTCTTGAACTTTCTTCAACTTTTGCAACATGGCTTCTCGTAGTTTGTTTGTTTTCTGGCACAAGAAATGTCTACCAAATATTTTGAGGGCTAGTGGCAGCCCAGAAGCAGTAGCTGCAACTTCCTTTGATATCTTTGCAAATTCAGCGGGTGGCTCCTCTTTCCCAAATGCATGCCAACTGAAAAGCTGAAGCGATTGGGCAAAATCGAGCTTCTTAATCTCATACACATTTTCCACTCTTAGTGTTGGTGGCTCAATCAACACCTGCATGTCTCTAGTAGTAATGATGATTCTTGACCCAGGCTGAAAATGATCCACGCTGCCGACCAATGCACCGAGCTGTGATTCGCTATCAACGTCGTCAAGAACTAGCAGAACCTTCTTATGCTTAATTCGATCCATGATCATGCCAGTTCCATGAGCAGTGTCATTTACTTTCACCTTTTCATCCTTGAGAACATCACGAAGCAGCTGTTCTTGGAGGGAAACGAGTTTGGACTGTTTTGCTGCTTCTCTAACGTCTGAAATGAAGCTACAAGCATCAAAATGCAGAAAGAGTTTGTTATAGACAGCCCTGGCAAGAGTCGTCTTGCCGATCCCACCCATTCCATGGATCCCAACCATTTTGACATCATTATGGGCTTCAACATCCAGCACCTCCACCAACTCTGCAATTCTAGAATCTAGACCTATTGGATGTGTGGCTCCAATAAATAGAGGGGCCCTGTTTACTTCTTCCAAGATCCTCGTCACAATTTTTTTGATCTCAGTCGCCTCGACTCTGCCAAAAGGCCAAAAGAATGCAAGTCAAAGTTATGACTCGTTGCAATCAATGCTTTGAGTTTCTAAGCACATAAAGCTTAATTCAAGCATGAAATGTATAATTCTTAAGTCAGTTCATATTTTGTAAACAGAGGAATCATTTCTTTGTAGTTGGTTAAAGAAAACTGTAAATGAGTGGAATTCGTGACTCTCAATTATGTGTACATTTTGATTTAAATCTCACAATCTGGGCAGTTAGGTTGACACAATCAGATGACCTTCGAAGCAACACACAAGTTATCCCTGGTTTTCACTATGTAACCCAGAAAAAACATATTATTCAACCCTACAACCATTGACGGTTTTCTGCCATGGATTCAAAAGTTTACGCCCGCTACTAAAGCCTAATGAAATACTCTATCTATCTCTCCTACATATATATATATATATATATATATATATATATATGTCATTCCACCCATGTGGTTTATCGTATAAAAAAAGGTCGAATTTTCAATTAATTTACAAAGTTTTGTGCCGAATAATTAGAGAACGATGTAGGAACTACGCTACTTACATACAAGTATTGGCCAAGGTATACCCTGAGACTTCCCCTGCTTCTGTCAAAGCATTTCTCCATTTCCTCACCTCCTCCTTGTCTGTTATATCATTTTTACCATATCTTGTGAATGCTGGTTCAAAAGGGCCAGATTGACCACGGACGTCTCTTGGCTCAACATCAAAGAAGACTGGTATGATGAGTCTCTTGCACTCCACCATCTTGGTTATTTCTTTCAAACACCACTTTGAATCTGCATAGCTTTTGGAGAAGATGGGCACAAATATTTAGGATTTCTCTATGTACCCAAATAGCTCATCCACCCTCTGTCCCTTCTCCAACTCCTCACTGTCAATGAAAGTGTGGATGCCCTTGTCTTCCAAGGCTTGATAGAGATGGCCGGTGAAGCGGTTGCGAGTGTCCGGTCCCCTAAAGCTCAGAAACACATCATATTGGAAACCATCTTCCCTCACTGGTGGCGTGGACGATGAAGAAGGTGCTTCCTCAGCATCCTCATAATCCGACCGGTCGGAATATCGGGGTAAGCTTGATCTTTTCATAACTCTTAAACTGGCTCCACAATGCCAAAAAGTGAAGTGGAAACAGAGAAATCAATAGTATTAATTCGTCTGGCCTCTCCTCTTAGGCGATGTTAGTACCGTGGATCACCTTTACCTTGCGCTTCGGCATTCACCTGGCCAGCACATGCTCCCCTCGCCTTTCTGCGTCGGATCAGCTCCTGCTTTTCCTGTCCTCCTTCCCTCAGCTGCTTCTCCTTGGCCTCTCGGTCCGACACTTGGGACTGATGCTCGTTCGGATGAGGAAGACAACTAAGACAGAAGAGATACGCATGAGGTAATTGGGTTGTCAATGAGTGTGTAGAAGGATATGTAGGAGATGCAACGCTCCAGATCTTCCAAGTATCTAACAGGAAAGGAAGTTTTTTTTGCTTTCGGAGGTGAAGGAGGCTTGAGATCTTTAGGAAGGAAACAGGGGCAGAGACTCAAATGTATTTTGGGAGGGCACACATTCTCAGATCTTCATATCTCAAGGTGGCTTCTTCCACTCGATGTTTGTTGAAGGTTCAGACGAAGGTGCCCGATGTATCCCGGAAGGTTCAGATGAAGGTCGGTATTTATTGGGTCCACCCACCACTTAAGTCCATGTTCATTCATTATTGGTGAAAGCCAAAGTCAGATCTAAGTCTTGACAAACAATTTCATTATGGGTTTTTTTATGGGTTTTGTTTTTTCCGAGTACCACCACATTATTGCATTGTCAAATTCATCCTATTTCACTTTGTCATTTTATATTAACTTTTGAAATTAAATTTTCTAAGGAAAGCCGCCTTTCTTTTGGGGAAAGTTATATATTAGTAAAGGGATAATACCAAGTATTTTCATTGTTTAAAAAAACAAAAACGAGCTAAGTTTGTCTTTCCTCATCAGTGGTAAGAAACATATTTGCCCATAAAAGAAACATACATAATATTTAAAACTTTAAAAAGTTCCATGAAGGAAAAGGATCAGCTTGAGTTTTCCTTTTCTTTTTCTTTTTGAACAATATATGAAGATTTGGTATCGACTATGCATTCCGTAAATTATTTTTTATTTACAAACGAACTCCAAAAAACTGTCTTTTACTGACTTTTTTTTTCTCCCTAATTCTTGATTACTTTTGTTTTCCATATATGGTATTAAGAACACACAATTTCTTGAGGTTCCATTAGATTGGCGTATCTGTATTTATGGATTGCCGAAAATTTTAAATTTATCTCTTTTGTGGGCCTTTCATAAGTATTTCCGCATTGACAAATCCATCCTATTAACTCCGAATTTAACATTAATTCTGTAATTAAATTTAGAAAAGTTGTAAACTCCGAATTTAACATTAATTCTGCAATTAAATTTAGAAAAGTTTACAACTGAACACCCATCCTTTGGCCAATGACAAAAAGTCCCACACACAACCTTTGAACTTTGAACTACCACAAATAAGCCTTCAATTTTTCCATGAAACTCTCAGAAAGCCTCATTTTAAAAGCCCAAATTATAAATTTGCCCTTCAGTATCAACATTAGTTTTTTAAAACATCAAAACAAAATAAATGAATAATCATCACACCCGTTATCGGCAATGAAGCATCAACCGACTATCTACCCTCGCTAAACAGCTATTGTTGGCATCATTGAAGCATCAACCGACTATCTACCCTCGCTAAACAGCTATTGTTGGCATCATTGAAGAAAACAACTAGCTTGGTAGCAGTTGGCACATATTGGCACCATTAATTGGTAGCAGTTGGCACATATTGGCACCATTAAATTGGGATCATTGACATAATTAAATAAGACAGCTAGGTTAGCAGTTGGCCATTATTGGGATCAATAAAGAAAGCAATTAACTTGGTAGTTGGTCATAGGGTTGGAGCCAAAGGGGCCAGCAGAGACCTTGTCCCCTTGTTAAAATTTTGAAAACATAATTTGGCACCTTCAGTGAAAAGTTCCTCGTTTCACCCCGAGTTTGCCTTTATTAGCATCATTTAAAATTTTCCCCAATAAAGATTTTTGAAAAATCAATTTTTTTTCAAAAAATCTTGATCAGACATCTCATCCAAATGGGATATATTGACATCACTACAAATTTATTTCGTAAATGTAAAAGATTGCTACTTTTTACATTATTAATATATGAAACTATTAGGTGATTTTTTTCTTATCGATGCTAAAATTTAGATATACTCATAAATTTCTTAGGAAGTTACTTTTTGAATTATTGAATTCAAAACAGTTGACAACTATTATGTTATTAAATTCGTAGTACACTCACATAGTATCCCTACCGCCAAACAGTTGGCAACTATTATGTTACTCAACAGGTGAATGCTTTGACAAATAAAATTTACTGGTGCTTTTAATTTCATTCAAATGATGGCCCATCGCCATGTGCATCAAAGCTCTTAAAGATTTTTCGTTTGGACTCATCCAACTTTAGTCAGGAAAGCTGTTTAAAGATGAGTACTACAAAAGCTTTGTAGGTCCGCCTTGTCTGCTAGCTTGGGGAAGTTGACGTGTTCCTCATCCTGCACTTCTGAAATTTATCATCAGAGTATGTCATCTGTTATGGTACATAAAAATGGTGTAGGTAAAAAAAAGAAGAAAAAGAAAAGTAAGCCAAATTAATGACCGAAATACCCTTGACTTTAAACTGTAGTAATAGGCTTTTCTGTGTTCCAGCAGGACACAGAAATCGTTGTCGTTCATCAAAGTCCAATTCATTTTAATTAACATTGACTATAGCTAAGATTCATTTTTTATGGTAAATTTATGCGTAACATTTGTTATCATTGGCATATCCCGAATGATGCTTCATGCTTATATTGAATAGCTAAATCATTTTGATTTTACAATTAAAATACCAAGAACTTATGGCTCAAGGATATGTATGTATATATATACATCAAAATAATATGGTTAAATACAAGCATGTGTTAGTCCCGTTGTGAGGTTTTGGCAAATTGATGATCAAGGAAAAACCAAACTCGTCAAAGAAACGTGACACATTAGGAAATCAAGATGCATCTTTTACATAAAAAGAAATAATAATAATAATAAAACGAAGTTGGCCCTAAAGAAAAAACCAAAGGTTGTCTGAACACAAGTAAGATTTTGCAAATTAAAGGTGCACCGTCAGGACCTCGAAGGTAGGGGAAATGAGGGAGTTTTTAGGCTTTTTTTTGAGCAGTGGAATTAATACCTCTTGCTCAGCCCAAAAACTGCTCAATGGTAAAGTCATGCTACGTGAAACCTAACTTTCAAAAGCAAGACCTAAGGCCCGTTTGATGGACGGGATAAATTGAAAGGAACGGTTGAAAAATGTACGAACGAATGAAATTTTACTAAAAACGTAACAAACAGGATCAAAGTTCACCCGTTTGACGTAAATGGGAGCGGGTGAAGTTTCACCTGCTCGACATGTTTCCTTTTTCACCCCTCTTCCTCCCGCTCGACATGTTTGCTTCTTCACCGCTCTTCCTCCCTCTGCTGCTCCTTCTCCCTCGCCGTAGCCTTCTCACCATCGTACCAGAGGTGTCTGCCGGTTCCCTTTCTCCCTTTCTCTCTTGCTCGCCGCTCCGCTCCTCCGCTGGTTCGCCAACGCCACAGTCCCTGCTCTCAAGTAACAGTTTCTCCATTTTTCTTGCTCTGTCCCTTTCAAAAACGCCCAAATCGATTTTTTCTCTGTTTTTACACATTGATCTCGTTGTCTCCCTTTCTCTGTTGTTGATGCTTCTATTGCTCTCGTTGCCTATAGATTCCATAGTTTATTAGCTTTTGAATGCCATGTTCGCTTCATTGCCATGATGTCTGGCCTCCCTGAACTGTTGTTGCTCCCCCTCCTCCTTCATTTTTTATACTGAACTTCATTTTCTTTCTTATTCTGGTTTTGTTTCGTCGCCGTCAGCTGTTAGTCATACCTTCTGCTGTGGCCTCTCGTTTTTTTGGATTACAGCTGCGATCAGCAGATGGCCTGTTTTGTGTTTGATAAATTCATGCGAGCATCCGACTAATAATCAGCGCATTGGGAACTGATTAATACTTCTGACATTTGTAGGCAGATAGTTTCTCAATCTCATTTCTTATATTATTAAAACCTTGGGAAATCCTGGGGCATTGGGGGGTTAATTTCGAGTGGTTCACACTCTGGGTTAACGCAATTTCTTATGTAGTTGGTTCCTTTTTCTACTGTACTCGAGGTTTTGTGCCTAACAGCTGCTGGGTTAACTGAAACATGAGTTGGAAAGAGAGTTCGATGTTGTTTGTACCTTGCAGAACCTGTGATTGAAGTATTTCTTTGTTCTTCGACAATATGGATTTTAAATGGAAGTAGAAGATATTTCATCTGATTGTTTCACGCTTTGTCTGTACTTCGATCATGACAAGTTAAGCGTTTTTGCTGCCTCGGTTTAGAGTTAAGACTTAAGAGTGCCTTGGCTGTGCTTAGGGCGATGTTTAAGGAAGGAAGCATGGTTTTCCATGTTCCTATTCATGCTGTTCATGATTCTTGATTCACATGTTTTCTAGGGCACTCTCTCGCACAGGCTTAGACAACACACACAATTGCCTCGAAGTAGCAATAACTGTTACGAATTCGAGATATCAACAGCCACCTGTTGGTGTTGTCCAAAGCTATGTTGGGTCTTCCATCCGAACCTCATGTCTTCCAGTCATAGTATTGTCATCTCTTCTTATTGTTGTTAATAGAATGGACTATAGTTAATGAGGCCTTGCATTTGATATGTGTGTTTATTCTCTTGTGATCTATTTGTTTTTAATGAGTATGTTCATTCTTCTGTCGCCAAGATATATTTTGCAATGCCTTATGCCTTGCTGACTTACGCTTCAAATTTCTGAAACTAGGCCTCCCGTGAACGAAGTTTTACAGAGAGGAAGCCAGCCCCCAACTTATCCTTTTTCACTTACCCGTCACAGAGCTACACCAGCGGTATGCCCACCTACCCTTTGTGCTTGGAGAAGTGCTCAATAATTTAATTACCCAATATTCATTGTAAAGTATGAATTCTTTTATTCTGTGTCTTTTTCCTATTGAAATTACTAATTATTCTGTTATGTGCGCCTATGAAGAAAATTATGGTATCTTTTTCATCTGTCCTATATTGTCCTTTTGTTGACAGAAAATCATTTGAACCGAGCAAATTGTTACATTTCATACTTCATTTGGAATTAGAATGAAAAATTGAAAATCTTAATTCTAGTTTCATTTTGTTGTTTTGGAAGATCATCATCCAATTTCTTCCCTAGTCAGATTTGGAGAGGAGAAGACACAAAAAAAACAATATTTAACGTTAAATTCTTCCTATGCATCAAACATGGTTAAATTTAGCACGTTAAATTCTTCATGTGCATCAAACAAGGTTAAATTTACCATGGTAAATTCTTTCAGCCCATCAAACAGGGCCTCAGATTGGAAGAGGGAGAAATTTCATCCCGCCCATCAAACGGGCCCCTAAAGTCTTTGGAAGGGACAAATTGTGAAGACTGGAGAATGAATTTGTCAACATAATTAGGTGGAAATTAAGTTGTAAGCCAACTGTATGAACGGCCTGATAGCAGCCCCGCATACTAGTGGAGCCCAAAAAAAAAATCGTGGCGGCACTCATAATTAACATACATATTAAACTAAGAGATAGAGAAACAAATGTGCCAAAGGAAAGTGAAGGGAAAATCTTGAAAGAGAGAAGGCTCTGTTTGAAGAAAGTTCTCATCATTGAAGACGATGTGGATTTTGAAGGAGGCATTAGATTTTTGGGAAGAAAGAGTGGCGGAGACTCAAAAATAATTTGGGAGGGCACTCATTCTCAGATCTTCATATATGTGAAGGAGCATTGTGTTGTGTAGGAAAATTTTTAAAGGAAGAGGCAGGTGGCGGCGGCTTCTTCCGCTCAATGTTTGTCTGAAGGTTCAGATGGAGGTGCCGCGTTGCCTTCCACTATAGACAGATCAGAGCTTAGAGATGATGCTCTAGTACCACCACATTATCGCATTGTCAAATTCATCAGTGGTAAGTTTGTCTTCCCTCATCAGTGGTAAGAAACATTTTTGGCCATAAAACAAAACTTAAAAAAAAAAAATCATGAAGGAAAAGGATCAACTTGAGTTTTCCTTCCTTTTTTAGTTTTTGAATAATATATGAAGATTTATTTTTAATGCTAGAAATTTCAATTATTTGAGCAAACCTACTTTTTATATAAATAATGCACCTAGGTTTATCTCTTACTAAAAAATACAGGTCATTTGATATTGGTTGAAAGTAGATGCTTGCCGCCCATCATCAATAGTAACAAATAAACTTTCCCTAATAAAGAAAAATATATGGTATTTAACATTTTTATCGAAACAAAAATCAAAGTTGGTAACAAGAATCATAAAGAGATAGGCATGAGGTTATTGGTTTGTGAATTTTCTTGGATATGTTGGAGAGATGCAGCTCTCCAAGATCTTCCAAGTATCTACAGGAAGGAAGTTTCTTTTTCTTTGGCTCTATCTTCCCTCACCATGAAGTACAACTCCACAGCAAAGTGGTGATGGCTAGTGGACCACATGGGGGTGGGGGTGGTTTACTTGTTTTATATAAAAATTTTGAAAAATCACAAAAATTTAACGACTGTAGGTTTCACAAGGAATTGACCTTGGGTCCCTGCTGCAACCCAGCTGAGGGCTGGGACCTCCCATAATTTTATTGACAGAGCTCACTTTTTGAGTGCTTGTGGGGGTTCCTAAGCTTCCATATGTGCCGAAGATATAATTTACTTTGTGGAGGCCCATCTTCCCTCTTTTTGTAGTCGGCATTTATTAGCGCCATTGAAAAAGACAGCTAGCGAACCAGTTGATGCTTTTTGGCATCATTGAAGAAAACAGCTAGCTTGGTAGCAGTTGGCACTTATTGGCACCATTAAATTGGGATCATTAAGACAGCTAGGTTGGCAGTTGGCCATTATTGGGATCAATAAAGAAAGCAATTAACTTGGTAGTTGGTCATAGAATTGGAGTCAAAGGGGCCAGCAGAAACCTTGTCCCCTTGAAATTTTGAAAATATAATTTGGCACCTTCAGTGAAAAGTTCCTCCTTCCACCCCGAGTTTGCCTTTATTAGCATCATTTAAAATTTTCTCCAATAAAGATTATTGCAAAATCAAATTTTTTCAAAAAATTTTGATGAAAATCGAATATATTGACATCATTACAAATTTATTTCGCAAACACAATATTAAACTGAACCTTTTTGGGACAAAACTTTTTTTTAATATTTCTCACCCCATGGATATTTTTGTAATAGAAGTGAATGTACTCTAAGTAATCTAATAAGCGTGCCCAAAAGAACAAGTCAACGAGGGAATCCAAATATCAAAACTAGTTGGAAAATATGAACTTTTTTAAATTAATTGAAGGTTGTTTCAAAAGTGGTACGTGGCACTCTAATCCGCAACTCGTCGACTACCCATATGAAAGGCACTGAGTCCTCTGGTGTGGTCCCCCAACAATTACAACATTTGACTTTTTAAGCAAGGAAGTGTAGAAGCCATAAATTAGCTTAGCTGTTGCTTTCGAGTTGTCTACTAAAATCAGCTTATTAGTTTTCACGTATATATATATATATATATATATATATATATATATATATATATATATATAAAGGCAGATTAATCCGCAACTCGTCGACTACCCATATGAAAGGCACCGAGTCCTCTGGTGTGGTCCCCCAACAATTACCAAGGAAGTGTATAAGCCATAAATTAGCTTAGCTGTTGCTTTCGAGTTGTCTACCAAAATCAGCTTATTAGTTTTCACGTATATATATAAAGGCACATTAATCCGCAACTCGTCGACTACCCATATGAAAGGCACCGAGTCCTTTGGTGTGGTCCCCCAACAATTACAACATTTGACCTTTTAAGCAAGGAAGTGTAGAAGCCATAAATTAGCTTAGCTGTTGCTTTCGAGTTGTTTACCAAAATCAGCTTATTAGTTTTCACGTGTATATATATATATATATATATATATATATATATATATATAAAGGCAGATTAATTCACAACTCGTCGACTACCCATATGAAAGGCACCCGGAGGACTCGGTGCCTTTCATATGGGTAGTGGACGAGTTGCGGATTAGAGTGCCACGTACCACTTTTGAAACAACCTTCAATTAATTTAAAAAAGTTCATATTTTCCAACTAGTTTTGATATTTCGATTCCCTCGTTGACTTAAGGGGATGTTGTTCTAGTACTTTTATAATAATTTTGCCAATAAGTGTGCCGATAGAAACAAGTCAACGAGGGAATGGAAATATCAAAAGCAGTTGGAAAATATCAACTTTTTTAAATTAATTGAAGGTTGTTTCAAAAGTGGTACATGACACTTTTGAATCCCCAACTCGTCAACTACCCATATGAAAGGCACCCGGTCCTCCGGTGTGAAGAAGCCATAAATTAGCTTAGCTGTTGCCTTCGAGTTGCCTACCAAAATGTGCTTATTAGTTTTCACGTGTATATATATATATATATATAAAGTGAGGTTGTAGGGAATAGAAATATCAAAAGTAGTTGGAAAATATCAACTTTTTTAAATTAATTGAAGGTTGTTTCAAAAGTGGTACATGGTACTCTTGAATCTGCAACTCGTCGACTACCCATATGAAAGGCACCGGGTCCTCCGGTGTGAAGAAGTTTCACATGTATATATATATATATATATATATATATATATATATATATAAAGTGACGTTGTGGGGAATAGAAATATCAAAAGTAGTTGGAAAATATCAACTTTTTTAAATTAATTGAAGGTTGTTTCAAAAGTGGTACATGGCACTCTCGAATCCGCAACTCGTCAACTACCCATATGAAAGGCACCGGGTCCTCCGGTGTGAAGAAGCCATAAATTAGCTTAGCTGTTGCCTTCGAGTTGCCTACCAAAATGTGCTTATTAGTTTTCACGTGTGTGTATATATATATATATATATATATATATATATATATATATATATATATATATATATATATATATATATAAAGTGACGTTGTAGGGAATCGAAATATCAAAAGTAGTTGGAAAATATCAACTTTTTTAAATTAATTGAAGGTTGTTTCAAAAGTGGTACATGGCACTCTCGAATCTGCAACTCGTCGACTACCCATATGAAAGGCACCGGGTCCTCCGGTGTAAAGAAGCCATAAATTTGCTTAGCTGTTGCCTTCGAGTTGCGTACCAAAATGAGCTTATTAGTTTTCATGTATATATATATATATATATATATATATATATATATATATATATATATATATATATATATATATATAAAGTGACGTTGTTCTAGTATTTTATAATAATTTTGCCAATAAGTGTGCCGATAGGAAGAAGTCAACCAGGGAATCCAAATATCAAAAGTAGTTGGAAAATATCAACTTTTTTTAATTAATTGAAGGTTGTTTCAAAAGTGGTACATGTTACTCTTGAATCTGCAACTCGTCGACTATCCATATGAAAGGCACCGGGTCCTCCGGTGTGAAGAAGCCATAAATTAGCTTAGCTGTTGCCTTCGAGTTGCCTACCAAAATGAGCTTATTAGTTTTCACGTATATATATATATATATATATATATATATATATATATATATATAAAGTGATGTTGTTCTAGTATTTTTATAATAATTTTGCCAAATGTTGTAGTTCAAGTTAATTGTTAAGTAAACTTATTGGATTCAAGTTAATTAAATTATATGCTGTAGTTTCAGATATTAGTGGTCTCTAGTATGATGACCAGACTATGGGATGGGTTTCTTAAATTAATAAAAGGAACTTAAGAACCTTTTCATATAGAATTAAAACCAGTGAACCGATTTTGACAATATTATATAAAGTACGAGTACGAGTCGAGTTTTTTATATTAATTTTTGAAATTAATTTTTTTTAAGAAAAGCCAATAATACACCTAAGGTTTCAATATTAGTAAAAAAAAACGAGCTAAGTTTGTCTTCCTTTTTTTTGAACAATATGTGAAGATTTGGTATCGACTATGCATTGCGTAAATTAATTTTTAATTACGAACGGACACCTAAAAAGGTCTTTTACATTTGTTTTCGAGTAGATCAATCGCGCCCTATATTAACAACGCACAATTTCGTGAGGTTCCATTAGATTGGTGTATCTGTATTTATGGATTACCGAAAATTTTAAATTGTATCTCCTTTGTAGGTCCCGCATTGACAAATCCATCCTATTAACTCTGCATTTAACATTAATTCTGCAATTAAATTTAAAAAAATTTACACCACAAATATGCCTTCAAACAACCACAAATAACAAAAGGTCCCACCCTCGCCTCAAAAGGCATAGCGTAGCTGGTCGAGCTATGGGCTTGTATTAAGGCAGGTCTGTAGTTCGATTCCTGTGGGCACTATGTTCCTGTGTCTTAAGACGGTACGGTGTGGCATCCAAACTGAAGGGTGCACCGTTGCTATCTCTGACACCGACGCAGCTCAAGACCCCGGAGACGGGGGGAATGTGGGGGCCTTCGGGCCTTGCTTGGACGGTGGGGTTAACACCTCTCGCTTACTTACCCAAAACAAAAGGTCCCACCCTCAACCTTCCAACTACCACAAAACTACCACAAATATGCTTTCAATTTTTCCATGAAACTCACCAAAAGCCTCATTTTAAAAGCCCAAATTAAGAATTTGTGCTTCAATATCAACATTAGTATTTAAAAACATCAAAATAAAATAAATAAATAATCATCACGCCTGCTATGACAATGGCGTATCGACCTAGTTAAAGAGGGAGGATTGGGGACATCATCACACCAAGTGGCCATCAATCTCTCTTGCCCGAGAGCAAAACTTGAGAATGAAGTCGGTGAGAGAGGTTGAGGCCCTGACCTTGGATTGTAGAAAAAGAAATTTCTAAACTAAATCAACTCAAAACTCAAGAGACTTGGTTCTAAAATACTCGAAATCATAACGAACCAAGAATGGACTGATTCAATAATACAAGTTTCAAAATTTTTGTCGGGAATTTGAGAAACATATATTGGCAGTAGCAGTGTTCAGTTTTGCCACAAAATTTTAGACAATTGTTGTTATTTGTTCATCAATTATTGATTAAAATCATTCCAAACTTAATCCTAAAATGTATTCAAGAAAAGCCACTATTTAATCAAGTTGGAAACTCAATTTTTCAACAAAACACCTGAATTGCCACCAGAAAAGAATAAGAACACATCCAGCACAGACAACAACGATTTTGATGAAAATCCGATCGATTTTTCAACAAGTTTTTTGCTAAATCTTGTTTTAGAATCTTCTAAACCGATCAAAGATTCTTCCATAGTACAAAATGAATTAAAAACTTGGCGAAAATCTTGTGAATTTTGCTTTGGAATCATCGTTGCACAATTTTCAGGCAGGTTTCTGATTTTTACTACGCTTAGATCTAGTTTTCGGAAAAACTTGGGAGGCACACAAAACAAAAGTTAAACATCATGTTTTCCAAAGAAACTATCACAAATCATAAGTCGAGTCAAACTATCTTGCTTCTCACCGCTCCTTTCTGCATAGGTCTTTTCTTTTATTTTTTAAAAAGTTTAATTTGACTTTAAATGGTTAAATATGTAAATTAATCTTACATTTTAATATTTCTTTATGCAAAGGGGCTGTCTCTTATAAAAAGTTTAATTATCCTTGGTAGGAATTTTTATGAATGAGGTTTTTTGGGTTACATGCATGGGACAGTGACGTAATGTTACTCTACCCAAACAGCCCCTAAACATATCATATATTTTTAGGCACATTCATGGGAAGAGATAGTAACATTGTGCTATTATTGCCAAACGACCCCCAATGGATGATGTTCAATCATCTTCTTACAACCATGAAAATAAACCATGGCACATCCACATTTTACTAACAGCTTGTTTTCTTACGCGAACAGGCAAAAGGTAGTCTAATGGAATCACAGGCATCTGAAATTACTCATCAGAAAGAAACCATAACAAATAAATTGATTTCTTTCCAAAGCCTCGATCTCCTTGATCAAGCTCGAAACGGGGATTCGTTCTCTGAAAAGTGAAAACCCAACCAGATTTTATGAAACTTGACAATAGTTTCATATCAAAGATTGTCTTGCCCAAGTTGTATATAGTATATATCAATATTCGGTATTACTCAGAAAATTAAGGTATGAGTTAGGGCCAGAAATTATAATTAGCTGACCAGGCTTCCGATCAATTTTGAGCTGAATTGTCACACTTGATATACAAGCCAGCTTCAATATATGTGCAGATGTATGTGGTTAAAATATAGTGTAAAATTTTAAGTAAAGAGATCGGAGGCCGACTACCCACTCGTATGTTGTGCGACTTTGAAGGAAACATGGATGTATTTTTTTTTTATTATTATTATTATATTGGGTTCTTCAAAGAGAGTTATATTTTTGCCCTTACATATGATCAGGCACCGTGAGATTATGTGATCGGAAAAATTGATCCCTTCCACTAGATTTTAACCAAAGATGCGTTTTAGAGACAGTAGATGTACCAGCGCTGTAAGCCTTTTCGTATGATCACAAGCCAACCTATAATTAGCTCAAGCTCACAAAGAAATTGACTTCCGCAAGCTCAACTAAGTTATTATAAATATGCCAATAAAATGAAGTTCTTAATCTGTATTTCACAAATGCAACCATATGACTAATTGTTGGAGCACAAATTTGTATCTACATATATGGGGAATATATAGGATCCACGGTAAACCAAAAATTCACGACGATGACAACAACAGGATCATCATATATATATATATATATATATATATATATATATATATAGTTTTTTCTCTTGCTGCAATCTTCAGAAAACAGAAAAAAAGCAAAAAGAAAAAAGCTCAAACAAGAAATGAAAGCTTTCTGATCTCTCTAACACCTCGCTTGTTACTTGAAATGAGTGGAACAAGACCCTCCAGATAGAAAGAGAGAGAGAGTTGTGCTACACACACATGTATATATAGTCAGTCAAATAGTCGATGGTCTAAGGCCCTACTGACCACATGGCCACGGACTAGCCAACTGACTAACAATTAAGCAACTGATCAACTGAGTATTAAAGAATGTAAAGGAAGGTGAAAAGTGCAGGGAAAAAAAAAAGACATCAATAATCAAAGGAAATTAGGGTTTCTCACAATGCCCAATTATCCCTAATCACAAGGCAATATGCCCTTTTAAGGGTCCTAATCTTAAGATCCGAATTGGATCTCGGATCATATAAATAAAAGTTCCAAACCCAACATACATCAAATAAATCAAATCTAAAACCTAAACAGATCGAATATAAGATCCAAACTAATCTAAACTATATTGCGTTTTCTAAAAGAAGAACTAGGCTCAGTTTTTTGCTAATTCGTTTACTTATCTTTGCTCTATTCTTATATAATTATAGATAACAATAATAAATTTCTTTCTTAATTTTCAAATATAAGCAAGAAAGTGAGCAAACCAAGGGAGCTTGACGCTCCATTAATAAAAAACGCACCCCATGGACTTATCATTTTCTTCAAAACCTATAAATGAAGCCCACGTGATGTTTCTGCTAGCTAAATATGAAAATTATGTGATTTCTAACTAAATATCAGGCAACTGAATACAAGGTCAAGATAAAGGTACAATATAATATGGCAGGTGTAGTCTAGGACACAAAATATCACGTTGTTTTAAAATGAAAAATCTTTTATTACTTGACTGTTAATGGTAAACCTACGACCAGTAAAGCAGAAAAAGTAGAAAAACGAGTACGTTTTGGATTATAATGGGAAATTTGGACTGTAAATGAAAAAACTTTTTTATTTTATTGTGGTCAAGTCTGGTCGTCAGTCTCGGCCGATGAATCGTCCAAACCCGTCAACACTCAGACGGTAGACACTGCAGAATTTACCTATAAAAAAACTACACCAAATCTTAACCAGATAAATTTTACCCAAGCGCCAGTTCCAGAGTCAAACAGGAATAATTTTACCTTCTATTAAATTTCTGGCAATGTATTCTCTCTTGCAGTTTATTCCAAGCATTGTTCTGTACATTTTATTTATTTATTTATTTTTACCACTTGCAACCCCAGATCAAGTTCAACCTCGTTAGCTCAATGGACTGAGTTCTGCTGGCATTACATCTGTGGTGATAAGGCGGATAATACTTCTTTTGAAAAGGAAGTTCATAGAGTTCACATGGTTTGAAATTAATTAGTTGAACCAGATCAAGGAAATGCAGTTAGCTTTTAATTGTCCTTTTGGTTGCTAGTACTAGCTGGAGATCAGAGAAAAAAATATATATTTTACAAAAAAAAAAAATTAAGTAACATCTAAAAAATCCAATACAACTGCAGCAAAAACTAGTTTGAGTAAAGTCGAAGACCACTTAAAAATAAGCCCTGCCTTCTTCACGATTAATTTTAGATGTTTTCTTCTAAACTAAAATAAACCGGCCTCCTCAAATAGTGATTTCATAATTTTTGAATCCTTACAATTAATTTCATTTGTCTTTGGTACAAACTCGTGCGTTTGAATTTGATCAAGACATTGTACACCCAAAACACACGGGCAACTTTCGATGTCGTTGAAAGCAAATTAGGTTAATTTTGTCCATGGTGAACCAAAAGGATTGAAGTTATCCGCTGAATCAATAAAGAGTTTATCAGCTTGTCCTGTCAAAGAAAAAATAAGTTGAAAAGTATTTATCACAGTTAAAAACGGAGAGGGGGTATTTTTAAAATTTTTTATAAAGTAGTAGACATTTTAGACTCTTTCTTTCACAATTTTTTTACCCTTTCATTTTTTTTTGTATTTTAATAAGTAGTGTTTATAAAGACATAATTAGGAGTTTCATTTTCCTTAAAATACTTTTGGCAACAAATTTATGGATTTAAGACTGGTTTTTACCATTAATTTGAAATAGTTAAAAGCATAAATATTCTGTGTTTAAATATCGTTAACCTTAAGGAAGCCAATTATCGAAAGGGTGAGGATTGAGGGGCTGAAACTCTTCCACTTTCTCTCGTCTCCATATGTTAGAGAGGCCCGCATGTGTGGACAATACACCTTTAGCTCAATGATTCTTTCTTAAATGGATCGATTCCCTGCCCTCTTCCATGATCTTCATCTCCAAACACTTTTTAGACAAATTTGTGAATATTTACGTCTACATCTTAACAGCGATACAGCATATATATATATCCCATCAAAAATCCTTTTGTCACTTGCTCCAATATTTACGAAGCAGAAAAAAAGAAAAAAAAAAAAAGAAAAGTAAAAAACTCAAACAAGAAATGAAAGCTTTTTGATCTCTCTAACAACCTCTCTTGTTACCTCAAATAAGTGGGACAACACCCACCACTTCCAAAAATCAATCCCAATCTAAATCATCGACCTCCGTAAAGATTTCTTCTTCACTTGGATTTGGATCCTCCCCATGGAGGGGATCCAGCCCAACCCAAGCGGCCAAATGCCCACTACTTGAGTGATTCTTCCATGCTTCCAGGGATGGTCAACTCCTCCTCCAAATTTGGAAAATCTGCCTCCTGAAAAATGGAGTAAAAGATATAATAAATTTGCAGTGGCTATCTTTATCTATGGGAAATGAAATTGCAAAGGACCTAATTCAACCACGCGGAGTACTCCCCACACAAAATCGACAAGAAACAAACTTACTCGTTAAGACGATGTTTAATTACCTGTACTCTTTTCTTGAAAGAGTTGGAAAGGCTTCTACATCCTCCAAGCTTCAGTTTCTTTAAACGTCTCAACTGCTCAACACCAGGAACATCCACAAGCTTTTGGCAGCCGGTCAGGTCCAATTCCCGTAATTCAATTGCCTTTGAAACATCTGCTATCTCTTCCATTTCATCGCAATCTGCTGCATAAACTCTTCTGAGAGAATGGGGTAACTGAGGCAAGAATTTAAGCCTTTTGCAACCAATAATTGATAGTTGGGTAAGTCGCGTTGGTGAGTGAATGGAGCTCGATAATTCTTCAGTAGCTGTCCAACTCAAGTCAAGATAGCGCAAACTCCTCAGGTCGCCAAGCACGTTGGTAAAAGATGCAAGACTTACACAATTTTTAGCTTCTAGTCTGTGGACAGAACGGGGTAACTGAGGCAAGAATTTAAGCCGTTTGCAACCAGTAATTGATAGCTCCCTAAATTCCGGTAGTGAGTGAATGGAGCTCGGTAATTCTTCAATAGCTGTCCCACTCAAATTAAGATTCCACAAACTCCTCAGGTCGCCAAGCACGTTGGGAAAAGATGCAAGACTTACACAGTTTCCAGCTGAAAGTGTTTCAAGACTGATACATGAACGAATCCCTTCAGGTATTTCTTTCAACAAGCGACACTCGTTGAGAGACAAATGCTTCAGTTGCTTCAAGTGTCTCATGGATTCAGGCAAAGCTGTTATGATGGTGCCATCAAGGAAGAGCTGCTTCAGTCGCCCTGAGTTTCCTAATTGTGATGGCAAAGTTGCAAATTTACAGCAATGACGGAGGTATAGATTTTCGAGTGAGGTCAACTGCCAAGCTTCTTCAGGCAGTTCTTTTAGTGATCCACATCCACTCAAATTCAAGTGAGTCAAGCTCTCCAGACGCCCAATAGATGGATGAAGTTCAGTCATATTACCGCAAGCTTTAAAATCTAATTTCTCTAGATGTGGAATTCTCGTAAAATCTGGACTCGTGAGGAGGTTCTGACAATTATCAAGACTTAGTACTTTCACCTTGTCAAGCAAGGGCAGCTTTAGCGGCATTGAATCCACCGAATCTAATGACTTCGAATCCGAGAACAGAGGAAAAGTTGTAAGTTGATAACAACCATTGAGCTCAAGCATTTTGATAGAGGTCAGTTGCCAAACTTCTTTAGGCAGTGCCTTTAGTGATTTGCATTTTTTCAAAGACAAGTAAGTCAAGCTCTTGAGATGCCCAATAGATGGATCAAGTTCAGTCAACTCCTCACAATAACTAAAATCCAATTTCTCCATTTGTGGCATGCACGTAAAATCTGGACAGATTGTAAGGTTCTTGCAGGAACAAAGATTCATTACTTTTAGTTTGCCGAGCATGGGCTGCTTCAACTGTGATGGCAAAGCTGTAATTCGATAGCACATACTGAGGTCAAGCTCCTCAAGCGATGTCAACTGCCAAACCTCTACAGGCAGTTCCTTGAGTGAGCGGCAACTCTCCAAAGACAAGTGAGTCAGTCTCTTCAGATGCCCAATGGATGGATCAAGTTCCTTCAACAACACGCAACCGTCAAAATCCAATTCCTCTAGATGAGGCATCCCCATAAAATTTGGACTGATGGTGAGGTTCCAACAATGAGGAAGATGTAGGATTTTCAATTTGCCCAAGAGCTGATTTAATGAACTGGAATCCCTCGACGGGAATGTAATTCTATAGCAGAAACTGATGCCAAGTTTTTCGAGCGACGCCAGTTGCCAAACTTGTTCAAACCCTTCTTCGAGTGAATGACAGCCCCTCAAAGACAAGCGAGCTAGCCGTTTGAGATTCCAAATAGATGGATGAAGTTCAGTCATATTTGCACAACTACCAAAATCCAATTCCTCTATATATGGCATGCACGAAAAATCTGGACAGGTGGTAAGCTTATAGCAAGAGAGATTTAAGACTTTTAATCGGCCAAGCAAGGGCTGCTTCAATGGCTGAGAATCACTTGGTTGCGATGGCAAAGCTGTAATTTTAGAGCATTGAGTGAGGTCAAGCACTTGGAGTGAGGTCAATCCCCAAATGGATGGATGAAGTTCAGTCAACGCATAACAAGCTTGAAAGTGCAATTCCTCTAAATGTGGCATGCCCGTAAAATCTGGACAGATGGTGAGGCTTCTACATTCTCTGAGACTTAGTACTTTTAATTGGCTAAAGACCTACGGAAAAAAAAAAAAAAGGCCTTGTCAAAGTGCATGCCATAAAAGCATCAACCTACGGATGTAAGTGAACATATTATAAGTGATTTGCATCAATCTTGTCGATCACAATTTCTAGAAGACTCGGAAAAACAACACATAACACTAATAAGTGGTTACCTGTATTGGCCTTTTTGTCTATTTTTCTAATTAAAAATAAAAAAAATATTAATAAGCATTTGTTTGATAGAATATAAACAAATTATTTATGTGTCTAACTCCTTTCATGGTCGATGTAATGCATGTAAAGGACCACAAGATTGATAATTAATGTTTGTCTGTATAATACCATCTCTCCAATTAAAAAAAACAAAACTGAAAATAGACATATACGTGCTAAAGGATTTCCATTTACCTTGGTGGATCCAGATATTTTGTGGCACCATACTTGATCCATAGAAGGCCAACATAAGTCGAGAACCACAATATCCTCAAGAGAAAGCTCGTCAGGAAGGCAATGCAAGTCCTTTGAATTCCAACTCAACCATCTGAGGGTCCTAGGAAAATCTCTATATTCATCTTCCAATCTCACCTTATACAACTGAAGCATTTTAAGCTTAGACATTCCCGCAAATGACTTTACGTCCACATTTGGTGTTGAATGCTTTTCACAAGAGAGATTGATGGCTTCAATTTTTTTTGTTCCCTGCATTACAAATTTGATGACAATTAAAAGAAATTAAATTTTTTTATAACTTTGAGAAATATGAGTCTTATAATTTAGAGGCAGATCTATAGGGCATACCCCAGACATACCGGCTAGCAACTCTACTTTTTAAACCATGGCACATCCACATTTTGCTAACAGCTTGTTTTCTTATATGGGAAGGCAGAAGGTACTCTAATGGAACCACCAGTATGTAAAATTACTCATTAGAAAGAAGCTAGAGCAAATTAAGCTACTAACAATAATACAAAAAATAACCATTAAAGTGATGGATCCAGCAATCTACCTTCTGTTCTCTCAGTACTTCTAGTATGTCATCTTTCTGCCACAACCTGCTACGGTTTCTAGATTTGGGCTTTCATCTTCCACAATTTTTCTTCCCATGTCTCGAATATGGTCATGCATTTCAAACGCTCCTGTATGTTCATTTATATTGACTAGACACTTGTGCATTAAGACTTCGATTGTTAGGTCTGGGAAGAACCCGCGTTCTTTCCAAATGAAAGTTGCAAAATTTCTTTTTTGACCGATAAAGAAGCATGCTATGTCCAAAAATATAATTTTTTCTTCTTTTTCAAGGGCATCGAAACTTATCTTCAACATCTCATGGATATCTTTGTGTTGATCTTTCTTCAACTTTTCCAACATGGCTTCTCGTTGTTTATCTGTTTTCTGGTACAAGAAATGTCTACCGAATATTTTGAGGGCTAGTGGCAGCCCGGCAGCAGTAGCTGCAACTTCCTCTGATAACTTTGCAAGTTCAGCGGGTGGCTCCTCTTTCCCAAATGCATGCCAACTGAAAAGCTGAAGCGATTGGGCAATATCGAGCTTCTTAATCTCGTACACTTTTTTCACTCTTAGTGTAGGTGGCTCAATCAACACCTGCATATCTCTAGTAGTAATGATGATTCTTGACCCAGGCCGAAACTGATCCACGCTGCCGACCATTGCATCGAGCTGTGATTCGCTATCAACATCGTCAAAAACTAGCAGAACCTTCTTACTCTTAATTCGCTCCATGATCATGCCAGTTCCATGGGCAGTGTCATTTACTTTCACTTTTTCATCTTTGAAAACATCCCGAAGCAGCTTTTCTTGGAGGGAAACGAGTTTGGACTGTTTTGTTTCTTCTCTAACGTCTGAAATGAAGCTAGAAGCATCAAAATGTGGACTGATTTGGTTGTAGACAGCCCTGGCAAGAGTCGTCTTGCCGATCCCACCCATTCCATGGATCCCAACCATTTTGACAACATTTTGGTCTTCAACCTCCAGCACCTCCACCAACTCTGCAGTGCGAGAATCTAGACCTATTGGATGTGTAGTTCCAATAAATAGAGGGGCCCTGTTTACCTCAGTCAAGATCTTAGCCACGATGTTTTTTATCTGAGCTGCCTCGTCTCTGCGAAAAGGCCAAAAAAATACAAGTCAAATTTATGACTCGTTGCAATCAATGCTTTAAGTTTGCAAGAAAATAAAGCTTAATTCAAGCATGAAAAGTATGAATCTTAAATCAGTTCATATTTTGCAAACATGGGAAATAATATCTATATAGTCTGTTGGTTAAGGAAAATTGTAAATGAGAGGAATTCACAACCCAATTAGGTGTACATTTTGATTTAAAGCTCCCAATCTGGGGTGTCACGTTGACACGATTAGATGACCTTCGATGTAACACAATGTCCCAGGCTTCCATTGTTTAACCCCAAAAGAACATATTATTCAAGCCTACAACCATTGATGGTTTTTTGCCATCGATTCAAAAGTTTATGCCTGACTACTTCAGCCTTATATATATATATATATATATATGTGAGAGAGAGAGTGTGTGTGTACTTTACAATTAGGCTTAGGTCCTAAAACAAAATTGTGGTTTATCATAGAAAAGAAGGTCAAATTTTCCATTAATTTGCAAATTTTAGTGCTACATAAAGAGAGAACGATGTAAGAACTACATTACTTACACACAGGTATTGGCCAATGTATACCCTGAGACTTCTCCTGCTTCGATCAAAGCATTTTTCCATTTTCTCACCTCCTCCTTGTTTGTCATACTATTTTCAAGATATCTTCTGAATGCAGGTGCGAAAGGGCCAGATTGACCACGGACGTCTCTTGGTTCGACATTAAAGAAGACTGGTATGATGAGCCTCTTACACTCCACCATATTGGTTATTTCTTTCAAACACCACTCTGAATCGGCATAGCCTTTGGAGAAGATGGGCACAAATATTTTGGATCTCTCTATGTACCCAAATAGCTCCTTCACCTTCTGTCCCTTCTTCAACTTCTTACTATCCATGAAAGTGTGGATGCCCTTGTCTTGCAATGCTTGATAGAGATGGCTGGTGAAGCCCTTGCGAGTGTCCGGTCCCCTAAAGCTTAGAAACACATCATACTGGAAACCATCTTCCCTCAGTGGTGGTGAGGACGGTGAAGAAGGTTCAGCTTCATCCTCCTCTGATGAAGAAGGTGCCTCAAAATCCGATCGGTTGGATCTTTTAGTAAGTCTTAAACTGGCTCCACAAAGCCAAAAAAGTGTAAACAGAGACATCAACAATATTAATTCTTCTAGCCACCACATGCTCTCCTTGCCTTTTTGCACCCGCTCAGCACCTGCTTTTCCTGCCCTCTTCCCTCAGCTGCTTCTCTTTGGCCTCTCAGTTGGACACTTGGGACTGAGGCTCGTTCAGATGAGGAAGACAACAAAGACAGAAGAGATAAGCATGAGGTACTTGGGTTGTCAATCCGTTTGTTGAAGGATATGTAGGAGAGATGCAACGCTCCACATCTTCCAAGTATCTAACAGGAAACAAAGGTTTTTTTGCTTTCGGAGGTGAATTAGGCTTGAGAGCAGTGGCTTGCCTCAAAAATATTTTGGGTGGGCAGTCATTCTCAGATCTTCATATCTGAAGGAGTACTGTGTTATGTAGGAAAATATTGAAAGGAAGAGGTGGAGGCGGCTTCTTCCGCTCGATGTTCGTCGGAACTCGGAAGGTTCAGATGCAGTTGCTCGATGTTACCTGGAACGTTCAGATGGAGTTGCCAAGTGCCGTCCTCAGGACGCCGATCAGTACCCACCACTGAAGTCCCTGTTCCTTCGTTGTTGGTGGTTTAGAGATGATGTTTGGCATCCGGATGCCGGATGGCTAAGGCTTGACTTTCTAACTCATTCTTGGAGTGTTCTAGAAACGTTTGTACAAACAACTTTTTGTGGGCATTTTTTCTAAAACCACCAGATTATTGCATTGTCAAATTCATCCTATTTCAGTTATTTCAGTTTAGCATTTTATATCAAATTTTTTAGATTAAATTTTATAAAGAAAGCCGTTTTCTTTTGGGGAAAGTTTTAACTTTATAACTAGCCAATAATACACCTAAGGGTTCAATATTAGTAAAAGGATAATACCCAAGTATTTTCATTCTTTAAAAGAAAAAAAAAACGAGCCAAGTTTGCCTTCCCTCGTCAGTGGTAAGAAACATTTAAGAGAAACATACATAATATTTAAAACTTAAAAAAATTTCCATGGGAAGGAAAAGGATCAACTTGAGTTTCCCTTTTTTTTGGGGGCTATCCATTCGTAAATTAAGTTTTAACTACTAACGGACTCTAAAAATGTCTTTTACGGACTCTCTAAAAATGTCTTTTACGGACTTTCTTTTTCTCTAATTCTTGATTACTTTTGCTTTCGAATAGATCATTCGCGCCATATAAGATATTAAGAACACAGAATTTCATGAGGTTCCATTAGATTGGCGTATATGTATTTATGGATTGCCAAAAATTTTAAATTTGTCTCCTTTGTAGGCCTTTCATGGTATTCCCGCATTCAAAAATCCATCCTATTGACTTCGCATTTAACATTAATTAATTCTGCAATCAAATTTAAAAAAATTTACAACGGAACACCCATCCTTTGGGCCAATAACAAAGGTCCCACCCTCACCTTTGAACTACCACAAATAAGCCATCAATTTTTTTCATGAAATTTACAAAAAACCTCATTTTAATAGCCTAAATTATAATTGTGCCCGAGGCCCGGCCCGGCCCGGCCCGTTTATAACCGGGCCGGGCCGGGCCGATGAACTATCGGGCGTCGGGCTTGAGATTGCTGTCAGGCCCGATTATCCACCCAGGTTTGGCTTCCT